>NC_067490.1:8312317-8674817 GCF_947179515.1 Apodemus sylvaticus
GGTATGTTTAAGAGCATTCCCACAGGAGAGTAACACTAACAACAAGGACTATATTGTATCCACTGAGCCCCTGCCATGCATCCTTTGACGGTACTGGCATCTTCCTTCCTCTGCCCATACCACAGCATAGAGATTGTCCTAGTTTCTGTTCTATTGCTGTGAAGAAACTCCATGACCAAGGCAACTTATAAAAGGAAGCATTTAGTTGAGGGATTGCTTGCAGTTTCAGAGGGTGAGTCCATGATCATCGTGGTAGGGAGCATGCTGGCAGGGAGGCAGGCAGGCATGGTGCTGGGGCAGCAGCTGAGAGCTTACCTCCTGATCCACAGGCAGGAGACTGAGGGATACTGGGCCTGAAACCTCAAAGCCCATCCCCAATGACACATCAACTCCAACAAGGCCACACCCACTCTGACAAGACCACACCCACTCCAACAAGACCACACCCACTCCAACAAGACCACACCCACTCCAATAAGACTACACCCACTCCAACAAGACCACACCCACTCCAACAAGACCACACCCACTCCAATAAGACTACACCCACTCCAACAAGACCACACCCACTCTTACAAGACCACACCCACTCCAACAAGACCACACTCACTCCAACAAGACCACACCCACTCCAACAAGACCATACCTCCTACAAGGCCACACCTTCTAATCCTTCCCAAACAGGTCCACTAATTGAGGACCAAATATTTAAATATGGGGGAGGGGATTCTCATTCAAATCACCACAGAGATGTTTGATCATTTACCCAGGGTCACACAGCTAGTGACCAAAAGTGGAGCAGTCTGATCCAGGAGTGGATGATTGGTGATGCAAGCAGGGAAATAAAGGGAGGGGACACTGCAGGGAAAAGAAATAGCAATAAACCCTCTATGCACCAACTTAAAAAATTAAAACTGAGCTGGGGAGATGCTCAGTTGGTCAAGTATTTGCCTGGTGAGCACATGGGCCTGGGTTTGATCCTCAGAACCTATACGGAAAAGCTGGGTGTGGAAGCTCCTCCTTCCTTAGGGCTACGTGGGCTATGCACACATGTGCATGCATGTGTTGTGTGAGCCTGCATGTGTGTCCCAGAAGCCCTGTCCTCATGCCTTGCAGAGATGTTTGAATGGCTCTTGGTATCTATACATGGGGGCACCCTGGGATGGGTTGCATAGGTAACAAGTATCCTCAACCGCTATGTCCCTGCCACTGTCTGGGTGGCTAAAGCATCCTTTGTTGCCTATCAGGGCTAGAAGTTGAAGTCCCAAGGTCACAGCTCAAGCAGATGGGTCCTTCTGAATCTATGAGGAAGACCTAACTCTCCCTGTTGCTCCCTGGGGTCTTGCTATGACGTCTTCCCATCAACCCTTTCTGTCTGTATCTATTCAGCCTTCTTTGCAAAAGATATGTTGGCACAGAGCCCAGTCTTATGTTAACTTGTTCTTAGTCGCATCATGGGATGCTGGGGGAATAGGTGCCAAGATCCTTTGTGGGCACAGAATCCATGGGTATACATATACATATACATAAATATAATATACACATATATGCATATACATGCATACATGCATACATATACATGTATATATACATATATGTGTATATATATACATATCCCATAAATTTTGCTTGAAATCTGTATGTTTAGTACAGTTACAATTTTCTGATTTTTTTTTTATTCCTACTGGTCAAAGCCTTAAATACAGAACCATTGATTAAGCTCCCATTCTGAGGAGGTCAGTATTCCAACTTGCCTGTAACTGACAACCCCAAGCCTCCTGGCTTTCATGTCACACACCTCTTGAACCATGTGGTTTCCTTTGCCACCAGCTAGGCTTCTGGTATCGCAGAGAAAACATGGTTGGATTATAGCTTGTCCTCCCACAAGCCATGGCTGGCCTTAAGGTGACGAACTAAATGACCACAGAGGTACAGAGCTATGTGCATATTAGGCTTTTAGTGCAGTTCTGACTTGAGCGGGGCATGGCGGGTTCTCAGTCCACAGAGTCACTTTCCCCTCCTTCCAGACTCATCCAGGCTATGAGCAGAACTCAGGCCCTTAGCAATGCAGGACTGGGGTCTTCCCTGGCTGCTACTGGCTACTTTCCGCTTCTGAGGCTACACCCATCTGGGCCACTCCATCTTTCAACCCAGCTAAAGGGTATGGTTCACATGCCAAGTACAACCCCCTTCTCATTCCTGCTCTGTGACCAGCTGGGAGGAACCTCCACTGCTTACAGTCTCAATAACCCCTGGGTCACCACCTCCACCATACAACATAATGTTACAAGACAAAATTGCTGGTCTCAGTTGCGGGTTCTACCCTAACCTGATTGGGGATCCTGCAGGTGTGTACAGCAGTGGGTAGGAGACTCATCCATCCCTGCCTGGCACCAAGGCAAGTCCCCCCATCCTAGACTGGTGCATGATGGGATCTTCCTACCTGTCATTTTCTAGGAGAAGCCCTGCTGGACAGCGGCGTTAGAGTCACTGCAGTCTTCGCGTCTCCAGCCCTGCGCTGCGTGCAGACAGCCAAGCACATCCTGGAAGGTGAGCGCTCAACAGGCCTTGATCTTGAGGATACTCTCCACGGGGAGCAAAGATGGTGTGGGGGTGAATGAGATGTGCAAGGAGCACAGCTAAGCCAGAAGGCAGTTGGAAGCCAGCCTCCTAGGAGCGCCTGGCAGAAATGAGCCATTAACCTTCCAGAATGCTAGGGCAGCTGTATGACCCACGGGAGCCGGGGTCACAGGGTCAACGTCTGTCATCATACTTTGCCATGTGGCTCAGTTCTGCCCAGCAGATCCAGTCCTGGGAATGAACGTTCACGAGTCTAGAGAGTTGAGGCTACTAAGTACCCTTCAAGAACCGTAAGTTACTGCCCAGGGCAGACTCGGGGCTAGAGGGGAGCTGTCCAGCATCTCCGGTACTGGGAATGAACATTCAGGAGCCTAGAGTGCTGGGGCTACAGAGAACCCTTCTAGATCCACACACGTGATTTCCCAGGGCAGGGGCAGTGCTGGAGGGGAGCTGTCCAGCATCTCCTGGCTGTCAGGAAAGCCATTGCAGATCCTCTGAGCCATGGGAGACAACATAGCCATATGTGTGGCTGGCGGTCACCCAGGTTCTGCCCACACTTGTCGGCAGCAGAATAGAGAAACCCTCTATGTTCACTGCAGAGCAAAGGCAGCACCCTGCCTGCCACCAGGGGGACAGGGCCCTGCCCCTAGTCTGAACCCCTCTTGCTTACACTGTTAGCCCATTGGCAGTCTTATTTGATGGGTCTTTTGGGTCAAGATATAGAATGCTTGGGAAGGGTGAGCTGTAAGGAATCTGAATGTTGCAGATGTTTCCTTCCCTGCTCTTCACCTCATCAGGGTTCCCTGTCTCCATCACCGTATCATTCCATCAAGGATGAAGCTGTGGTGTGGATTAAGTGAGCTGTATATGGGGTTATAGTGAAACCCCAGGGTGAGCCTGCTGCCTACGACGTCCCCTAGCCAAGCAGCATGGCTCCTCTTGACGGGCAGCACGCTGTCAGTTCTTGGATTCCTCCAAATGCCTGGTGGTTCGGGTCTTAGAGAAGGCAATGATGCACTTAAATCCCAGGATGATGTTTGTGAGGGAAGAGTCACATATGTGAAGGGTTTCCTTGAACTCAGTTATAGGTTAGTGTCCTGGTTTGCTTGTCCATTCATGTGGTAAAGCACTAACCAAAACCAAGTGGGGAAGGAAGAGGCATACTTGACTTATACTTCCATGGCGCTCTCCACCACTCAGATCGGTTGTGGTGGGGACTCAAAGCCAGAACCTGGAAGCAGGAGCTGAAGCCGTGGAGGGGTGCTGCTTATAGCCTCGCTCCCCATGGCCTGCTCAGCCTGCTTTCTTATAGCACCTAGGATTGCACACCCAGGTGTGACCCCACCCACCACCCATGGTGGTGTTGGCCCTGCTACATCAGTAATTCAAGGAAACAGACATAATGGTGTATGCCTTTAATCTCAGCACTTGTGATGTAGAGGGGGGCAGATCACCATGAGTTCAAGGACTCTGCATAGTGAGTTCCAGGACAGCTAGAGACTTGCCTCCAGACCAGTCCTACAGAGGCATTTTCTCAGCTGAGATTCCTTCTTCCGATCCTGACTCCAGCTTGGGTGAAGTTGACCACAACACTAACTACCATGGCGGATCTAGCTATGACGACACTTTCTTTGGATAACCTATGCCTTGGGTAACTCACACTTGTCTTCCCATGGGCCCAAGAACTCAAACTGGAGAAGAAGCTGAAGATAAGAGTTGAGCCTGGAATCTTCGAGTGGATGAAGTGGGAAGCCAGTAAGGCCACGCTGACCTTCTTGACCTTGGAGGAGCTGAGAGAAGCAAACTTCAATGTTGACCTTGATTATAGGTATGTTCCTTGCAAATCTCTACCTCCGAGGCTCCTCTGGTCCTTGTTAAAGAAAATCTATCTCCCAAGGTAGAGCCCTGCAGAGGAGAGTAAGGTAGGTTGAGCTGTGTATCTTAGCGCCAGCGGTATTAGGGCAATGGGAAATGGCTTGGGGGTTATGGTCTTGCTCAGCCAAACCGACAAGACTCCTGGGGAAGACGGCTATGGTGAACTCGAATCACCTAGAGATGATGGAGTCTGACCACATATGGAAGATGGGAGACTCCTGCTAAAACTGGCCCTGCAAGAACACAGAGGGACCTCACCCAGAAGAGGATCCCGACTCTGGTTTGTGAAGGAGAGTGTCTTTGTCCTTCCCTGGGTGACTGTCTCCAGGTAGACTGAGATGTACAGCTTTCCTGTTGTTCAGTCAGCCTCCATGCTAGTGGTACCACAGCCCTTTGCCAGTGTGGACACACCAGGAGCCCCTGCTGGCAGGGAACCCATGAGCCCTGCTGGCAGGGTATCTGGAGGATCGTGGTCCCACTTAGCTGCTCCAGCACACTCTTGTTCACCAGAAGGCTCCAGCACAAGCAGCCCATGTCTCTCTCCATCCTCTTCCAGGCCAGCATTGCCCCGCTGCTCCCTCATGCCGGCCGAGAGCTATGACCAGTACGTGGAGAGATGCGCCGTGAGCATGGGGCAGATCATCCACATGAGCCCACAGGACAGTGAGTATCCCACAAGCTTGAGGAGGACAGTCTCAGCTCCCCTGGGATGGGATTGGATGATTCTACCTCCCCACCCCCATACTCGGGCCAAGACATTACATCATCTCCACCATGACGGGGAGTGGATGCACATACACAAACCATGACCATGACAACTCTTTTATTTAAAAAAAAATATATTGTTATATGTATTATGGTGTAGCTGTCTTCAGACACACCAGAAGAGGGCGTCAAATCTCATTACAGATGGTTGTGAGCCACCACACAGTTGCTGGGATTTGAACTCAGAACCTTTGGAAGAGCAGTCAGTTCTCTTAACCACTGAGCCATCTCTCTAGCCCCTGATGGCAACCCTTTTAAAGGACAACATTTAACTGGGGCTGGCTTACAGGTTCAGAGGTTCAATCCATTATCATCAAGGTAGGAACTTGACAGCATCCAGGCAGGCATGGTGTAAGAGATGCTGAGAGTTCTACATCTTCATCTGAAGGCTGCTAGGAGAAGACTGGCTTCCAGGCATGGAGGATGAGACTCTTAAAGCCCACACCCTCAGTGACACACCTACTCTAACAAAGCCACACCTCCTAATAGTGCCACTCCCTGGTTCAAGCATATACAACCCATCACAGCAGGCTTGCATGCTCTGGTGCTGAGCATGGATGGACCTGGAACATCAGGGTCTTCACCAACTATGGGAACAAGAGAAGCCCAGAAAGACTTAAGGATCGGGGTAGCCTAAGGAAAGGGAGGCTGAGCCACAGCCCTCCCGCCCTAACCACCAGCCATGTTTGCAGCTCTCCAGGCTCCACACGATCAACTGCTGTCTCTCCCAGCTTCGCTTTGTCCCACATGAGGCACACACTGAGGTGCTAGACCCCATACCACTCTCCAGCTGGAGTCCATAATGTCACCTGAGGCGGCTCCCCGAGTCCTGCTAACCCTTATCTAAAGCAGGTGGCATCTCAGGCTCACAGATAAGCCAGATAAAGTGATTGGCTCAGGTCTGGGTGGCAGCCATCACACATCCCTGTCTGTGGCTGACAGGACCTAGGCAGCCAGCCACAAGAGGATAGAGACTCAGATCATCCTTGCACCATCCTTGAAGCCAGCACACAGTCACCACACCCTAGCCCCGGGCCCCACGTGACAAGGTGGTGCACTCTAAATCATAGCAAAAGACTGGGTCTTCCTACCCAGGATACTTCTCACCCCACCACCTCACAGGGGCATGGCAGCTGGACCTGTAAGATATTGCTTAAATGTTGCAAAGTGC
This sequence comes from Apodemus sylvaticus, assembly GCF_947179515.1. Classification (NCBI taxonomy): domain Eukaryota; kingdom Metazoa; phylum Chordata; class Mammalia; order Rodentia; family Muridae; genus Apodemus; species Apodemus sylvaticus. Next base: position 8,318,709 of record NC_067490.1, read on the forward strand.
TCTCTGGGCATGCTCTGACTTTGAGGTGTTTTGTCTACAGCGGGCATCACCATTATCGTGAGCCACAGCTCAGCACTGGACTCCTGCACGAGGCCACTTCTCGGGCTCCCGCCCAGGGAATGTGGAGATTTTGCCCAACTGGTAAGAAAGGTATGTGTCCTTATGCCTCTTTAACCTCCAAGTGAAGCAGGCTCAGGGTCATGGCACTCTTTATAGAATGACAAGTGTCCATCAAACCCAGGACTGGCAGGACTATGCGAATGTGCCCACCTGCTCCGATGGAGGGCATCCCTGCAGGAACTGTGGGGTAAGCCTGTCACCCTAACACCCGTGTGGCAGTTTCCCCAGTTCTTTGCAGCCAGCGATGTCAAGAAGTTTCAGGGTTTGTTCAGAGCTATCCCATAGCCCATCTCCTACAGCTCTAACAACACAACAAAAGTCCCTGGAGGAGTCAGAAGTCAGTTTGAGTAAGAGGAGAAGGCTAGACCCTGTATGGTCCTGCCTTCCTCCAGGGGGAGCTGGGGGGGGGGGCAGGAGCTACTGACAGATGGAAGGAACCTTTCCCCACTGAGTCACCTCTCAAGGGACAAATGGGAACTCACTGTAGCTATTTGTAGCACAACCAGGTGCTGGGCCAGTGTTGTGAAAGCCTTTAACTGCAAGCACACTATGGTGGCACTTTGGGTGACCTATTGAATATACCCCAGCAGAGCAGGAAGGGAAGTGACCAGACCATCAATTATTCATCTTAGACTAGCCTTTTCTCCTCTGGTGACTAGTGCAGGGCTAGGCTCACATATTTATTTTCTCTCTTTCTGTTTCTCTCTGTCTCTCTGCTCTCTCTCTCTCTCTCTCTCTCTCTCTCTCTCTCACACACACACACACACACACACACACACACACACACACAGTTAATTAACAGTGATCCTGTGCCCTGACTCTATTGGTATAGAAAATTATAGGTACGAGCCAGGCATGGTGGAGCACTCCTGCTGTGACTGCAGCTGCTCGGCAGGCTGAGGCAGGCTGACCACATGAGCTTGTGGGTTCCCTAAGCAACACAGGGAACCCCAGTTCAATAGAAGAAGAAAGGAGGATAAAGAGGAGGAAGAGAGAAGAGGAGGGGTACGAAGAGGAAGATGAGAACAAGGACAAGAGCAAACAATGACTCCTATAAATTCTAAACTCCAGAATGTTCTTATGCTGACCGCTTAGAGTCTACCCCCACACCACCCAAATTAAACAGCCTGCAGTTCGGGAGTTTATCCCAGGGCTCTGCTGACGGATGATCGAAAGGACTGGACCTTCCAATCAGGACCAGCATGCAGGACCCTGAGTATTAAAGGCTTTCCACTGACCAGCTCATTACAGCCTCCCGGAAGTCCCTGTCTGCAGTTAGGATGACTTTTCCACAAGTCAGCGGTAGCGTCTACCCAGATTCCTCCCAGCATCTTGGGATGTTGACAAATTTTGTCTGACCAAAAAAATTCCTTGACATTAAAAAGAGGGTGAGGCAGTACTGGTAAGAAAGGCCTGAGGACAGAAAAGCCTCAACACAAGGGTCCATTGGGCTGGTCCATTTTACAGATGAAGGTGTGGAGGACCAACGTTTCATCATGGACTTTGTTCTATAGTCTAAAACTGCAATCCTGAACCTTTTCTGCGCTTAGGCAAGGATAAGATAATTTGTAACTAGTTGGCAGGGTCTTCCACCACCCCACCCCCAATAGGTATGGAGGCCTGGTAATTGTATGGGAAAGGAGAACTGACCCATGGCTCCCAGAATGCTTAGCAGTCCCACTCCAAGTTGTAACCAATCTCGGGTGACAATGTATCCCATTGTTTGGAGGGCTGATCATCCCCATGTGAAATTAAATGGTAAGTACTAGCATTGGTTTCCTGGCTCCCTAGCAGCCCTCCACGAACCAGAGGCACATTTTTCAGTGGGTTTAAGAAGTGCTCCAATGCCGATTGACTTGTAACAGAACATTATAAACATTCTAAACTCTCTTCCAGATTCCGTCTCTGGGAATGTGCTTCTGTGAAGAAAACAGAGAGGAGGGAAAGTGGGACCTGGTGAATCCGCCAGTAAAGACGCTGACACACGGGGCCAACTCAGTCTTTAACTGGAGAAACTGGATCTCAAGCAACTGAGCCAACCCCAAGCTTTTCAGGAAGAGGTGACTGTCCTATGCCAAGGCATGAGGGGCTGTGGCTAGGATTACAAAGGCATCCTAGCCCCTCGCCTGGTGTGACTGGGGGAAAGAACAAAACACACTTGATACTCAAGGGGGGATAGCCATGGCTCATACCTTCACCACTGCCAGCTGTGGATCCGCTGTCCTGACAGCCACTGCAGAGGCCAGAGCAGAGGTTTGGATTAGGATACCACATTGCAACATGTGCACTGTGTTGGAGAGAAGAGAGGAACTGCCTCACTTCCAGGAACTAAAGACCTCCCCCCCCCCAACTTGAAGATGCCACCTGTCGATTTTGTATGTTCTTAGGAGCCCTCCTTCTTGCTGTGGCAATCATTCTTTAGCCAGGACCACACCAGCTGAAAAAGGAACTGTGGCCACCAGATCCAAACCAGGACAGCAGCTGGCACCAGCACTTTTGTAGGGCTTCCTTGCTGTTGCCTGGACACAGAGCTGGAGACAGTGATGCTCAAAAGCAGTGCAAAATTCCTAATGCCCATAGACAAACCGTGTGGTCCTGGAGGGCAGTGTGGGCTGTGTTCCTCTGCAGTCTAGAGGACTATTCCCCAGCCATTTCCAGAATCTGGAGGCCTCTATCCTTCCTGACATCGTATTTATTATATTATATTCCTGGACTCTATTATGATTCTATTCAGATCAGTCAGTTTGGGGAAGTTCTAAGGAATGGTCACGTAGCCCTTGCCTTGAGCCTCCTGCCTCGGTCTCACAAAGACGCTATGACAGATTGTGCTCAGGAGCCCAGAATCTTCTCCCGTCTTAAGATCCTTGGCAACTGAGCCTACAAAGTCCCTTCGCCACAGGGGCCACCTGTTCGTGGTCCTGGAAGTTAGGATGTGTCTTTGAAGGCCACCCTCCAGCCTACCTCAGCCTCTGTTCTTCCAAGCACATCATGGCTGTTGTGCAAGGGTCTTGACATAAAGATCTGAGGCTCCTACGCACACTTCGTGTGGGTCGTTTTCTGGCTTCCTCTTTTCTCTCTTCTCAACAAGCAGGGAGGGATGGGGGCTTTGTGCGTGGAAGGAGCGAGCCCCTTGCCTTAATAGGAAGGGGTGCCAGCACAGCGGGGAAGGCCGTTCCCTGAGGCATGGACTGCAAGGAAGTGTAAGCACTGTGTGTAACCTCAGCAGAAGAAGCTCTGGCTTGGAAATTGTTGATCCAGTGCTAAGTGGGATTCTCTGTACAGTGTCCTTCCGCCACATCCTACAGAGGCCATCCTGTCTCCAGAGCCATGCACACGTGACACTCCGGTCATCCCCACACCGTGCTTTAAAAAAGGGGGAGGAGGGGAGTTGTTCTTCTTTGCCAGTGCCCTGTTGCAAAATTCTGGTCATGGTTGTGTTTTACTGCTGCAGCCCAAGCAGGAAGGAGCTGGAAGGGAGGAGGGAGGGGCGGGGGGGGGGGGAGGAAGGGAGCAGGTAGGAGAGGGAGTCTTCCTGAGACTCTTTTTCCTTCCTCTCCCGGGGGTTGCCCTTGGTGTTTCTGACCCCTGCTGGCCATATCTGGAAGGACACTGCCCTGGCCCACCCCCTACCCCCTACCCCCCACCCCCGACATGCAGTCTTTGATCTTTTCACTTGAGTTTTTAAAATAGGATTTTGATTGACACATGTCCTGGCCAGAGCTGTGTTCTTTCCTCTCAGGGTCAATCAGTGGACAGTTCTGTGGGATTCAGACATGCAAACAAAGACAGATGATCCTATCAGGGGTCAAAAGCTTAAGGCACTTCCCCCCCACACACATACACACCTCAGTCCCTGGGGAAGTTTGGGAAGCAACTTGGGGGGCTGGGCCACCTGGAAAGCTATTGAGAGTCACTGCTGTTGATCAGTCACACAGAAGTCTTGCTCCCAGGACTTCAGTATCAGACTGTATTTGGAGACAAGGTCAGTTAAAAAAGAAAACGTGTGTGTGTGTGAGCTACACATACCACAAATACACACAGACAGACAATGTGTAAGCGCTCTATGTGTGCGCAGGCTACAGGGAATACGTGGCTGTCAGACACTACCCACCTTTACATAGTGCCTTAGCTACATTTCTATTGCTGTGACAAAACACCATGACCAAGGCAGTTTTGAAAGCATTTAATTGGACATCCAGTTTTAGAGCGCCAGAGTCCATGATGGTAGAGCAAAGGCATCACAGCAGTGACATCTGAGAGCTCATGGCTTGATCCGCCCACAGTGACACACCTCTTCAATCTTCTGGGCCCTCCCAAATAGCTCCACCAACTCGGACCAAGTGTTCAAACATAGTAGCATACTGGGGAGGGGCATTCTCATTCAAGCCACTACATTTAGTGTGGTGGTTTGAATACGCTTGCCCCAGGGAGGAGCACTGTTAGGAGGTATGGCCTTATTGGGGTGGGCATGGCCCTTGTTGGAGTGGGCGTGTCCTTGTTGGAGTGGGTATGGCCCTTGTTGGAAGAAGTGTCACTGTGGGGGTGGGCACTGACACCCTCCTCCTAGCCACGTGGGAGCCGATCTTTTCCTAGCTGCTTTTGGAACAAGAAGTAGAACTCTCAGCTCCTCCAGGCACCATATCTGCCTTCACATTGCCATGATCCTACTTTTATGATAATGGACCGAACCTGTGACCCTGTAAGCCAGCCCCAGTTAGGTGCTGTCCTTCAGGAGAGTTGCCATGGTCACAGCGTCTGCTCACAGCAATAAGACCCTGACTGAGACGTGTCTGTTCTGGATATTAAAGTCAGGAGGCCAGCCTTGAGCACCAAGTATCTTTACCTTCTGAGCCATCTTGCTGGCCTGGAGTCAGGGCCTTGAAAAAGGTACCTGAGTTAAAATGAGGTCATCGGGATGGGTTCAATCCAATCTGACTGTCCTTATAAGAAAAGGAAGTCAAGACACAAACATATACACATTGTGGTGGTTTGAATAAAAACGGCTCTCATAGCTTCATATGTTTGAATGCTTGGTCATCTGGGAACAGCACTACTTGAGAGGGATTAGGAGGTGTGGCCTGGTTGGAGTGGGTGTGGCTTGGTTGGAGTGGGTGTGGCTTGGGTGGAGTGGGTGTGGCTTGGTTGGAGTGGGTGTGGCTTGGTTGGAGTGGGTATGACCCTGGGTATGGGCTTTAGGGTTTTAGAAGCTGAAGGCCCAGTGGCTTTCTCTCGTCCGGACCTAGAACTCTCCGGTACCATGTCTGCCCCTGTGCCGCCATGCTTTCCACCATGAGGATAATGGACTAAATTCTGAAACTGTAAGCCAGTCCCAATGAAATGCTTTCTTTTTTAAAAAGTCGCCATGATCATGGTGTCCCTTCACAGCAATAGGACACACATAGAGGCAAGCCTGTGAAGACCCATCAGGAGACACCTTCTACAAGTCAAGGAGAGAGGCCTCAGAAGGAAGCAGGCTGTATAACACCTCCATGGGAGATTTCCTTTTGATTAAGCATCTAGTCCATGGCAGTCACAAATAACTACTACGGTGCGTGGCTAGAGCACCCAAACTCTCCCACCCAGGAGCTGGGCACTAAGCAGGCTATGCAGCTCCCTGTGAAGTACTGACAGCCAGCCGGACCTGTCTACACAGTACGCATGTTGCATTAAGCAGCGTAACTATTGCAGAAACTATCCACACGGCACAGAGGACACATGCCAACTGTAAGCAAAGATGGCTCCATTCTTTGGAAAGGTTTTATGCATCTCAAGATCTTGGTTTCTACAAGGATCCAGGAGCCCACCCACAGGGAATACCAGGGAGTGGTTACAGAGGGTCCAGCACACACTGGAGTCAGGGAAACCTGCGGGCTCCCGACTGGAGCAAAGGCTATTCTGAGAACAGGAAGTGGTTATATCTGACCGCGTGGTCTTCTATCACTAAGAATAGACCCATCAACGTCAGAAAACTCCGAGTCAAGCTCAGAGTCAAGTCAGAGGCCCAGAGCCTGGCCCTCACCCACATCTGTTGATCCTCCGAGCCCCACTTCCTTGTCTGTGAGATGGATAAACATCAGAAGTGTCTCTGTGGGTTGTTGAGTGGCGATCAGCCCACCCAGGGATGGAACTGTCTTCTCCAGCTGCCATATCCGTTACTGGTTGTGAGGCAGCTGGATTAGCTGGAGCTTTTTAGAGTCCCTCTTGGACCTGTGGAAAGATGCATTAAGTCTAGCATGACCAACCAAACGCCAGCACACGGTATCAATTCCCTGGAGAGAGAAGGCTACAACCACCTGGGATTTGAGAAAATTGACTAGAATAGTTTTTTTCCTATATCCGGGAATGCAAAAGAAAAAAACAAAAAACATATAACAAAAACATAAAATAGCAATTTTGTTGGAGTCAGAAACTTGGGGTATTTTTTTAGAAAAAAAAAGAAAGAAAGAAAGAAAGAAAGAAAATAAGCGACATTCAGAAATGGCTCCTGAAAAGACACAGACTCCAAGAATGGCTTTTATGGACCCTGTTTTCCTGGTGGAATAGAATGATATATAGATATGAAAATGTCATGAAGGAATCCATTATTCTGGAAATTGAAAGTAAACAAAAATAAATTAAAATGAGATCAGATTCCACATTTCTGGTGTGGGTCTGTCTTCCCACCATGAGTAACTGGAACACAGCCCCAAAACACGGGTGAAGGATCCAGGAAAGTGGTCCCAAAGGCCACTCCCCCAACTGGGTCTGGGATAGTAGAAAGGAAATATAGATTTAACAAGTATAACTCAGTAATATTGGAGGGGAAAGTGGGTTAGCCATGTGGAGTTAGGAAGAAGCCCAGCTGTTGTGCTGTTAAGGCATGATAAAAATTATGCTGGTGTGTCCTTCATTTGTGAATCCAGAGCTCTTGAGTGGGAGCAGAGCCCCATTCCCCCCCTCCAGGGGAGCAAAGAGCAACCCATAAATAGTTACCACAACACCTGATGACATCAATTACTCAACTAAGACACATTTTTCAGGTGAATCTGGGTGATTCAAGTTGACAATTAATGCTGAGCAGGGCATCCCTCACGGTCTTCAAGAAATGGGGCAAGAGGCAACAGTAGACACTGAACCCTGTAACCACTTGTAGGAAAATCTGCAGTTATTTTTAATGTCTCTCAGTAGTCACTAAAAACAGAAAGAAAAATCAATAAATACATGAAAGTCCCAGCAGCACTACCAATCAACTTGACGTAATCAATATTTATGGAGCACCTCACCACACAGTGGTATATAATTTATTTCCTTTTCCAGTACAGCAATTTGCCAAAAGGAGCACATTCTAGGCTATAAAGCAAATTGCAATAAATGTAAACGTATTTGAATTGTGAAGTATACATTTTCTGTCCTTAAAAGAACTAGATTAGGAAAGACGACAGAAAACTTACTAAGAAAATCCACATTTTGGAAACTAATAATGCACCTGGATCAGAAGCAAGGCCAAAAAGGGTAAAATGGGCTGGGCAGGAGAGATCCGCCATGAGAGGTGTGTGCCAAAAAGCCTAAAAGCCTGAGTTTGATACTCAGACCCCACCGGAGGAAGGAGAGGGTCCTCTGACCACAAGATGTCCTCTGACCTCCAAGTGCATGCCATAGCACACACACACACACACACATTCATACACACACACATACACACACACACACACACACACACACACACACACACACCATAATTTTTTTAATCTGAGAAAATCTTTTGAACTGCTCAAGAATGGGAATACAGCCTATCAGAATCTGTGGGATGTCATTCCAGCAAGATTAGAGAGAAACTAGTACCCATTAAAAGTCACTACTGGGGGGCTGGAGAGATGGCTCAGAGGTTAAGAGCACTGTCTGCTCTCCCAGAGGTCCTGAGTTCAATTTCCAGCAACCACATGGTGGCTCACAACCATCTGTAATGAGATCTGGTGCCCTCTTCTGGCCTGCAGGCATACATGCAAGCCAAAAGCTGTATACATAATAAAGTCATTAAAAAGTCATTACTGGAAGAAAAAAAAACCTAAAATACAAGGCCTTAGCATCCTAACTCTGAATAACAAACAAAATATAATGGCTCTGTAAGGGTCGGAAAATTGCTGAAAGAGGATCCCAGACTCAGTATGCAAAAACAAAGAATGTTTATTCTGCAGAAACAGCTAGCATGGAACAATTACCATTGTTTCCAAATGGCAACCCCTACAGAGAAATTCCTCTTATAATAGGATTGCTTAATTGCTTCTGAGATAGCATCAGACTTCTAAAACTTAGGGCACATTCCAAGGGGTTACAGAAACCACTAACCGAACGTCATAAAGAAGATAGAGATCACAGGAGCCCAAGTACAAAAAACGGGATAAGACATTGACTGAGTTTGTCAAAACAAAACTTCAAGGACAGCTTGGTTACAGTCTTAAACTTTCCCTGAGTAACAAATAAAGTTAAGCCAGATAATTGCTCCCAGTGTATATGCACATAACCATTCTCTGTTAAAACCTCTTGTTCAACTTATGACTGAATTTATGTGCAGACCTGTAGTGTGTGAGCTTTCTCCCCAAGTGAACACACATTCTGAGAATCTTACTGAGAACAAATGGCAGAGATAAGTCCCCTCCCCTTTTCTCCCCAGACTTAGCCTGAGAGGAGCACAGTTCCCTGCTGAGGCTTTACCTAGTCTCCCCCTGAGTCACATTGAGGTGCTAACTGGAGGCTGCAGAAGCCAGCCTTAAAGCAACCAGGTCAGGATCAGCTGCAGAACTGCAGAGGCAGAATACCATAATGCCTTTCACCCAGGATAGATAGCAAATGGTCTAAATGGTCCATGGCTTGGTTTCTGAATGGGATATGAAAAATGAACTCCTCAACTCAATATGAGCAAAAGAAAGGAATTCTCCAAGACCGGGGCAGAAATCAATGCAATTGAAAAGAGAAGAAGAGCAGGCAGTGGTGGTGCATGCCTTTAATACCAGCACTTGGGAAGCAGAGGCAGGTAGATCTTGGCAAGTTCAAAACCACCCTGGTGTACAGATTGAGTTCCAGTACAGCCAGGACTACACGGAGGAACTCTGTCTAGAAAAAAAAAAAACGAAACAAACAACAGCAAAAAGAAAACATTTAAAAAAAAAAAAGATTAAAACAACACACAGGCTGGTGCTTTGTGAAGATCAATTAAACTTAGAGACACCCAGCCAGACTAACCAGAGCAAAAGAGACAGCCCTAAACCATCAGAAACAGGGAGGGGCATCGCCACAGAGATGGCAGGTATGAAATATCACACCCAACAGAAACCTTTATTCCAACAAAGCAGCTACTCAAGTAGACAGACAGTTCCTAAGGGCACAGCCAGCTGTTTTCACAAAGGAAAATAACTGGAGGTCAGGTGTGCACCGCATGCCTGCCAATCAAGGCTTAAGAGGCAAAGGCGGGAGGGCAGCAGCCAGGCTGGTCTACACCGTTAGTTTCAAGTGAGGGCTGCACAGTGAGTCCCTGCCACCAAAAAAGAGAAGAAAGGAAAGAGGGTGGGAAGGGAAGGAAGAGAAGGGAAGGGGGGAGGAGGGGAGGAGAGGAGAAGGGAGGAGAAAAGGGAAGGAAAGGAAAAGAAGGGAGGGGGAGGGACCGGAGGGGAGGGGAAGAATCTGAAGAAATCTGCCTGGTGGCAGAACACTTCCCCAGCATGCTCAAGACCATGGATTCCACTGTCTGCATTGGGAAAACACACACACACACACACACACTGAAACACCTTCTTACGTCAATTAGCTGAAAGCACCCCACAAAGAATGACAGGCCTGAGTCATTTCATCGGGAAATGTTGCCAACCTAACTGCTCGTAGAAGATGACCTGGCTTTAATCTGCTGTGTCAGTGTCCGAGTTTAGCTGCCATCCTCCGAGGCCCAAAAATACAAGATACAAGACGTTGAAGGGGGTGGTGTGTCAATCCCACCTGAATCAATCCTGAGATTGATCTGCTTTATGGAAGCTATTGTTAAATGAATTGTGCCTAATCTTTTTTTTCTCTTTGAGACAGGGTTTCTCTGTATAGCCCTGGCTGTCCTGGAACTCACTCTGTAGACCAGGCTGGCCTCGAACTCAGATCTCCTTGCTTCTGCCTCCTAAGTGCTGGGATTAAAGGCATGAGCCACCACCGCCTGGTGTCCCTAATTGTTAAAGTCAACTTTGTCATAGATGTGTGGATTAGAGACAGCGCGGTAGAGGTGAGTTTTGGACCTAAGGATTCAGATCTCTAACAGGGGTATTGAGAGATACCATCTTGTTTAGGCAAGGCGGGGAGCGGGGTACTGCAATGCTTCAGTGAAACCGGGTACTGCAGGGGAAGAGCCAATAGTAACTCTCCCCTCTCCTGGCTTCCCTCTGGTCCAGCAAAGGACAGCCTTCCAGCTCCGTGCCTCCTCCCACTTGGAGAAGACTTGTGACAAGCAACAATGGTGGATCCCCTTGTGTGTGTCTATGACTGTTCCTGGGTTTGAATGGCTGGCTTGCTACTTGGGAGCTATCTGGAGAAACAGCTGGGATCGGTGCTGTTAGCAGGTTCCCACACAGGAGCCAGGTCCTGCTTTGACACCAAAAGTCTGGGGCTGTCATTCTGCGGGCTCCAGGGAGTCAGCCCCGCTGATCCATTCCTTTTTCAGTAGCTCCAGGGCCACTGCCCAACTCTACTCTCCCACCCCTCGGCCCCGCCCTGCCCCTTCCCTGAGGATTGCTATAATCAGCTGTCAGATATGGAGCCATTGTCTCAGGATGCACAAAGCTCACCAAGTTGTGTCTTCTGCCCTCTACCCCAACTCCAAACGTGGAGTCCTGGTGACAGCCCCTTTCATAACTGTGCTCATAGAATAAGCCAATAAGATGATCCCTGAGTTTAATTGCAAGTCATGAGGTCTCCCTGCTGTTTATAATGTGGCAGAAATGCTGTAACCCAGTTACAACAGATTTTGTTTAAAGATGTATTTATTATTATAATATGTGTAAGTACACTATACCTGTCTTCAGACACCAGAAGAGGGTGCCTCATTACAGATGGCCGTGAGCCACCATGTGGTTGCTGGGATTTGAACTCATGACCTTCAGAAGAGCAGTCAGTGCTCTTAACCACTGAGTCATCTCTCTAGCCCCTACAACAGGCTTTATGATAACAGCACAGCCTGCAATTTATAAGGTCCGGAACTTTCTTGCTTATTTGGTTGGTTGGTTTGGTTTGGTTTGGTTTGGTTTGGTTTGGTTTGGTTTGGTTTGGTTTGGTTTTTCAAGACAGGGTTTCTCTGTGCAGCCCTGGCTGTCCTGGAACTCACTTTGTAGACCAGGCTGGTCTCAAATTCAGAAATTTGCCTGCTTCTGCCTCCCAAGTGCTGGGATTAAAGGTATGCACCACCACTGCGTGGCTCTTATATTTATGAAAAACTTTTTTTTTTTTTTGTATTTTTCAAAAGGTCCTAAAATCCGGGAACTTGTGTGCTCTGTTTTTATATACTCTTTAAAAACCGAGATTGCAGAAAACCGCTCGCCAATAAATCCTTGATTCTTCAGATGCTCCATGGATTACCGTGAGGAGTTGAATGGAGTCGCACAATACCAAGAGATGTCCACATCTCCCTGTGTGTGCTGTTCTGAGCGCTTCACCTGCATCGCCCCACACCGTCCTCAATGCAACCTCTGAGGGTCGTAAGGAAGAAATCAGAAAAAACACAGAGATCCCCACCTGGCTTCCCACACTGCGGGAACCTGAATCTGCAGCCTGAAACTTCCCAGCTTTTAAACTAGACCACGACACACTGTGGAAAGTGATCTTCCACCCAGCGTGGCCTGTGACCCAACAGCCCCTGGGGACCTGAAGCCAGGCACACTCGGGCCTCCCCGGACTTGCTGAAACTCAGAGGTGCCCGACCATCCGCGTTCCCTCTGAAGGTGACTTTTCCCAGTGTGCAGAGAACCTCCACAAGAGTCAGGTGTCACCTCGGCATTCCGCGGTGTCACCATCCCTCACGCTGTTCTTGGTGAGTGAGGATGGGGGAGGGGAGGCTATTATAACTGCTGCATTTGAATGAGAGATTGCGCAGAGTAAGGAGGCTGGGTGGGAACAGGGAGTGATTCTAAGGGCCGAGGACAGAGGAGCTGGGGGGGGGGGGGTAGGCTATTCTATCGGGGTGTCCTCACCTTGGACTCAAATGCTAAGACTTGCACAACTGATGCAAGATATTTCCTATCCATTCCCATTGAGGCAATGAGAGGCCGGTGATTGGAGGGGAGAGAGGAGGAGGAGGAGCTAAGAGAAGGAGGGGCGGAGATGGGGGCGAGCCTGGAAACTGCAAGAGGAGGAGACAGGCAGATCCAGATGCGTCAGGTGTGTTTTCTGGTGTGCTGAGAGGTTAGAAATATTGGGATAAAACTTTATCATTGTAAATTGGCATTATGTAATCGGGAGTTACATATACTTAAATATATTTGGTTAACTATTCAAGTTTAAGATTCATGCTTTGCTAGATACTTGGAAGGAGTGGGTGCTGGACAGGAGAGACAGACCAGCCGGTACTTGGAGCAGAGTCCTGGCGGGGCGGTACTCTATTTTAATTATGTGCCACTACACACAATCATTTATTTTGCTAACAGTGCTAACAATGGGCTGAGCAAGGACACGTCAGGCTTGAGAAAAAAACGAAATTGCTTGAAATTTCTGCTGCAACTTCTCCAGGAAAGGAGAGATGGGGGAATGAAGGGATCGTTTGCATAGGACACGGCCGGCCACTCCCTAGCAACCCTGTCCCGGGGAGTCTGGGGGACAATGGGAAGACTGCTCTGAACCGTGGGAGCCTGCACGGCTGGAGGTAGAGTCAGGGCTGAGCCCTGACCTTCAGAGCAGCTCGAGGGAAGAGGAGGCGAGGCTGTGTCGGGTAAGGTTTAGGGGCTTCTGCTTCAGCCCCCAGGAACAGTGCTGGGCCGGGGGGACAGGTCCCGGAGGGAAAGGAGACACCAGGTGTGAATCCCCTGAACACCTGACTGTTGGGCAGGAACCTGCAGTTACCAAGGAACCTGAAGGGGGCGCCCTCTACCTCCTCAACAACGCCTGTGATTGGCCTTGCTCAGCCCGTGGACCACACCGGAGGCCGCCTGAGGGTGGAGAAAGCTGGCAGATGGCTTCTTACAGAGCCTGGGGCACACACGCTCCAGTCGCGGTGTTTTATGGGAAGTGTACCCCACCAGTCCACACCCTTTCACGGAACCTCTCTATGGAACGAGCCCCGTGAGAAGCTGGAAAAGAGTTCACAGAAGCAACATCGGAGGCTCCTTCACAAACAATGAACATCTGGAGATTTATTTCCAACTGCAAAAACAACTTTAACACCTGAGAGAGAGAGATGGACAGGCGGTGGGTACCAGCCCCAGCTGACCCGTGTTAACTAAGGCACTCCTGGTGTATCTGTGATCTTGCCTCTATCTTACTCCTGGAGGTCTGGCGGTTCTTCGTCAAAGTTCGAGTTTCCTGGAAAGAAAAGAAAACGCCAGAAAAGCATAAAAGTTAATGATGTAAATAAGAAAAAAAAAAGATTACTTTTAAAAAGAGAATTATTTACTTTATATATGTGAGTACATTGTTGCTGTCTTCAGACAGCACCAGAAGAGGGCGTCAGATCCCATTGCAGATGGTTGTGAGCCACCATGTGGTTGCTGGGATTTGAGATCAGGACCTCTGGAAGAGCAGTCAGTGCTCTTAACCGCTGAGCCATCTCTCCAGCCCCAACTACAACTTTTAAAACCCTTAGTCCTTGCCAAGCCCTGTTTCCCACAGACCCTCAGGTCCCTGGGACCAGCTCCTGAGCTAAAGCTCCTCCTCCTACTCAGGGACCAGCCATCATCCACTCCACTGGTTCTAAGAATCCTTCACCTTCATCACCATATTCTCCGCTCTTCTGCCCACACTGGTTTTTGGGGATACTCGTCTTCCACTGCCCCACCCCCCGTCCCCGCGCTCGGGCAACCAACTTGAGGCTTTTGCTTCTCAAAGGACCCTCTGTCACACCCACAGACCTGAGGATCCAGTCCGAAGGCCCACCATGTAAGGTCAAGAAAGGATGGGGGGAGGGTTGCGGGAGGGAGCTGCGGACTCCTCCCCGCAACTCCCCCTGACTTCAGGGTGTGTTCCTGTCTGGAGTTTCATCTCCGTTTTGCCCTTTCTCTCTGGCTCTCAGCCTCTCCACACACCTGGAGCTGACCCTTCCTGGAGATACTTTGCCCTTGTCCCACCTCTCCGGGCAGCGTGCTGACAGACCCGGATACTCTACAGTGAAATGGTGGGCGTGGCTGGCTCGGGATGAGATCCCTGCCTCTCCATCTGACACTGAGGGGACCAGCAACCCAAAGCTGTATGCAAATGAGCAGGGGAACTTGCTGGCTTTTAGGAACCCAAAGGAAGGATACAGGGCCGCCACTGCTCGAAGCGCCCACAGGATCCTGTAGGCATTGTACCCGCGAGGGGTCATTCCTACCCACTTATGGAATGAGCGGGTAAAGGCGAGCGTTCCACCAGAGCCCGCTCAATGGATCCTGCCCCTCAGATGTGTTCTTTTTTTTTTTTTTTAATTTTTGGATTTTTGGTTTTTTCGAGACATAGTTTCTCTGTACAGCCCTGGCTGTCCTGGAACTCACTCTGTAGACCAGGCTGGCCTCGAACTCAGAAATCCGCTTGCCTCTGCCTCCCAAGTGCTGGGATTACAGGCGTGCGCCACCACCTCCCGGCTGCAGATGTGTTCTTACCCTGTTCACATTAACTGTTGCCGGAAGAGCCTAAGTCCGTGTGTGTTCCTACCAGCTACGTAGAAAACAAGTTTTGCCTTGTTTTATTGTTTCAGAATATTTCTTTTTAAAGAGTAGGAAATATAATTACTCTAAAGTCATAACCAAAATCTAGTTTAAAAAGGGACCCTGAGGTGGTTTGGATGAAAATGCCCTTCACAGGCTTGTAGGGCGTGGCATCATTGGGGGTGTGGCCTTATTGGTGGAAGGGCACCACTGGGGGCGGGCTTTGAGGCTTCAGAAGCTACCATTGGCCCACTGTCTCTCTCTTCCTGCTGCCTGCACTTATGGATGTAGAACTCATGGCTCCTCCTCAGCACTACGTCACCGAGCTTCGAGCCATAATTCTAAGGGCTAAGGCTCTGAACTGTAAGCCAGCCCCAGTTAAATGCTTCCCTTTATATAAGAGTTGCAGGCCGGGCAGTGGCGGTGTACGCCTTTAATCCTAGCACTTGGGAGGCAGAGGCAGGCGGATTTCTGAATTCGAGGACAGCCAGGGCTACACAGAGAAACCCTGTCTCGGGGGAAAAAAGTTGCCATGGTCATGATATCTCTTCAAAGCAATAAAACCCCAACTAAAATGGGCCCTAACCCCATGTCATGGAGCAGGCAGCCCTGGGTAACCAGGCTGTCCCTAAGCTCTCTCCCTAAGAACAAGATCAGGTTTAACTCGGAAGATGATCAAATCAAAGGAGCCCCTGTGGGGAAAGAGTTTCCAAGACTCCAGTAGCCGCAGGTGGGATTCCTGTCCTCTGTGGGTTGCAATGGTCTAAGTTTCCAGATTATCTCTCTCAACCGCGTTGACAGGTGTGACCATTCCCAGTCACATCTACTTTTCTCCCTCTGGGGAGAGTGTAGAGGACCAGTCACACCAGACCAGTCCCTGCTAAGGTGAGGCTCAAGTGCAGACAAGGTGGACTTTATGAGAATCTACGCCGGTCTCCAGCTTCGCTCAGGTCTCTCAGGCCGGCGGGAGGATGACTCGGGTGGAGGAGGGAGAGGCCTGCTCCTCCTAGGGTGCCCCGCTGGCCTCACACTAGCCCCGCCCACTCCGAGGCAAGTATTCTTACCCTGGTCTATGTCGTAGCTGTTCTCCTGGCTCTCCTGCCTGTACGTGTCTATGTCTTCATCGCCGGCCCTCGGCTCCACGTCGCCCTCAAAACCTTCTACCTGGAGGTCATCTGAGGTGTCACCCACGCCTGGGATGAAGACAGCAGCAGCGGATAGAATTGAGATCACCAGGAAACATGAGCACAAGTCTCTTGAGTCAAGTGGCCCTTCCTGGTCTGCCCAGCAATGTCTCCTGTTCTTGCAAGCATGAACTCCTTTCCCAACCCCCACGCTCCAACCCAGACCTGGCCATCAGATCACCCTGGCCTGCCTCCCGACTTTCTTAGCAAGACCACCATAAAACGGATACAGAGAAATGCTCCCTGGATCCTTCTTCCAACAGAGACACCTGATCTGGTTTGCAGTCTGCTGCTCAACCCAAGTCACACCCACAGCGAGGAGATACAAAGTGAACTCTGGCTATTGGAGAATCCGCCAGGGTCCAGGGGCCTGCATCATTGCACAACATTTCTTCCATACAGTCTATTTTTGTTCTTCTCCTCTACTCCCTGAGAGATTCCCATCCCAAACTCTTGCCCTTACAACATCCTGCACCCCAATGGACCCCCTGGCCAGTTCCTAGAGGACCCAGCTACACCAGGTCTGGGGACAGGTGTGTATGGTGCTTGCCCTAACAACCCCAAGGTGCTCGCCCTGTCCACCGCAGAGCAACCCCGACAACCTTGGGAGTGTTCTGTACCAGTAGCTCCTGGCACTTCTTCCTGGCCCTGGCCCTCAGGGGGAGGATGCTCCTCGGAGAGGGTTGGAGTCCACAGGGCCAATTCTGTGATTTTGAGAGCCTTCCATTTTGGAACAATGCTCACTAATGTCTCTTCCTCCTCCTCTTCTTCTCCTCTTTCCTATTTTAAGGGGGAAAAAAAACCACAAAGCTGTCAACATTGCCGTCATTTGGTCTGGGATACCAAATGACAACGGGGTGGGGTAGGGGTAGGGGTTAGACAGAATTCCAAACATCTACTCGGTCTCTCAGAAATGAATTCTTCCATTTTCATTCCCAAGGTCCTGTGTTCCTTCACTCATAGGGTGAGAGAGACAAGTATTGGAGGACAGGGGTGGCCAAGCCTGCCCTGCATCAGAGTCACTCAGAACGTTCTCTGAAACATACTTCTCACTCAGCCCGTCAGGAATAAGAACAAATAATTCATGTAGGTTGCAGGTCAGGATTGCAGACTCATCATTTGCATAGGATCCCAAGTAACCCTGAGGCGACTACACTCACAGAATATCCCCAAAGTGGCACCTGTGCTCTGCCTCTAGCTGACCTCCCCCAGATGGTGGATGACCCTTCCTTCAGCTGCTGGTGGTCCACAGCTGATGGCTCATAACCTGGGTGCCTCCCATCGGCAAAGCCACAGCACCGCACACCCCACACCTGCTTCATGACCCTGCTTTTCAAGTGGGTCCCAGCTTCAGAGCTGTCACAGCATGGGTCACCTCCTGCTTCTAGCCAATCCTGCTTTCTCTGCAGTTGACCCTGAGGTCAACTCCCAACAAACCACGCATGCATGCCTCAGGGTGTTGAAGCTGACTTCTCGGTGTGATGAAGCGAACTGTGCCCTACCCCCAAAAATGTAACCTTGTCCTAGGCCCCAGGACCTTAGAACATGACCTATTTGAAGATTAGGTGGTCCATGTTAAAAAAAAAAAAATGAGGTCA
Organism: Apodemus sylvaticus; assembly: GCF_947179515.1. Taxonomy (NCBI): domain Eukaryota; kingdom Metazoa; phylum Chordata; class Mammalia; order Rodentia; family Muridae; genus Apodemus; species Apodemus sylvaticus. The sequence goes on from NC_067490.1 coordinate 8,336,445, forward strand.
TACTATGGGCGTACTAAGGTATGAGTTCCTTTTGCATAGCTGTGACAAACTACTTAAGGGAACGACTTAAAAGAGGGAAGGGGTATTTGACTCAGGGTTTCAGAGGCTCAGACAATCATGGTGGAACAGTTTACTCCCGGTCCACAGGAAACAGGGATGGGAACAAAGAGAAAACGGCCGAGGGATATGCAGTCCCCTGAGATAGCCCCCTGGTTACAGCTCCTCCAGTTAGGTCCCCACCTCCTACAATTTCCAGTTTCCAGCACTCACTTCATGAGATTGGGGGTGGGGGGTGGGAGAGGAACACACTGACGGACACTTCTCATCTAAACCAGAACAACTGGTAACGTTTGTGGATGTGTTGGGGAGACTCCCTTTAAGTAAAAAGGGGAAAAAATGCTGAGGTTGCAGAAACTTTGGGGCAGGAGGGAGGGGTAGAGGGAGGGAGAACGTTGACGTAACTCTTTTAGTCACATGATGTACAGAGCCATATTGGGGCAGTCATGCACTTGGTCAGAGTTTGACTTTGGTCAAGGTTAACTTCTCCCAGATAGCCAGGATCCTGCTCCACCTAGGGTGGAGTGCTCGAAGTAAAGGTTAAGTTCATTGTTCCTCCAGATCTAGGAATTCCTGAATTAAGCAGGTGACCCACCCAGCTGCCGGAGCAGTCAAGACGAGGACCTCCAAGAGAAGCTAGACAACTTCCACCGGAACTCAGCCTGGAGTCTGGGGGGAAGGGTTTGCCCAAACTGTTAAAAGGTCTGGCGCCATTAAAGTTTCTGGCTTTGATCAGTGAATATTGTCTTAGCCATACTTCTTTTCGCCCCTCTTCCCTATTTATTCCTCAGCTTCTGTTCCAGAAACCCACTTCGTAATAGCTGCAGGCAGCTATGGAACCCAACAACATGACTACTGTTCTATTTTATTTCATTCATTACTATTGCCGCCTCTCCACCTCTCTTTGTGCCTGTTTATAGATTAAACTCTGCGGTCTGGTACTATCTACTGCGCCTGGAAAGGCAGTATAGTCCCCAGGGGAGTCAGCTCCCAATACAGTTCCGGCACACTAGGAAGGGAAGCCTGTGCAGCTTCAGGGACCAAGAAGAAAATAAAGCACAATTTGATTCTTTCTCTGGCCAGGTTCAGACACCCTCCTAAAGCTTCTGACTGGGGCTGAGCTGAGCCCCGAGGTTCAGCTGAGGTATGGCTGGCTCCACCCACTCTGCTGAATCCTGGCTCAGAAAGGTGCAACTTCCAGAGCACTGGGTCTCGCCTTCATAAGGAAAGCCTTGACCCTTCAACACAGCTCCTCATGTGGTGGTGACCTCCTCACACACACACCATAAAATTATTTTCATTGCACAACGGTAATTTTGCTGCTGTTATGAAATGTAAGTGTAGATATCTGACTTGCGGGATAGCTGATATACGGCCCCTGTGAAAGTTTCGTTGGACCTCTGAAGGGGTCTCGATCGATCTACAGTTTAAGAACTGGGACTCTAGATGCTAGCCAGAACCTAGGCATGTTCTTCTTGATCCCATGGGCTTCCTCACTTTACCTAAAGCACCCCTTCCTTGTCAGGATGGACCCCTATGTCAGCCCAGCTCAAACTTTTATTATTTTGGGTTTGTTTGGGTTTTTTTTTTCCTTTCCTCTTTTTCTCCCATTCTACTTCTTTGTGGGAAACAGCTGAGGTTTGCAGCTTGCCTGCCCTGGGGTATTTTTCTTTTAAACTCTAATAAAATTGTCCTTAATCGGTTAAAAACAAAAACAAATTTTCTTACAGCAAGAATAAATAAGTCAAAGGCTCAGAAGAAGTACTAAAACCAGGAAATTTTTTAGTAAACCTCATTATCCCAGGCAATAGTCAGGCATTAACAGATCAGGAGCTCTGCCATTAACGCGCATGCTCAGTGTAGCAAAGGAAAGTATTAACTTACTAGGCTTTAAGAGCAGGCCACCCTTGGGACGTGCGCAGCCACCTGACCTCGGTGCAGCCATTTACAGTGTTCAGAAGCCATTCTGGGACTGACACCTGCTGGAGCTCAAAGTTAGACAGTTCCTAGCCACAAAATCAAGCTCTGACTCAGGCAGGTGTTGTGGAAAGACGTTGACCACTTCGGCAGCTGGGCTGCCTACTGAGATCAATGCGATCGAGCAGATATTTACTTAGTCCTCAGAAACAGAGGCGACAAGTCAACTTACCATATCTGTAAGGCGATATTCACCGTGCTGTTCACATCCAACGTCAAATACATACTTTCCAGGGCCCACAGGCTGCGGGGAGAAAGGAATTCAACACACTTTATTCTTCAGAAATTCTTCTGAACAGGAAGCACCAAACACTTCCCGAGCACCACGCCCAGAAAGCCCACCCAGAATGACCTCACCGTGCAGGGTCCGAGAGGGGTTACGGAATGTTTTTGTGGACTGGTGGGGATGCTTTTGGGTTTTGGTTTTGCAGGTCCCAGATATGTCTTACTGCTTTATAAAAGGAATGGGAAATATATTTGCTTTAGAACCCATAAGAAATCGGTGCCAGTGGGCAGACTCGCTAGAGAGGGGCTGGCTACCAGTGCTTTGGTATGCTTGTTGTAGCACTGGATTTAGAGCAAAGCATTTTTTAAAAAACTTTATTTACTTAATGGTGGGGGCAGGGCGCATGTGTCACAGCACATATGTGTCGGTCTGAGGACATCTTGCAGGACTCTGCTCTCTCCTTCCACCATGTGGGACCTGGGTATCACATTCATGTTGGCAGGCTTAATATCGTGCATCTTTACCCACTGACCCATTTTACTGGCCCCTGAGAGATATTTTTATTAAACGAAAACCTTGTCACAATTGACACACACCTTGACTCCACTTTGACTTAGAAACCCAGTGTGAACTGGTCCTTAGATTTACAAATGTTTTCCCCTGTCACCAGCTGTCAACCTGATGTTTGATTTCACCTTGGACCATGAATTATAATGTGCCTGACTCCCTTACTGATGTTGACCGTTGCTATGCCAACACTCTTGCGGTTTGAAACTATGTCTCCCTCCACAGCTCAGGCTGGCTCAAAGTCTCTTTGCCCCTGGTCTCAGCTGAGTCTGGAGACCTACACCGCCACACTGGGCTTTCAGTTTTCTAGTCATTACGCTGCTTCTTATGAAGTTAAATCTATCTTTTTTCCTTGCAAGTCTGTTGAGGGGCTCTTTCCCTCATTTCTGCATTGGCAGACAGACACCTACTTGGATTCGTTTCGGAAGGCTCATGGTCACAATTTAAAAATAATCCTTCCAGAAAAGGATTACCTTTGCTGAAGGGAAAACCAATTTTTACCGACTCCCTGGCCCTTTTATAAAGTGGTAAAGCACAATGAAGACTTGGAAAAAATACAACTCTAGCAGTTCCCTTAGCTGGGAGTTGACAGAAGCATCTGTTTCCGTCTGTATCCCTCCCAGGCTTTGCCCGGTGGTGTGATTTGGGTTTATCTGGTTATCTGCTTTCTGAGTTTGTTATCACCTCTCATTTCTTCCTTAATCAGCAGGGATGTCCTATCGAGATAGTCAAGGAGTTCATCTCCTTCCGGCCTGCCTCCCACCTCCATCCTGCCTCATCCTGTTTTAATGACTTGCTAGTAAAGACAGGGATAGGAAAAACATGAGAAAGAAACACTAACCAGTGCTAAGAGGGTGAAAAGATGCCCAACACCACCAGTAACCATGGAAACACACAGTTGGGGGGGTATGGGAGACATGACTGCACATGAGATTTGGGGGAGGAAAAAATGTAGCCGATCAACCCAATGTTAGGAGAAAGTGATGGAGATTCAGGCTCTGTTGCAGGTGGTCAACTGGTGCAGCTTTTCAAGACAATGGGCGGAGGTTTCGGGGTTTCAAAGCGCCAGCCCTTTATACTCAACCGCCCCATTATCTAGCTGTGTTGCCTCATCCTAAGAAGTGCCCACTCCATCAGAGTGAACCGTGGGGTGTGCTCTTCGTGGATGTACGAGTGGTCTGAATCCACTGTGGGCAGAACCATCCCCAGGGGGATGGGCCAGAGCTATACGAGAAAGGCAGGTAAACCTGGCCTGAGAAGGTGGTGAGTGAGCCGTGCTCCTCCAGGGTCTCTGCTTCAAACTCCCACCCTGCTTCAGTTCCTGAGCTGATTTCCCTCCAGGATGGACTGTGATCTTTTTCGATGAAATAAACCTTTTCCTTCCCAAGTTGCATTTGGCAGGGGTGTTTAACACACAGCAACAGAAAAGTAACCAGGACTTAGTCTACATAAACGCATTTATCAGAAGACGAAACAACAAAGAATTTGAGTATAAAGGTCTTACTGGCTTTCATTGTGGAGGCCGGTATCACCTGTCTGTAAATTGGCCATTGTTTCCAGGTGAGGTGAGTGGATGGGGCAGTTTTGGGGGTGGAGGTGGTGGTAGGGGGGGTGATTAACAGGGGCGCCAAGGTCTCGACCCTGCCAGGATCAGAGCGGAGGAGATGCCCTCACCCTGCACCCGGAAAAATAAGGCTGTGAGGGATTCAGTTTCTCCGGGTAAATGCTTGTTTGTGATGCAGAACTGAATGACCCAGTGAGCCAGGGCAGGAGCTCTGTCTAGACCAGGAGAGGGCAAAGAGGTGGGGGAGGGGGGCTCCTCCCCATTTTATTCCATATGGTCAGACGTGTGGTTGTCTCTCTGTGTCCTGGTACCTCGTGAGCCTGACAAAATGATTCTGCATAAGTTGATGTGTAAGTATGCGTGTGCTCAGGGGTGTTCAGGGGTCCTGAGGGAGGGGTGAGAGGGTGCAGCCATGGGGGAGGGGGATCCTAGCGCAAGATGCTTTATAATTTGTTTATTCTTGCGTGGTTTGTATAACCTTAAGCTTTTTAACTTAACTGGTAGAGCAAAGCCTCGGGGTTTTCTGGCGGGCTAAGCTAGCCTACTGATACTCCAGCAGTTAAGCCTCAAGTCGCATACATGCAAATGACCCAGAGCTTCCGGGCATGCTGAGCCTAGCTAACCATACTCCACTTCTGCTTCTATGCTAGTGCAGTCAGCAAACTCTTTTTTAGGGAGTCTTCCTCCAGCCCAGCCCAACGCTCCAGCGAAGGCCTGGGTAGAAGGCTCACAGTTACTGACTTTGCCTTCTGCACAAAACAGCAGCCAAAGCCAATCCCACCAAACAGGAGCAGGGGATCAAAATGTTTCGGAGGTCTCCAGACCCAGGGCACAAAGAGCCTTCCCCAACCAGGAGAGGCAGGCTGGCCTCTGGCATGAGGGCGAGCCCTGGGGTCCTCACCCCCCACTCAACCTGATTTACCAGAGGGCAGAAAACACACCCAGCCAGTGGAAGATTCTCTGGTATCAAGAGCACTGGTCTTAATAGAGACACAAAGTGTTTAAGGCCCCAGGAAATGGGTCCAGCGCTCTGCCTCCCACCCCACCCCACCCCACCCCACCCCACTCTGGGCTCTGTGGACATCAGAACAGCTTGAAGTGGAGCTGCCATCCCCAGCTGGTGGGAACGGAGGACTCCTCTGTTTAGTGTTGGCACACCGCACACTGACTTACGTTTTTGTTTATGAACTTGCCCTGGTACCTGTGGTTCAGGTGGATTAGCTCAGCAGCGCCCTCCTGCTGCCCGTGCACCCAGGTACCGACGTACTTACTGCCGGTCTCGGCGTAGAGGTAGGTGCCTTGCCCGTGCCTGGTGAAGACAAGACAAGGCCACTTGATCACTGTTCAGGGTAGAGAACTGACCCTAAAACACACCGGGAGCTCACAGGCGATGATATGTTTCCCCTCGAAAAGGCTTGGCATGCCACCCACACGTGGGACATGGAGAGAAGCATGGGGCAGCAGCATCTAACTGCAGGCCACAAGCCTGCACACAAACTGCTTTCCCCATGCGGCTGCAGGGCTGCTGGATCTCCACTACATTGGCCCTCTGTGCCTCCACTCCCTGGGGCTTATGAACAGAGGATCCCACTAACAGGAGACGGGAATCCCCCCCTTCCCTTCTGGGCAGCACCTCCCCTACACACCTGCCCTACAGCACGGAACGGCCTTATATGGACATCATCCTGGGCTTACGCCACACACGTGCCCCACCCCCACCCCCAAGACGGGAGGAAGAAGCCAAACCTTTGATGATTGAACCACTCCCCTGTGTAGGTGTCGTTATTGACGTAGTAGTACACGCCTTGGCCGTGCCTCTGGTCGTCAGCCCACTCCCCTGCAAAGCACAACACTTACTCATTAAAAGCCAGTTGAAAAGAACAAACTGATGTCCCCGCCCCAGCTAGCCCAGCAGAATCTAAGTTTTGTAACCATATGGGCTCAGCCTGCTGCCTCTCTCCTCTCTGACTTCCTGCCTCTGCACCCCTGCCTCTGCACCCCTTCTTCTTGTGCCAGCTTCCCGAGTTAGGAGCTCAGGGACACAGATCTGGAGAGTGGATGCATGTCATGGGAGCCCCAGGCATCTCCATGCTTTTACAGGGCAGTGGACGGTGTGGTGAACGCTCGAACAAGCTTCTCTGACTCCCTGCCAGGGAACCCAGGCACATCCTAGCAGCCTCAGGGGTGCTGCTTGATGGTCTAGCCTCAACCTTCACTCAGTCTCCCACCTGTGCACTGGGTTCCAAGGCTACCCCTCCTGCCAGTTCCTTCAGTCTCCCTCACACACTCCCTCTTGTGGCCTGGGTGGCCCTGCCCAGGCCCCTCCATGGGGGTGGCTCCTGGTAATTCCTCACACACTTGACAGGAAATTGTATCAATGGGAAATGTGGTATGAGGCTTCGTGACAAGGTCGGCAACAGACTGTGCTGTCCGCCAAAGGGGATTTGGAATCAGTCTCTCAAAAATTCCTCCAGCTCTCACAGGTCACACAGGGAAGAAACCAACCAGTGGATTCCTAAGGTGGACATTGCCTAAAACGTCACCTACGAGCAAAAGCAAATTGACACCCGGATGGAACTTTCTAGAATACTCCTTTCTAGACTACTTCCCCAGGTTGAACTTTCTAGAATGGAGCGACAAACAATTACAAACCAATTGAGGCCAGGCAGTGGTGGTGCATGCCTTTAATTCCAGCACTTGGGAGGCAAAGGCAGGTGGGTTTCTGAGTTTGAGGCCAGGCTGATCTACAGAGTGAGTTCCAGGACAGCCAGGGGTACACAGAGAGACCCTGTCTCGAAAAAACAAAAAAACAAACAAAAAAAAAAACAAAACAAAACAAAAAAAAATTGAGATCAGGGCAGCTCCATCTTGTCTCTATAGAAAGCAATGCAAACTGTTCTGTATAGAAAGCATGTTGGCCAACACAGGCAGATGGAAGATGCCTGCCTCTCATAGGGGAGGCCCTGGATTCTACCCCAGTGCAGAAGAAAAGCCAAAACAGTGGTGGAAGAAGCCTGTCCTAGAATTCTGGGCAAGGATGTCTGTCATTAATTAAAAATACATCCGGGATGCCTTCTTCAATACAGTGTTGTTTATGGTACTACTTAATTTTTAATTTAAAAATGTTTGGTTTATTTCACTTTGCCACAACAAATAAAATTTCATTTTTACAGCAACTTTATATCCTTTTTCTTAGAGGACCCTAGAATGTATATAAATTTCTGGCTTCCGCAAGCACTGGAAACATCTGTACATACACTGTGGTAACAAGATGTTAATTGCCCAAACTGTTTTCTGTGAAGGAACCCCAAAGTTTATCCAAAAAAACGGGGATGCTATAGAACTTTCCTCACATCTCCGATATCAACTTAACAATGGCAACATTCTGGCTGCCTCATGAGCTAGGACAGCATCTGTACAAGTGGACAGAGTGCATCCCCACAAGCTTCCACCAGATGAAGACAGAGGTCAGCAAGGGTGTGGTCAGCAGTCTGGGGCAGAGGCGAGAACAGGCCCTCAAAGGTGAATGGGACAGCTCAGCACAGACAGGCAGACACGGAGAGCTAGGGACAGTGATGGCTATAGGTTCAGAAAGCACTAGGTCCCACGATGGGATGCAAGATAGGGTCACAAGCAAGAAGAGATATTGAACCCCGAAATTAAGATAATTCACTAAAATATACATTTGGTGCCAGGCATTTAGTAACCATGAGACCAGGTGTGAAGTAACCATGAGACCAGGTGTGCAGTGACCATGAGGCCAGGTGTGAAGTGACCTTGACACCAGGTGTGCAGTGGCCATGAGACCAGGTGTGAAGTGACCATTAGACCAGGTGTGCAGTGACCATGGACCAGGTGTGTAGTGACCATGACACCAGGTGTGAAGTGACCATGACACCAGGTGTGCAGTGATCATGAGACCAGGTGTATAGTGACCATGAGACCAGGTGTGCAGTGACCATAAGACCAGGTGTATAGTGACCATGAGACCAGGTGTGCAGTGACCATGAGACCAGGTGTATAGTGACCATGGCACCAGGTGTGAAGTAACCATGGACCAGGTATACAGTGACCATGAGACCAGGTGTGCAGTGACCATGAGACCAGGTGTGAAGTAACCATGACACCAGGTGTGCAGTGATCATGACACCAGATGTGCAGTGACCATGGACCAGGTGTGTAGTGACCATGGACCATGTGTGCAGTGACCATGAGACCAACTGTATAGTGACCATGACACCAGGTGTGAAGTAACCATGGACCAGGTTTGCAGTGACCATGACACCAGGTGTGAAGTGACCATGACACCAGGTGTGCAGTGACCATGGACCAGGTGTGCAGTGATCATGAGACCAGGTGTATAGTGACCATGAGACCAGGTGTGCAGTGACCATAAGACCAGGTGTATAGTGACCATGAGACCAGGTGTGCAGTGACCATGAGACCAGGTGTATAGTGACCATGGCACCAGGTGTGAAGTAACCATGGACCAGGTATACAGTGACCATGAGACCAGGTGTGCAGTGACCATGAGACCAGGTGTGAAGTAACCATGACACCAGGTGTGCAGTGATCATGACACCAGATGTGCAGTGACCATGGACCAGGTGTGTAGTGACCATGGACCATGTGTGCAGTGACCATGAGACCAACTGTATAGTGACCATGACACCAGGTGTGAAGTAACCATGGACCAGGTTTGCAGTGACCATGACACCAGGTGTGAAGTGACCATGACACCAGGTGTGCAGTGACCATGGACCAGGTGTGCAGTGACCATGAGACCAGGTGTGAAGTGACCATGACACCAGATGTGCAGTGACCATGGACCAGGTGTGCAGTGACCATGACACAAGGTGTGCCGTGACCGTGAACCAAGATCTAGTGGGCATTGCGTGGCATCACTGTGGCTGCGTTTGCAGCATCCGCCATTTTCTGTGGTGGAATATTCCCACTGAGGCCAATTTGGAGCTGTTTCCGGAGCTGCAAGAAGGGCAAAATTGGCCTCTGTGAGCTCCTCGGAGCTGCTCCAGCACGCCCTGGGGCAAAGCGGCCACAGCTGGAACAGTTACTTCATCTGGTTTCCTTCCCCCTAAAAAAGACCCTAACAAAAAAAGAAAGAAAAAGAAACGAGCCCATTTCTCTCCTTCCGACCTTGGGAGCTGGGCGCAAGGCTGGAGAAACAAGACAAATGTGTATTCTGCAGTCTTTTCAAAAGGGAAAGAGGACATTTAAGCTGCAAACACCAGATTTCACGTTGGTGACAACTGGAGATCCCTTGCTACACCCCTTGAGAAACCTGTGGGAGGCTCCGCACAGCCCAAGAAACCCCGTGCAATGGGGCGGGGTTTCTCAGAGGAAGCTGGTCTATACCTGCTGCAGGTTTCAAAGACTAGGAGTCAAGGCTCCTGAATGCCGTCGGAAACATTCCTGCTTTAAATTTACATGTAACTTTTTTTCTCTTTTCTTTTCTTTTCTTTTCTTTTCTTTTCTTTTCTTTTCTTTTTTCTTTTCTTTTCTTTTCTTTTTTCTCTTCTCTTCTCCTTTCTTTCTTTCTTTCTTTCTTTCTTTCTTTCTTTCTTTCTTTTTTTTTTTTTGAAAAATTCTAAACAGTTCTCTCCTATTCCCAACTCTCCTGGTCTTGTCACCAGACCCCGAGCATGGAAGGAAGGGAGTTAAGCCCTTAAAATCCCTTGTGTGAACTTTGACGAGGCTTTGGGTTGGGGTGGCTCATATACGCCCACCGACACGACCATGCACACCAGCTTCCTAGGAAGAGAGGCTCCTCTGCGCTAGACCCTTCGAGAACTCAACACTGCTCGCCCTTTCATCCCACTGTTGATCAACATGATCTGTAGCATCCTTTATGACGAGCCACAGTTTCCAAGAGTTCTGCAAACCACAAGGGAAGACTCGAGACAGGGTTAGGGGAACACCTAGTTGGCACTGAACTGGACGGAAGTATCTGTAGCCTGGAAACATCCACCATGACCCAGGGGGGCATGGGGAGGAGGGGGAGGGGTGTGGGGGTGTGGGGGTGGGAGGGGTGTGGGGGTGAGGGGGGGTGAGGGGGGTAGGGGTAGTCTTGTAAGGACAAGCTTTCCTGAGTCTCTGGTAGCTGGTGCTATGAACTGCTGACTTCTTGGGAAACCGTTGCCTGCAGAGCCAGAGAGTTGCTTGGTGTGGACAGCCACACTTGAGCTCACAGATCTTGCAAATAGGCTTTTCTCATCGTTTTGTTTTGTTGTTTTTTGTTTGTTTGTTTGTTTGTTTGTTGGCCATGTTAAGAATCCATAATGCGCTGGGCAGCAGCCACTTCTTTAAATCCCAGAACTTGGGAGACAAGGAGCAGAGGTAGAGGCAGGGGGATCTCTGTGAGTTCCAGGACAGCCTGGTCTACAGAGGGAGTTCCAGGACAGCCAAGGCTACACAGAGAAACCATGGAGAAGAAGATAGGGAGAGAGAGAGACAGGCAGACAGACAGACAGAGAGACAGAGAGAGACAGAGAGAGAGAGACAGAGAGAGAGAGACAGAGAGAGACAGAGAGAGAGACAGAGAGAGAGAGAGAGAGAGAGAGAGAGAGAGAGAGAGAGAGAGGAGGCTTTCTAATACCTCTCCCTCGGAGTGAGACCGTACCCACACTCGGATATGTCTTACCAGCAGAGCACCTCTTTTTCACCTAATCTTCAGGCCTAAGTCTATATTAAAATATCTTTAATAACCCCCACAACTCTGCTTCAAAATAAAGAATTCCCAAATCCCTCCCCCTTTTAATGTACTTTATATGTAACCCAAATTGTATTAACATCTACACTAAGATCAAAAGTAACAACAAGATTAGGTTCACAGGAATCTGAGAAGAATGAAATTAAGCCCTAAATCAAATTGTGCAATCCTCATTAGAAAGCAGATGGCACTTCTGGTCGGCCAAGCCTGCTAAGGTTTAGGAACCAAACTGTTTGTAAGTTTTCGTGTCTTAAGACAAAGGGCGTGAATGTCTCCACCCCATCCCCAGAGAGTCTGGCAGAATTTTCTTTCTTTGCTACTGTTATTTTTAAGTTTTATTTTGTCTGGAAGCAAGGCTGGTAGCTGCTGTGGGTTGCCTAGGTGACCCCCGTAGGCCATGTGTGGAGGCTTGGTCCTCAAGTATAGCACTCTTGGGAGGCGGGGAACCTTGGAGAGAGAGAAGCTGGTGAAAGCAGTCAGGTCACTGGGGGCATGCCCATCCCCACTCCCACTGTTTCCTGGGTACCATGAGGTGAGCATCTGGGTCTATCAAAAACTCCCCCCCCCATGACGCTCTCTGCCTTGCCACAGGCTTAAAAGCAACAAATATTTATGTTATATGAAAATCAGACGCTGGAGAGACGGCTCAGTGGTTCAGAGCACTTGCTGCTCCTGCAGAGGACCCAATTCAGTTTCCAGAACCCACAACCATCTATAACCCCAGTGCCAGAGGCTCCAATGCCCTCTTCCGGCCTCTGTGGAAACTTTATGAATGTATTTCATCGGCATACATGCAGGTAAAATACCCATGCATGTAAAATGCCCACACACATAAAATACACAAATCTTAAAACCTCTCAAATCAAATTAAGCTTTCCTCTCCTTGAAGATGAACTTATGAGGTGTTAGTCGTGGGAGTATGGCTTGCATCTTAAGGATATATCATCCTTATGAGACAATGATGCTGTCACACCAAGTGCATCATGGTCCTTGCCAAGAAGGTCTTCCCTTCAGGCAAGAAAAGTCTACAGGAATTACACACCTATCAATCGATTCCATCTGCATTCTACCAGCAAGGAAACTCAAACAAGAAAGGGGGTGCACAGAGCCACACCTACTGTCTCCTTAGTTAAAGACTGAAGGCATGGATCTTTTTGGAAATCAGATGGAAACCAGAAAACTCTTCAGGGTTTCTCTGTGTAGTCCTGGCTGATCTGGAACTCACTCTGTAGACCAGGCTGGCCTCAAACTCAGTAATCCGCCTGCCTCTGCCTCCCAAGGGCTGGGATTATAGGCATGCGCTACCACTGCCTGGCCAGAAAACCCTTTTCAGAGATAGGAGGTAGAGAAAAACCCAGACATACAGATCGACAGACACTTCCTGCCTTCTCCCATCCTGGCTCTGGGACTATACATGCATCTACCAGGTGGCAGCGGTACATAGGGCCTGAGGTTCTTAGGAATAAGCTAAGAGTCTTCTTGAGACACAACATCAGAGACCAGGAAAGACATCATACAGTAAGGCCAAATGCCCAGATGAAGGAACTCCCAAGGTCTAAAGGAACATGACCATCAGAAGAGGGATTAGGCAAAACCGGAAAACAACAAAGACCCCTTCAGAGGGAGGATGTGATAGGGCTGTCGTCGTGGATCTAAGCCACACCCAGCAAGGCCCCTTCACTTACTCCAAGTCTCTGGCTCACAGGAGGGCATGTGCTGCCCACAGGACCAGCCACGTAAGTTAGTTAGAGGTTTAGTTACCTAAAAGACTTTCTAGCCTCTATGACAATATTAGGAAGGAGAACATTATTTTTCATTGACTGGTAGATCCAGTGAACTCGAAATGTTCTTGTACACTTTAGTATCGTGAGTAGACCAGTTCAGCGACAGAAACCTCCTATACAGGTAAACAAGAACAAGAACCAGAACAAAAGGCTTCGTTTTTTACCTTCATATCTGGATCCATCTGGATAGATAAAGGTGCCTTGGCCGTGCTTCTTATTTTTAACATAGTCTCCGATGTACCGGGCCCCATTCTTAAATTTGTAGGTCCCCTGAAACACATCAACGATACAGTTCACATCCGTCCTGAGTCCCACATGCACTAAGACGATATTTACTAGAGGAAACCAGCTCCCTCAGTCACCATTTCTGACCTGGCCATGTCTTTTTCCAAACTCATAGTTTCCTTCATACGTGTCCCCGTTGGGCAGTCGTGCTTTCCCGTGTCCATGCCGTTCTCCTGCCTCATTGCGTTCCCCCTCATATTCCTGGGAAAAAAAGAAACACTCTAATTCTGGCTGCTGTTCATTCTTGCCAAGCACATACCAAGCAGTTTACAGCTATTGTCCCACTGACACCTTCTGTCCTTGGGCACTGTATGCACCTGTGACGTTGCATACTGGAGAGGCAGGTAGCCAGGTCCCTGGTGGACAGGGGTCACCTGGTCTAAGGTCTCACAGTTAGCGCGGGTGTCCATGGTGGGAGCCTCGTTTCCTTCAGCATCTGAGAGAGTGTGATTTATTATGCTAATCCTGATATGGCAAAGATGAGCCAATGTATGGGAAACACAACATGAACTGTGTCATTATGCTCATAGAGAGGGCATGCAGGTCAAACAGGTCCCCAGACTGCACAGACACCTCCCAGGTCACTTTCTCCAGTCATTCAGGACTTAAAGAGCAAATGCCATTCATGAGTTTCCTGGACTGTTTGCTGTCTGCAGGCAAATTTGCCCCAAAGGCTAGAAAGATGGCTCAGTGGGTAAGAGCGCTGGCTGGTCTTGCAGAGGACCCAGGTGCAGTTCCCAGCACCCAAATGGTGGTTCACAACCATCTGTAACTCCAGTTCCAGGGGATTCAATAACCTCTTCTGGCCGCTTCAGTATCATCACTGCATGCATGTGATACACAGATGTATATGGAGAAAAAAAACACACATACACCCAAAATAAAAGAAATTAATATTTTTAAAAATCTAAAAATTAAAAATAAACCACTTCTAACCCAATATGAAATTTCTATGAAACTATCTTGTAAGCAGATTAGACTGGAGATGGATTTCAGTGGTAGTGGAAATGCCTAGAATGTACAAGACCCTGGGTCTCACCCCTTCACACCACACACACATACACACACACACACACACAGAGAGAGAGAGAGAGAGAGAGAGAGAGAGAGAGAGAGAGAGAGAGAGAGAGAGAGAGAGAGAGAGAAACATCACTGGCTATGGGTCCTTTGCCTCCCCTCTTGTCTACACTATGGAGGTGATTCCAATGGCTTGGGATGGTTCAGAGAAACTGATTCCAGACCCACCTGGTGAAACCCTGAGAGCCCAGGGCACCTCAGCACGGTGCCGGAGTTATCAGGATGCAACCTTCTCTATCCCTTTACTCACGCCCTCTGCCTAGAAATCTTCGCCTTTAATGGGAGGCGGGATGGGAGCGGGGAAGGAGGGTGGAAACAAGACGTCACGGCGTTTCACCTTTCAGAGCGACTTCCTGGACGCAGCGCCGCCAGTGTGGCCGGCGTGGTCCTGTCCCCGGCCTCTCGGCCCTTTGGTCCCCACACCTCCCGCTCCGGAGCTGCGACGCACCCCAGAAGTCCCTCCCTGGTCAGGAGCTCTCACCCCAAGATCGTTCTCTCCCTCTTCCTCTAACTCCTCAGAGCCCAGGTCCGACATGATCTGGTCTCAGCCAGGATCTCCGGAGCAGCGTCTCTATCAAGCAGGTACCAGCCACCCCCACTCGCGTCCCGCGTCGTCATGGAGACGCTGCCCGCCCCACTTGGCTCTCCGCCTGGAAGGGTGGCGGGAAAGGGCCGCAAGAGAAGCGTGGGAGGAGCCAAGGGCTGGAATAGTGTCCTAGCAACTAGAAGGGCATCTCTGCCAATCAACCACCCGGGGCGGCGGGGGTGGGGGGTGGGGGCGTGAGGGGGAAGGCGGGGCCTTGGCAGCCTTGGTACCCACGCAGACCTGGCGGTCTAATCTGGGCAGTGTCACTGGCCTCTGGAATGTTCTTAGTGATCCGGTTTGTGGGCTCTACAAGGAACCACCTCAAAAGCAGACGCCCCACTAGGATGAAAAGTGCATCTCAACTCTGGGCCTTTCAGTCCCTTGGGTCCCCCGTGGAAGCTTCAAGTACCGCCCCACCCTCACCCCCACCTCCAGGTTGTTCTATATGGAGATGTTTGTGGTCTTTAGATGTGTGTACATTTGAGTCTTTTCGTTTCCTGTCAACACTTACACACTGGAGTGATGAACTCTGACTACTTAAGCAGAGGCTATGCACACTGACCTGGGTCAGGGTTTAGCATCTCAACCAACTCAGGTTACTTCTGGGCCCTCTCTTGCAGGGGACCCATATTCATTCTGCTCTGTCCTCTGGTGCCTGTGGGCTTCCTCGCATGGCCCAGCCTGTCATGCCACACATACAGGCCGGCTCATTCACACTGTCTCTTACAGATGGGCTTCTTTTCTTGGGGTCCCTCCGGTGCCACATTTCACCCTGCAAGGCCCCTCTGTGTCCCCCTCCCACCCCTATACTGTCATCCCAGGCTCAGACCTTCCTGCTCCCCTACTAAGCCAGACTTTCTGTCCCAGTATCTAGCCTCCTAACAGTCTCACGGTTTCCTCTGTGCAGAAACCCAAGCGCACACAGGCTTCTCTGTGTCCCCAAGTTCCCCCTCCCTGTGCTAGCTACATTGCAAACAAACCAAACCACCCAACCCTCCAGTCTCTACTTCTGGTTTCTGCCAGGTCCAGCCCAACCAGTTCCCTGGAATACCTGCTCCCCCACACTTCAAAGCCCACCAACACACCTTTTCACCCAAAGATTGGCTAAAGAGCTGTCTCCCCATGACACACACACACATCTGAGGCCGATTTCCACAGACACAGCCACACAGTCACTGTAACTACCCCCGGGTGTGACCTTTAGAATCTGCTCTTCACACTCCAACTGAACTGTCCTTGTCACTGTGACAGCTAATTTTGGTTGTCAACCTGACACACTCTGGAAGAAGGAAATCTCAATTGAGGAATTGTGTCCTGGCCTGTGGGAATGTCTGCGGGGTTATTTATTTATTTATTTATTACTTGCTAGTTGGTGGAGGAGAGCCCAGCCCACTGTGGGCAGTACCATCTCTAGACTGTGTTAGATGGTAGCCATGCCACAAGCCAGAGGGAATGAGCCAGTAGGTGGTGTTCCTCCTGGGTCTCAGCTGTGCTCCTATCTGTGGCTTCCCTCAAAGATCAATTATGGTGTGCAGTCTGTAAGCCAAATAAGCCATCCTTGCCCCAGAGTTGCTTTGGCCCATGCTATTTTACCATAGCCACAGAAGGTAAAGTAAAACAGTCACCTGATGTATGTCCAGTCCTCACCAGGTTTATACATGAGCCTGTGTGCCCTCTGACCAGCATCTCTATAAGTTTGACCTGTTACATCCCACAGCAGCCGGGGTTTAAATATCTCCTAAAAATGCAGGTGTTGTTGATATATACCAGTGACTTCTCTGCCACTATGAACATCACTGAAGGCCACCACTTAGCTCATGGTTACAGAGGTTTTAGGTCATGGGTAAACTGGCTCTACCACTTTGAGACTTCTGTCAGCATTACGAGAGAACCCTGTTCACATGGAGTCCACCTCTGGGTCTGAGCACTTATTTATATTAAGAGCAAAACGTAATGTGTATACAGAGATGTGGGGAAATGAACTAATTAAAATTTTTATCCTGTACTGTGGCAAGAGAGAAAGTCTCAATTTCTCTGCAGCATCTGCCCAAGACAGAATTCCTGTCTCCAAAAAAAGACAAGGAAATCTGCATAATGTAGATTCAGCCATGGGTTCTTCCTTTTTTTTTTTTTTTTTTTTTTTTGGATTTGATTTTTTCGAGACAGGGGAGACAGGGTTTCTCTGTATAGCCCTGGCTGTCCTGGAACTCACTCTGTAGACCAGGCTGGCCTCGAACTCAGAAATCCGCCTTCCTCTGCCTCCCAGAGTGCTGGGATCACAGGCGTGCACCACCACCGCCCGGCCAGCCCTGGGTTCATGTTACTAGAATCGAATAGTGAATCTTTACCCTGAGAGAGTCTCTGCTCTAGCACCAGAGCTCCAGAGCGTGGTCTGTCCTCACGAAGCATAGGTTGTGCTGGAGAAATCTGAACCCTTGTATGTGGGGCCCTCTCCATCACCTCTGCAAGCCATGCCACAGTGGTAATGAGTGACACAGGAGCCTTCTTTTAGGGCGTGTCCCAGTGATCTGACTTCCTTCATTACCTACTCATGCCACAGGTCGGTGACCTAGCATATGAACCCTTGGGAAACCCTTCCAAACCAGGCCAGGCCAGGCCAGTGGTGCTTTTTTATTTATTTATTTATTTATTTATTTATTTATTTATTTATTTATTTTGCAAAGGTGAGGCCTTTGCAAAGTGACTAGGCTGAGAGGCTGTCCATCCCATCAGGGGCATTCAGACCATTAATTACACAAGGAGTCTATTTATTTATTTATTTATTTATTCAGTCAGCGGCCATTGCCTGTATTTCAGGGGAGGGCAAGGACAGACAGAGTCAGAGGGTCCCTAGTGGCTTTGTTCTTGGGTTCCTAAAGCAGGAGATTACCTATTCTATTAGCCAGGGTATGTATTTGGTTTTCTTGGTCGGTTCTAGTTTTTTTTAAGATTTTATTTATTTATGTATTTTATGTATATGATTTTTGTCTGCATGTACATCTGCACACCACGGGACAGCATCAGACAGTTGTGAGCAGCCACATGGGTGCTGGGACTCGAACTCAGGAGTGCCCCTAACCACTGAGCCATTTCTCCAGTCCCCCCCACCCAGCCCACCCCACCCCCACCCCCCATCTCCTGGTGGCCCTAGCTTAAAATGAAGATAAAAATGAGCTGCTGGATATGAATCAAGGGTAGGTCATTGTGGTTGTTACATGAGTTATTGTTTGTCTTGCTGGGTGTTTGTAAGGGAAAGCAGGTGGTAGCCTCCAAGCCTGGCTTAGAGACAGCAACCAATCCGTCCATCCAGACAGTGTCCAGTTTGCTTGTTTGTTTTTTGAGATAGGGCAGACCAAAAGACGGCTCTGTGTTTGACCCTGGACTCCTCATCTTTCTGCTTCCATCCTTCAAGCTCCTTGATTGCTACCTTGTATCATTGTGCCCTAGTGGATTCTCAGTCTGTCTGGCCATTGTCTAGATCTGTAACCAGCTTCTTATGTGGTTTTGCAAATTATAATTTGTATGAACTCGAAATAGTTTATGGTTGCACTCTTTGTTGCTTTTGAAAGGCAACACTTTAAACAATGATAACGTAGTCATCTTATCCTACTAATCTGAGTTCATCTAAAAGTTTGCTCTAACTGGGAAGAAAGCAGACAACAAAGTTAAACGCCACTTGATGAAAACAGTAACGACTGAAGGTCACCTTAGAATTCTGGGCTCCTGTTGCCAGTTTTACTTTGAAGCAAACCTTAGGAACTCCCCTGATCTCCAGCCTCAGTTTCCCTCTTCATAAACTAGAGATAATAAAATAAGCTTTGAGGGGTGGGAAGGTTAGAGATGATGCCTGCTTAACGTGTCGTTTATTGAAACAACTGGGCAACTAGAGTGATAAAGATTTATAAAGATCCCATACTGTGCTGCAGGGCTGCGGGGCTCAGCCAACACGAACACCCGTGTGTAGAATCACCCGTGGACTTTCCAGAGCACACACACAATGCCTACCCTCCCATCAAACAGGATGTCTCCTCCAGAAGGCTGAACCCTCGGCCCCAAACACTGACTGAATACACAGGCCACAAGCAATTAACATACAAGGACCGGAAATTACAGGGGGGGTTTTGTTTTGTTTTTTTACTTCTGAAGATGAAACGATTATAAACATGTGTTAGCCGCTTCTCCAGTGAGGAGAAAGCTGGGTGTATGGAAACCGGGGGACATCACTGGGTCTGTATTGGTTGGAAGTTCCCACACTTGTTTCCATTGAGTATGTCTTATTTCTCTCGCGAAAAAATATCTTAAATCTTAGGAACTAAAATAGCAAAGCAATCAAGTATGTGAAAATGAATGTTAGCTTTTTGGGCCATGCAAGTGCTGGGAATTCAGCTTTTTGTATTGGCGCTCGCAAGGACAAGGGAACACCTGGGCTAGGTTCTGAGATTGGGCTGGCACTGTGTAAGAGACTTGCATCATGCATGCATTGTCTTAGAAGCCCTGGCTGTTGCTTCACCGTTGTATCTAATAAGTACAAGCTCAGCTCTCTGAGATCGCTGCCAAAGACTGACCAGCTGGGTTCAGAACGAGAGCTATCTGACTAGAGAGCGACTTCCGCTAAACCCCTGATCTCTGATTTAAAGGCAGCTGTGGTTCATTTAGAGTGACATTCATCTGTCTCCCAAGCAGGAACCCACTGGCTCTGAGAGTCTCACACTGAAACGCTTGAAAGTGACTTAAGCATCGAGTTAACCGTCTAAAGCCATGGCTGCTTTGTCAAGTCACAAGCAGGGGTTGTCAGCAGTGCGACAGAGCTAAAATGTGCCGTTTTATTTTACCCGTAGGATTGAGTCATCTTCTCACAGCTTTCCGGCAACGTACTTGAAATCTCTCTCAACTGCATGAGTAGCAATTATCCACATAGTTGACAGAAATGACAGGGACAAAGGCTCAGACGCTTTGGCAAAGGCTTTGCCTCGCTAGAGATCAGCATTCGCATCTCTTTTAATAGTTGGCCAGGGAAGAGCTTTCTCATCCTGCCCCTGAAGAGAATTTCCAACATGCACCACTAGGGTGCGCCCGTCGTGCGGTGCAAAGGGCTTTCCAGCAAGCTCCAGGCGAGGGAGAGCCCTCTCATTCTCTCTGCACCACGTTCCCAACTGAAACCTTTTTGTCTCTTTGCCTGGCTCCCTTTTCACTGGGAAAGAAAAGAAAAAAAGAGGAAAAAAAAATAGGAAAGGAAGGAGAAACGTCCCTTACTGACCAAGCGCGGTGTGAGGTGGGTAGGCGGGTGGGGAGGGGGTGCTTCCCAGAATACCTTTGTCTTTCTGGATGAGATTGCCAAGGAAACTAACTGGCCATGAGGCCACCTACCAGGGCTCCACCTCTGTGAGCCTTGTCAGTTGCCATGGTGACTGACCGAGGCGCTGCATGTGTCCCTTCTGGGCTTTCAAGTGGGAAAAAAAGGTCTTAAGGACCCAGGAAGACAGGAAAATGCAACTGCTTACAGGAAGAGCATATTTTCAGGAAAATTTGTTCATTTCTGTGGTAACTGGAAGCACACCGTCGTTTCTGATGATTGTTGAGGTCCTATACATTTAGCAAGGCGCGTAGCTATGCCTTATCAGCGTGTAGCCACAGAAAATTCTGTTGTAAAAAGTGAATTTTTTTTTAAATAGCACCACACATTTGACCTGTGGCAGGAATTCAGTCCAAGGTTGGGTCCCCTGAACCCAATCTTGTTTAGGAAATGGTAAAATGAAGTTGGTGGTGTCACCCCCTCAGCTGTAATAAGCACACGGTCCGGTCCTAGGCACATAGCCAACCCGACATAGGTAGCACCTCTTATTAGTTATGCTGATGTTGCCGACTGTATTGGTTTCTTTCCTGTTTGTTTTTTTTTATAAAACACTACTGACAAGCTAACTTGCAGGAGAGGGGTTTATTTGGCTTATGACTGCACAGGCTAAGAGTCCACGATGACAGGGAACCATGGGGGCATGCAGCAGGCATGGTCGTAGGAGCAGGAAACAGAGAGATCACATCTGCACCCCACACAGGAAGCAGAGACAGCAAACTGGAAGTGTCCTGCTGTTTGTCATCTCAAAGCCACTTTCAGTGACTTCCCCCCCAGCAACCCTGCACCACCTAAACCTCCCCAAACAGCGACACTAACCTAACACAGTGTGAAAGACATTTCTCTTTCAAAACAGCACACTGGTTTTCTTTGGGTTTTGCCTGGTTTTGTTTGTTCTGTGGGATGGAACCCAGGCCCTCACATGCACTAAGTTAGCAGTCTCATTGGATTGCACCCCAGCCCAACTGCTGCCTCTCTCACAGTGGGCTAAGGACATTTGGTTTGTCAACAGGCCTGTCTTAGTTAGGGTTTTACTGCTGTGAACAGACACCATGACCAAAGCAAGTCTTATAAAGGACAACATTCCACTGGGGCTGGCTTACAGGTTCAGAGGTTCAGTCCAGTGTCATAAAGGCAGAAACATGGCAGCATCCAGGTAGGCATGGTGCAGGAGGAGTTGAGAGTTCTACATCTTCATCTGAAGGCTGCTAGGAGAAGACTGACTTCCAGGCAGCTAGGGTGAGGGTCTTATAGGCCCACCTCCACAGTGACACACCCACTCCAACAGGGCTACACCTTCTGATAGTGCCACTCCCTGGGCTGAGCGTATACAAATCATCATAAGGTCTCCGCAGAACTTTTAATTGCTTTTAGATGGGTTTCTTTCATGCCAAAGGTCCTTAGCACAGGTAACTGTGACAGTCAGAAGGTAGTTTGTGATGAGCAGATAGTTGTTTCTGCTCATGTTAGCACCAAGATTTACAAGGGTGGGAGACTGAAATATCTAGGGAAAAAAATATATATATACATATGTATACATATATTTATGAATATATATGTATTCATGCACATGTTAACTGTTAAGCATTAGATTTTTTTAACATTGGAAACAATGTTAAGCCAATGGAAACAATGGAACAATAGCCCCAAATATATCTATCAATCTAACTATGTATCTATCTGTCTGTCTGTCTGTCTATATATTTGCCTGTCTCTCTCTGTTCCTTCCTCCCTCCCTCCCTCCCTCCCTCCTTCCTTTCTTCCCTCAATCCCGCCCTTCATGAGGCATATGGTTTAATGCTATTAAAGTACAGTTGTCAAAAGAGAAATAGCAAAATCTCTTCTTCCCAGGAAATGAGATTGTACAGTAACATCACAGCAGGCGTAGAACCAGCTTGGCCCGAGTAGGCCAGGGTAAAGACAGGCGATGTCACAGGCAGCAGCTTTGGCCACATGCTACATGGCAGGTGCCGGCCATTTAGGAAGTCATCCGCACACATATGTCAAATAGAATTTCAGATAATTTATGGCAAAACTATACCTAACGCAGTCCTTCCGGACGGAGGAAAATAGAACATGGCAGTGTTTCATTAACTCTTCTCCCTGCTCGTGATCTTATTCCCTATGTCACACTCCTCTTCCAGGAGTTTGCTCAGTTGCTTCCGAGTGTCTGTGGAGTCCTAGATCAAGGGCCAAAGGGAAAGGAGAGAGAGATTCTCTAATTCTCCACGTGGCACTGTATGTAGTGATTTGCACCCTTAAGGAGTTAACAAAGCCCCATGCCTTATGGTTGTGTGTTATCCCTTCTCTTTAAAATGAATGTGCTATGTACTAACTGGATAATTAGAACTGGTTCTGCTTCTGGTGTGTGTGTGTGTGTGTGTGTGTGTGTGTGTGTTGCTGAACACAGAACAATCTTTCACTGAGTCCTGATTCCGACACCACATATAAGTAACCTTACTGTGGCCTGTGGTGGTGGTGGTGGTGGCAAAGTCATATGCTACATAAGGCTGACTCCTCCCGTACCTAAGAATAAATTAGATCCTAGGGCAGAGGGCCAGAGAAGGAAGCCACACACTGAAAGGCTGGCCCACTGTTTGCCCTCAGGAAGGTAGTAAGTTGTATAAATAAGACATTGTGGATTAAGATGATTCAGAGTTTGTACAGAAACGTAATGTGTTTCTATTGAAATGTAACACGTTTATATGTGTAGCGTGTAGTTTTAAAAAACACACTACGGCCTTTGCCCGGGGGGGCTGCTGCGCTCTGACCCCTACCGGATCCCTCTTGTCCCACCCAACTTAGCTCCGAGGCCGAGGATAATCAGCCCCAACCGGAAATGCTACAATCTGCGGACAAAGGACAGACAGACAGCTTTATTATTTTAGAATTTGCTGGCTAGGCACAATTGCTGGGCGCAGCATCTCCTGCCTGGAGAGGCATGCCCTCATTAATTATCGTCTCTGTTTCTCCTCCTGCCCTAAACTCAGTGGCCTGTATGGGCTAGCCCCTGCTAACTTCCTCGGCCCCGCCCATAGCAGAGGCTGCAGGCCCTAGCTACCCCAAGACCTTACAGGACTGCTGCTTTCTTCTGGTTCTAAACCGTGTAGAAAAGCCCCTCTCCTTCCTTGCATCCACCTTTTCCTCTTGAGACCCGGAAGTCCCACCTACTCTTTCTGCCCAGCAATTGGTTCCCGCCCTTCTTTACTAACAAATCAAGAATCAGTTAGGGAACTAGACTTAGGTATCAGCACCTCCCCTTACATATAAGCGCCAGGATTTAAGTTGTTGTATTTATGTAATATTTGATACAGACCAAGGGAGAGATGATCGCTGGCCACAGGACAGGGAGAAGTCAAGTTTAAGGTGCCCAGGAAGCTTTCTCCCTGTTAGCTAGCCTTCAGCATACTGATAGATGTTACACAGGTTGCTGGGGGAGGGGCGTCATCGCTATGAGGTCTACGGTAACGACCAGTATGACAGGATCTGCCTATGAATGCCTTGGCATGGCTGGTGTGCACTAACCAACCAATTTCTGATTGGAGTGAAGGCCCACTCTTCCACTCCCCAGGAGGAAGTGAATGCCTGGTACTATAAATCTGACCGAGAATCTATGGTTAACACCAAGTGGTACAGGGCGCAGGCCTTTAATCCCAGCACCCAGGAGGCAGAGGCAGGCAGATCTCCGAGTTTGAGGCCAGTCTGGTCTACAGAGCAAGTGAGTTTCAGAACAACAGCCAGGGCTACACAGAGAAACCCTGTCTTGAAAAAAAAAAAAAAGAAAGAAAGAAAGAAAGAAAGAAAGAAAGAAAGAAAGAAAGAAAGAAAGAAAGAAAGAAAGAAAGAAAGAAAGAAGAAAAGGACAAATGAAAAAATATTTAAAAATTAATTAATTGGGCTGGAGAGATGGCTCAGTGGTTAAGAGCACTGGTTGCTCTTCTTAAAGTCCTGAGTTCAAATCCCAGCAACCACATGGTGGCTCACAACCATCTGTATATAATAAGATCTGATGTCCTGCCGGGTGGAGGCGCACACACCTGTGATCCCAGCACTCTGGGAGGCAGAGGCAGGCGGATTTCTTAATTCGAAACCAGCCTGGTCTACAGAGTGAGTTCCAGGACAGCCAGGGCTACACAGAGAAACCCTGTCTCAAAAAAACCAAATCCAAAAAACCAAAAAAAACAAAAAAACAAAAAAACAAAAAAACAAAAAACAAGATCTGATGCCCTCTTCTGGGGTATCTGAAAACAGCTACAATGTACTTACATATAATAAACAAATAAATCTTTTTTTAAAAATTAAATAATTAAAATAGAAAAGGAGAGAAACCATTGTTAGAGAGTTCACATGATTCTACTAAATGGAAATTCAGTTTAAAACAAGAGGGCAAGAGATGTTCCTGCATGCCAATGATACAGCGGCAAAGGAAGGCAGAAAGTGCTCGCACACCCACTGTCCCGACCCACTGTGATCGTCTGAATGCCTGAGTCGTCCTCTTCCCAAGTTCACACTTGTAGAATCCTGACTTAGAGAACTGAGCTGCTGTCGGTGGAGCCAGAGGCGAGGGATGTTTAAGGTTTGCCTTGCTCGCTTCTCTAATCCTCGCTTCTCTCATGCGCTGGGAGGAAACATTCTACCCAAGCAATTGTAGGGACGAAGGGATTTTTTTTGCTGATGATTTAGGAAAAGAGGCCAGGGAGTGGTGGTGCACGCCTTTAATCCTAGCACTTGGGAGGCAGAGACAGATGGATTTCTGAGTTCTAGACGAGCCTGGTCTACAGAGTGAGTTCAGCCAGGGCTACACAGAGAAACCCTGTCTCAAAAAAAACAAAAAAAACAAAAAAACAAAAAAAAAAAAAAAGAAAGAAAGAAAGAAAGAAAGAAAGAAAGAAAGAAAGAAAGAAAGAAAGAAAGAAAGAAAAGAAAAGAAAAGAGAGGCGTCCATCATAGAGGAAATGCCAGGCAGGGGTGCACGAGGTGTCGGGATCCTGTGTCTGCAGTGAAGCGCCCGGCTGGCTCTTTCCTTTGTCCTCTTTCATTCTGTCCAGGACCCCAGTTCACCATGGGCTGATGCTACCCACAGTCAGGGCCTTCTCTCCTTATTCAGTCCTGTCTGGGAACACCCTCACAGCCTAGCGGCATGCCTTCTAGATGATTCTAATCCCAGGCAAACTGATGAGAGTCAAGGGACTATCACTGGTTATGAATACGCTCCCCAGGGTGGCAGATCCCCACTCCTGCCGCTGAATGTGACTCACTCACTGTTTTGGG
This sequence comes from Apodemus sylvaticus, assembly GCF_947179515.1. Taxonomy (NCBI): domain Eukaryota; kingdom Metazoa; phylum Chordata; class Mammalia; order Rodentia; family Muridae; genus Apodemus; species Apodemus sylvaticus. The sequence continues at coordinate 8,361,916 of NC_067490.1, forward strand.
GCATCTGAGAGGTCATCTTTCTTCTTTGCTGGTCGAATAGGCTAGAAGGCATCTCTTAGTGAGTGCAGCTTGTACCTTAGCTACTTTTCTATTGTTATAACAGAACAAAAGAAAATCAAAATCAAAACAAAACAAAAAACATGGCCAAGCATGTAATGTGGAGAGGGAGGGGGGGAGGTGGCGCTAATGGTTCCAGAGAGTTGGAGTCCATGGGCCCATGGTCACTATGGCAGGGAGCACAGCTACAGGCGGGGAGCACAGCTGCAGGCAGGGAGCACAGCTGCAGGCAGGGAGCACAGCTGCAGGCAGGGAGCACAGAGGCAGGCAGGGAGCACAGCTGCAGGCAGGGAGCACAGCTGCAGGCAGGGAGCATAGAAGCAGGCAGGGAGCACAGAGGCAGGCAGGTAGCATAGCGGCAGCCAGGAAACACAGCTACAGGTAGGGAGCACAGAGGCAGCCAGGGAGCACAGCAGCAGGCAGGGAACACAACTGCAGGCAGGGAGCACAGCAGCAGGCAGGGAGCATTAGCATACGGTAAACAAAGCTAACTGGTACTGGCATGGGTTAAAAATGCCGAGTGTGGCTCATTCAGTAAGCGCTAGTGTGGGCACAGCAGTGACTTTGAGCGGGTACGAAGTGAATGTGTGTGCTGGCCTCCTTGGCCTGGCTTGGTGTAGAGAGACCTCAATGGAAAGGAGACATGTGGGGTTTGTTTTTGTTTTGTTTTGTTTTTTGAGGCAGGGTCCCACATCTTAGCCCAGGATGACTCCAAAGGCATGACAGTTTTCTGCCTAAGCCTTCCTGAGCCCCGGGATTATAGCTGTAAACCCTGGGCAGAAGTTCATCCACTTGTCTTAGAAACCTGTGCTTGATACATGGTAATCGTGCAACAAACTAAACTTGAACAGGACTTATTGAAGGTGGGGGGGGGGCTCTCAAAAACTAATTTGTGGACAATTTAACAAAATAAACTGCTGAAAGAGACTTTGGAGACACACACGTGTGCACACACACACACACACACACACACCCCAGACCCCGTTGCACATGTGTCCTGGCTCATCTTGGATGCCTGTTTTCCAGTCATTAGGATAGTCATAGACATTCAAAGCTGATTTACTGTTTCCATAGAAACCTTGTAAGTGTTCCCTCAATGGGGAGGGTTTCTTAAGCTTTGAGGGTGTGCCAAGCACAGTGCTAGATGAATGGAAAAAGTAAGACTTGGGGTTTCCAAACACCTTCGCCCACCTCTGCTGCCCTCCCCCACCTCTCACCCCCTCCCATTCCCCACTACTCCCCCTCCCCCCTCTTACCTGCACTTCCCTCCCCCCACTCCTCCCCTCCCTCACCTCTCATCCCTGTCCCCCACCCCCACTGTTGTGATCATAAAAAGAGAAAGAGCGGGGCGGTGGTGGTGCACACCTGTAATCCCAGCATTTGGGAGGCAGAGGCAGGTGGATTTCTAAGTTCAAGGCCAGCCTGATCTACAGAGTGAGTTTCAGGACAGCCAGGGCTACACAGAGAAACCCTGTCTTGAAAAAACCAAATCCAAAGGAAAAAAAAAAAAGAGAGAAAGAGGTTACGGTGGTATGGGGGAAAGGGGTGCCTCAGTGGGCCCTTGCCGAGGCATCCCTTCCTCCTGAGGAACCAGATACACACCAATATAGTATAGAATAGTTTATTCAGAGCATGGGATGGGAGTTAAGGGGGTAGTAGAGGCAGAGAAAGGCAGAGAGAGGGAGAGAGTAGAGAAGCAGAGACTGGCCATGACCTCGCAGAGAGAGGGAGGAGGGGAGGAGAGTGAGAGAATAAGAGAGGTAAGAGGGGTGAGAGAGAGAGGAGGGGCTGAGCAGCCCTTTTTATAGTAGGCCAGGCCTACCTGGCTGTTGCCAGGTAACTGTGGGGTGGAGCTTAGACAGAATCCTAACAACCGCCACACACACAGACACACACACACACACACACACCTTCATCCATGTACACATCAATCCCATGATCACAGTGGGGAGTTCATCAGAGTAAAGTGGCCTCCACAGGGTCCCAGGACGTTTGGAATCAAGTTTAGAATTGGAGACGATGCATTCAGATGCCAGATCCCTTGTCTCCTCTTGCTTGGCCACCACCCACGGGAATCATAAAGCAACGTTCACGATAAAAGTGACTCTGAATGATGCTCAAAGATTGAATTTGTTAGGGAGTTAGACAAGTCTGGTTTTAGAAAGGGTTATAAGGAGTTAAAAAGGAAGGCTCCCAATGGTGGAAGTTGAGGCAATAAGCAAAGTGGGTGGCAGTGTGTGCTCAGGTGAGCCCAGGGCCCGAACCCTCCCATGACCACAGTCAGGGTGCACGGAGGGCAATGTGCAGGCTTGTGAGGCCAGGGATCGCCATGCCCTGTTGAGCAGGGTAGTTCAGGAGGCAGCACACGGGGCTTCCTCCGAAACCAACTTTCCCCAGCCTAGGAGATGGGAAATCCTAGTGATACCGCTTGGGTTTGAGGAAGAAGCTGAGTCGTTGTGCTTTCCCACCAAGGCATTAGCATATTGTGTGCAGTGAGTGGACTCTCTTCGTAAATCATCAGACACATAGGCCCACAGGGAACTTTAAAAGCACAGCCTCTTGATTTGAGCTCCATGGTTTCTCAAACCACAGTTGAAGGCTATTGATCCTTTTGGTTACACCTTGTAAAAATTGTCCAATTCGCTTGTCACATTTATCTCCGCCAGCTGCTTTGGCAGGAATGACTCCACAGGGGTCAGGTTTTTTTATTTAATTTTTTTCTGTGGCATGTGTCTGGCCTTGTGCTAAGTATAAGCTTAAAATGCAGGGAAACCCACGGGAGACAGATGAAGCAACAGGCTACCCCTGGAGTAGAGTTCAACTGCAGAACTGTGCCAAGACCTGTGCCAGCCCCCACATTTGATTCCAGGCTTTATACAAGCCCTGCTCCAGTTAGGATCCAGTTTAGATCCTGTGTGACCACTTCCCAAAACCTATAGATAGGGAGAAAACAGTTATTCTGTTGGAAGGCATTGCCAAGGGGTCTTAGAAACAAGAACATTGGGGCTGGAGAGATGGCTCAGCAGTTAAGAGCAATGACTGCTCTTCTTAAAGTCCTGAATTCAATTCCCAGCAACCATGTGGTAGCTCATAACCATCTGTAATGGGATCCAATGCTCTCCGATGGTGTGTACTTATATACATAAGATACATAAATCTTCTAAAAATGAAAAGAAAAAGAAACAAGAACATTTGTCCAATCTGTCTCCTGCAGGTCACTTAACAAAGCCATTGGTAAATGTGTGGTTCAAGCCAGGTTTGGTGGGTCATGCCTTTAATCCCAGAATCTCTGTGAGTGTGTGGCCAGCCTGGTCTACAAAGTGAGTTCCAAGGAAGTCAGGGCTACACAGAAAAACCCTATCTCAGGAAAATAGACAGACAGACAGACCAAGACATTGACGAAGCTCCTCTCTCTAAGTACATCCTTAATTCTAGTATTTGTGCCTACAGTGCCATTGCTAAAAAAGTCACTGCCTAGGGCTAACACGAACTCTTTTCTTTCTCTTACTCTGTCTTTTCATTGTGACTCTTAGGGCTGGGGTGTAGCTCGGTGGTAGAGCATGCACCTACCATGTGAAGGCCTCTGGATTCTCGTAGGGCTGAGAGGGCAGGGGAACTAGCTGGGATCTCAGGAGATTGAGGCAAGAAGACCACAGACCACAAGTCATGGTGGCAACACCCAATGCTTTTTCATAGCCTCTCGAGACAGGGTTTGTATGTGTAGCCCTGGTTGTCCTGGAGCTAACTCTATAGACCAGTCTGGCCTCGAACTCAGAAATCCCCCTGCCTCTGCCTCCCAAGTGCTGAGATTAAAGGCATGTGCCACCACTGCCCAGCTACACACACATCCCTCACATCACCTCACCTCACCACATTTGAGTGTTTCTTATAATCATGTAAAGATCAATTTAAATTATACATATAATGAAACATTTACTTAACTAAGATTCTAAGATTGACATTTTTAGCAATGCTCTACATAGGTCACCAGGTTCCCTCTGACTCACTCCATCCAGTATCTGTGCAAAAACTGTCATTTTAGTTTTTCTTTATTTGTTTGTGTAAGAAAACAAATCATAACTGTCTCACCGTCTTAGAGAGGTTTTCTAAAACTAGGACTCCCTCCTGCGCCCCCTAGGGGCTGGGAGGTAGACTGGCGTCGCTAGGACATGAGCATTTTAAACAGAATCTAGCGACAGTGTTTCAACAGTTCTCAAAGTCTGAGCTCACTCAAAAACCACAGACTCGGGTAAGACAAATTCCCAACACATGAATGTGAAAAGTCCCATTCTTTGGAACTGAAAAACTACCCGGAAGTTTTTGTGAGGCTCTTTGGCTGAAAAAAATAAAAATAAAAAAAAGGGCCTGAGGGCCTTGTCTCAGCTTCCTGGGGGAGTTTGTGTGCTTTGTTGTGAGGAAAAGCCTTCTAAAAGTGGTCAATCAAGTAATCAAGTTGGGGAGCTCAAATTTTGCCTTGGAAGAGCAGTTTGTGGCAGCTACAAAAAAAAAAAAAAAAAAAAAAAAAAAAAAAAAAAAAAAGGAACACAGGCAGCCAAGGGACTCTTGAACAACTTGATAATGGAAGGCTTGAGAAATAGTGACACGGGGTGGCGCCTAGAGAAGAAGCAAGCGTCCACTTGAGGTGCTATGCTGCCCTCAAGGCATGGAAAGTTAGGGAGGGGGGAAAAAGGAGACATTTAGCCAAAGGAACAAGAGTAGACCGGCCAGAGTTCCCGGGCCAGTTCCCACGTGAGATGTGGGTGCAGGTGGCTCGAACAGGAAGTCAACTCTGCGTCCAGGGTACAGAACACTTCTCAAAGGCCTGTAGGTCGACTCTGGCTTGACCTTCCTCAATTCAGCAAACTGCGCGCGCTCTAGTGGCAGGGGTGGGGGATGGGGAGGAGAGTGAAGCTGCGGGCCGCCTGTTCACCAACCAGTCTGAAGAGGGCGCTAGTTACCCCGAAACTCTCCCCACCCTCACCCCGGCTCTGTTCAGGTACTGGACTTTTAAAGCGGGAATTCGGACTGGGTTTGGTTTAGGCACGGTTTTACCCATGGGTGTTCCTCGGAGGTTGGTTTCCTGCCTGGTTTTGCTGTTCCAGGCAGGTGCTGATCTGAGACCTGGAGGCTGAGCAGCAGGACTGGCCTTGTATGCCAGGCCAGGCAGACGGGTGGAGGTGTGAGGCAGGTGCCCTTTAGAAGTAATCATGCCCTCCCGGGACTTCCCAGGATCAATTCTTGGCAGGAGGTGTGTGGGGTTTGAAAGATAATTATCCGGAACTGACAAGGAAGCTGTGTGCCAGGGCACCTCCCCATGACCCGGGTGGCTGGCCTTCAGGACCTAACCATGCGCGCCGTTTATCACACTGGCACAGGTGCGGTACCAGGTGTGTGCCCGCTCCATTAGTAGCATACCAGCGCTCTTGACTCTGACACTTGATGTGGTAGGCCCAGGAGAGGCCGTCCTCAGTCCGGGACTCCGAAGGAGCAAATCTTTACTCCGGAACTTGTCCATTTGGCTGGCATTAGTAAGATCCGCCTTGGGGACAAAAGCCTGGTGGTGTTGAGGTGCCCTAGGAGCTGGCGTTTGGCTGCTGGGCACCATGCCAGCAAAAGTCCGGCATCCTGCGGGGCCTAGGAGGGCATGACAGGCAGGTGTGGGGACCCCGGAATAGCTAGGGACCCAGCCGAGCATCTCCAGGCTCGGTGAGATCCGAGCATCCCTTGAGCGCGCGCGGGGCCGGGGTCAGGGGGCGCGCGGGAGAGGGAGGAGCCGCTCTGGGCAGGCTTTCGCAGAGCCGGGAAAGTGAAAGGGCGGCCGCTCCAGGAAGTCGACAGCAGGAAGCGCGCGACGCGGGCTGCGGAGCGCAGGTAGGCGCGGGGACAACGGAGGACCCAACCCAGCGGCGCGCACCTGCCAGCCGCCACGCACCTGCCGCGGGCCCGCGCCCTGCGCCCCCGCTTCGGCCTCTCCGCCGTTTGTCTCCCTCTGCTGTGTGGCTGGAAAGCCTGGGGCTAACCAAGCGCTTTTCCTAGAGTGGGACGTCTTTGAAGTAAGGGCTCCTAGAGTGGCCTTGAGCGACAGTGAGGGGGCGGGGGGTGGGGGGCGCCGTTGATCCCGTACTGGCGACGCTGAGTTCCTGGGGAAAGTAGAAGCAGAAGATTCCCCGAGACCCCGGGGGCTGGGGTCACCTAGCTGTGATGCCTAGGTCCCTCCCGGCCCCAGGCCGCCAGTGACAGCTGTGGCAAGACGCCTGCCGGAGACCCAGCGCTTTGTCTGAAGCCCCGCGTTGGGGACGTGGGCGTGCCTGTAGCCTTCTCCACCGGGCCAAGCGGCTATACGACCTGGGAGGAGCCCAGGGCTCGCAAAGCCCTTGGGAAAGCTCTCAGCCAGCACCCTGGGCTCTCGGGTTGTTTGTTTGCTAAAGAACTGCTTCCCGGAGCCGGAGCTCTGTGGCCAACGCAGTGACAGCCACCGTCTGGCTGTAATAAAGGGTTTAAAGCACCGGGAAAGTCCCCCACTTCCAGCTGCGCGCACTACTCTTCCAGCGTGACTACCCACGGATCTTGGTGACCCGCAGGTAAAGATTTGCATTTGAACGGAAGACCCTTCCTTAACTCAAGGTTTAAATTCCTAAGGTGCCTTTTCCTGGTCTTCTGAGCTCTCTGCACCTGCCTGCTTCCTGCCTCCTTGCCCGCCTGCTCATACTGGAACTTAAATTGCCTGGAGTTGGGCGAATTGATAAATGTATTATTTGGCTTTACACAGAATTCCCTCTCTTGGGGGTCCCGTTTGCACCCTGTGATCTTAGAAGTATGTTTACAGGTCTGGTTCTGTGGAGAACACCCGGGCTGCGTTGTTTGTTGTGAGTGAGCTAAGTAAGAGCTGTGGTGGATAGATTTCTGACTCCTTGTATTTAAGCCCAGGACAAATAAAAATAACCGTTTCTGTTTATCTCCCACGGGCAATGGAGCCTTTAAAAGCTTAGAACGTGCTTGATTGGAGGAGTTATAGTTTGTCTTGGTTTAAGATAAAACTCTTGAAGCTTTAGGAGGGAGTTTGGCTCTCAGGTTTGCCCTTTAAAAAAGTGCCTGAATTTTGACACATTGCCTTAGGCAGCTGTGATGTTGTGCGCTAAAGCCTGGAAAACCCCCTTGGGGCATTGCTCTTGCTTTTGCTGACTTCCACTCACTCCTTAGTCTCCTTGAAAGGTTGATGGGTTCTGCATAGCTCAGAGCCCCGGAGCTGGGAGGATCGTGGGTGTGTCTGCCCCTCAGCTCTTGGCCAGGCTCTCCATGCCTGGTAGGGGTGCTGCCTCACCGTGGAAAAGCTCCTAATTACTCCCCTTTCCCTGTCCGATGAGAACACTGCCTTCCTATCCTTCTTCTCTAATGGGCTGAAGTTCACTGGGAGCTTCTAAGAGATGACATTTAAAAACTACTTTAACTACTTTCCTGTGCTTGGGCTAGATGCCAAAGCCTGTCAGCCAAGCCACGTGCTCCCCTTCTCTTCAGGGATAAATACGCAGGGGGAAGTGTACTTGTGCCCGAGAAGGCACACCCCCTCCCCAGGGAAATGAAACACCTGGAATTGGCCTGGTTGTGAAGCCCACCTATCTGGGCTAGCCTCATCTCTCCTCTTAGAGCAGTGGTTCTCAACCTTCCTAATGCTGTTACCCTTAAATACAATTCCTCATGTTGTGCCCCCCCCCCACTATAAGATTATTTCATTGCTACTTCATAGCTGTTATGTTGCTACTGATATGAATGGTAATGTAAATAGCTGATATGCAGGATATCTGATATGCACCCCTGTTGAGGCTGAGACCCACTGGCTGAGAACCGCTGTCTTAGAGGGACCAGTGTCTCTAAGGTCTCTCTTAGACCAACCAGTGTCTTGGGCTCCAGCAGGCTGTGTCAGTAGCCTTCATGACCTGGGATTTTGAGGGAACAAGTTTTAGAGGTGCCCTCCAGGCCAGCAAGAAAAGGACTTTGTTAAACAGCAGTCTCAGTACCCCAAATGTAGAATCGACATCTGTCCATCCTCTGGTGTGCTTCCTTGGAGAACGGATACCCAACCCCCATCCGGCTGCACCATCATCTCAGTGAAATAGCTAGCATTATTTATAGAAGCCAGGAGCTTTTTTCCTGATAACTCTTCAGGGCCTTCTGGAACTTTGTTGTTGGGCTGTTTTGCCTGGCAGTATGACAGATTGATTTCACTGGCCACGGAGATGTGTTTTCAGTATTTTAGTGGAGGAAGAAAGAAAATGGACGCTGGCTTTCTATTTTTAAACCTTGTACAATTGAAAACAAATCCTTTGGTCAAAACCATCAAACCACAAAATTACTTCACAGGTGCCCTAGAAGCACACGTAGGGATCAAGCCCAACAGACTCCTACCGAGCAAACCCTCTTTGAAAGATGTCATTTAAATATGGAGGTTTGTCGGCAGTGGTGGCGCACGCCTTTAGTTCCCACATTTGGGAGGCAGAGACAGGTGGATTTCTGAGATCAAGGCCAGCCTGGTTCACAGAGTGAGTTCCAGGACAGCCAGGGGTACAGAGAGAAACCCTGTCTCAAAAACAAACAGATACATACATACATACATACATACATACGGAGGTTTGAGCCAAAGTCCCTCAACTTCTGGTTTAGTCTGGAGGCAGGATCTTGCACCATAGCTCTGGCTGGCCGGTGCTCACGAGGTTACCCTGGCTGACCTCCAACTCAAAATGGACCTTCTATAACAGAGTGCTGAGATTACAGGCCCAAGCCACCAGGCTGACTCCCACTGACTTCTTTGCTTATGTTCTGAGCTATGTTCTGAGCTAGGATATGGGACAGGGAAACCCTGCCCTCCTGAGGCTCACCTGCAGAACCACTCACACTGGTACCGATGAACTGTCTGCTATGCCACGGCCCGTCTGAGATCATGTCCTTGTGTAACACGATGGTGCCCTTGAGCCATCATCTTCTAGCTGGAGAAGCTAAGGGAGCAGATGGGTATCACTGCAGGTCAGGAACGAGTGACCCCATGGCACCCTGGGAAAGGCGGAGCTCTCCTGGCTGCGGTGGAAAGGGCCTCCGCATCTCTATGATGGTTCTGGGGCTGGTCTCATGGAGGTTCTAGGTTGTGTATATGTGACCTGCTGGGCTTGAGACCCAGAGTCTCCGCCCTGCTGTCCCACTACCAAGCTATACCCCCAGCCCATGATTATGTGCCTGTTGAGGGAGGGAAGACATAGGTGAGGAAGTCGATTCCACTTTGGAAAAAATACAGAGCTTTTAGGATATATGTCCTGAGGACAGCTTTGGGCTCAGAATAGGAGACACGCCTTCCAGAGGGCTGGACTCCTTATTAGTGCACAGGCTTTGTTCGGTTCCTCCCAGAATTGCCCCTCTTCAACCCAGCTCTCAGCATGGGCTCATTTTCCCAGGCTAATGACATGCTCCCAGGAAAGGGAACCACAGCCCACCGTGGCGGCCGGGAAGCTCATCCCCCCCTCCCATGTTAGGCGTGTCTGACTCAATGGCAGACCCACAATCTAAGCAACTGATTGATGAGTGATCCCTTCTGCCATCCTGCCCGGGCCCACAAATCCCCATGTGCTGAGGCTGGCTCACAGGAAGCCTGCTGGGTAGCAATGAAGTGAATAAGTCCAGTGCCCATCCCCACCCCGTGCTCTGATAGATGTCCACATGACTGAAGGTAGACATATGTTTTGGGGCCAGACTCATCTTTGGAAGCCCTAAAGGCAAAGGGATGAATGCCCACTTCCCTGCAGGAGTCATTAGAGCACCATGTGACCCCCGCGTGAGCAAAGGCACCCGTGGTGGGAGCTTGGCCTCAGCAGTGTGGGCCAGGCATGGGTAGCATCTCCCCATCAGCAGAATGACCGGCGCCTGCCAGCGTGCCTGACTCTTGTCAGGACCACAGATACTTTAATGCCTCTCTTTCTCCCATAGAGCTCAGCCCCCTGATGGAAGGAAGAGGGGACAGGACCCAGTAGGACCCATTCGAGGTTGCCTCCCAGGCTGTGTGAACTGCAGGGCAGTCAGAACAACTTTAACCGGTTTCTGAAGTGTCTGATTTCGGGACCAGAGCGCCGAGGTCAGGGGGCGTCGTAAATGGCTCCACTCCCTGTGGGCATCCGATTCATCGTCTCCTTCTCCAGGGATCAGTGGTAAGCTCTGGTGATGGTCTGTCCTCTGGAGTGGTGATGTGTGCATTGGGGGCAGAGCAACAGTGGGCACCGGGTGGCTTCTTTACCCATATCTCATAATGGAGTGTGGTTGTCCGTCTTTCCCATAGCCAGTGAGTCGAGGCTGCTGTGACCTACAGCCCTCAGGAGTCCTGTGTTTTGGTAGTGACAGCAGAGACAGCATTTGGACTTCTGGGTGGTTTTGGTGACTTTTTGAATAACCATCATTCTTGGAGAGAGAGAGATAAAACACTGGCCTGTTACTCTCCCATTGTAACACAACACAACAGTCTAGGCTACTTAAGAGGTTTGTTTTGGCTTAGAGAGTTAGAGACCGTCAGGGTCAGGGCCGGGGCGGGGAGACCAGGAGGCACAGAAGCAAGCAGCAGGTGTGGCAGCCAGAGCAGGAAGCTCTTATCCATCCACAACATAAACAGCAAACTAGTAATGGGGTGGGGGCGGGGATAGGGGTGGAGTCTAAATCCAAAGCCCGCCCCCAGTGACATACTTCCTCTAGCAAGTCTGTTTCCCCCCCCCCCCCCCCCAGACCTCCCCAAATACCATCACCAACTGGAGACCAGGTGCTCAGATGCCAGAACCTTTCCTTGTAAGGGACGTTTCTCATTTGTACCACCACAACCGGCTCTAGGCAGGATTTTGAAATGGTGTTCTTGGAGTTAGCCCAGGTACCTCTGGTTTCGGATGAGTGGCCTGGCTGGCTGGGACAAGCAGAGATGAAATTGACAGAGGAGAAGGTGTTGTCTCTCTTGTCCGCTCTGTGACTCCGCCTCCTCACAGGTGGACCTGGTCCTGCTATCCTCCTCAAGGAAGCAGGAGGTGATAGAGTGGAACTCCCCAGCCTCCGTTCCATCCTCCTAGTCTGTCAGGAAGAAAACAACATACCCTTTCTCCTCACACTTTATTTTTGTAGTGCTGGGTTTGAACCCAGGGCCTTGCACATGCTAGACAAGGACTCTGGTGCCCAGCTGAGGCCTCCGCCCTTCTCCCCTTCTCCTCCTCCCATTTTATGTTGAGTGCTTCAGTCACTGGCAAGTTATACTGCCGAGACAGGTGAACGGAAAAGAAAAGTTTTTTTTGTCACATGTTCATGGAGGCTTGCAGAGAAATGTGCATCCCAGGGGGGCATTTAGAACCAGGTACTTATTATCATCTTTAATAGATGTGGCAAAGGCCACTTAGCAGGAAAACAAATGGATTTTGGGGAAGAAGAAAAAAAGGTCCTTAAAGACGCAGGTAGCGGGAACTGGTAATGCCTGTTGCTGCTGATGGAGAAATCTCCTGGTCTTTCCGGTTGCTTCTGGGAGACAGAAGGTTTTGCTTGCATTTGTTTGTTGTTTGTTTGCTTTTGAAATCTTTGGAAGCTTTGCTTTGTGGCTCCTAAGAGACTTTGGGAGCTCAGCAGCCCTCCAGCCCAGCATGCTAGACTTCGGTACAGGCTCAGTCGAATCCACTCACCACTTCACAGGAGACCACTGGGCTCCAAAAGGTCACAGGGTGGCTTTGAAAACTGTCTGCAGGTGGCAACCCTCGATGGCTTCCCTTTGATGCCTGCTGAGACTGCAGCCACACCCCTTCAAACACTTTTTAAAAAAGATTTATTTATTTATTATATGTAAGTACACTGTAGCTGTCTTCAGCGCCCCAGAAGAGGGTGTCAGATCCCATTACGGATGGTTGTGAGCCACCATGCGGTTGCTGGGATTTGAACTCAGGAATTTGAACTTCGGAAAAGCAGTCAATGCTCTTAACTGCTGAGCCATCTCTCCAGCCCCTCTTTAAACACTTTTATCGGGAAACTTTTAGCTTGTTTTATAAATCAATGGCTGTTACTATTTCCTGTTGTCAGTGTCTTTGTGTAGATGTGTGTGGCAGGCATTGAATGGTTTTAATTTTAAAATATTTCTATGTAGATTTTGTCTTTTGCTGGGCTTGCAGCTCAGTGGTAGAGTGCATGCACGCATGAAACCCTGGGTCCAAGCCTCTAGACAGTGGCCCTGTTAAATGCCACATCCAGTGTCCAGCAAGCTCTCCAGCGGTTCTTCTTCCATCCAGGATCAGACACAGGGCCACAACACTGCTTCTTGTCATCTTGTGGTTTTGCCTCCTTTAGTCTAGAACTGTCCCTTGGCCCTGTCTTTTGTGACCCTGAGTCATTGGAAGGTTCAAATGCGTCCTTTATGGATTGTCTCGCATTTTGGATATGCAGATGTTCGGAGAGCTAGAAAGTCAGACAGTGCCTTTTTGTCAGGTGGGGCTGGGAGGGGCGGGTCTAAAGATACTGTGGGCAGGGGCGGGACTAGGCATGTGGAGGTGGAATGAGAGGGGACGCCAGAGGTCCAGAACAGGTTTGCACACCTGGGTCCTGTTCTCCTTTTGTGACTCCTCTTACTGACAGGAGCCAGAATCTCAGAGACACACACGTGCCTCAACTGGCAGGAACTGCAGAAGATGGGCCGGGGAAATCAGAAGATAGGCGGAGACCACAGAAGATGGGCGGGTACTGCAGAAGATGGGCGGGACTGCAGAAGGTGGGCGGGGACTGCAGAAGATGGGCAGGGACTGCAGAAGATGGGCGGGAGTGCTCTGCAGTAACAGGAAACCACCAGTGAAACCCAGAGGATTGACTATTGCCTGCTGACCCGATCTAGAGCAACTTGAGATATCAAATAATTGATCCTAGGCGTAGATGGTGGCCCATCGACTGAGTATAGCACCTGATGTATCCTTACAAATATCACAATCGGTGAGCCACAGGAGCAGGACCATGCCTCCTTCTCTGGGGAGGCCAGCCTCCGCGGTCAAGGGGGCAGGAGGGAGGGGCGGGGGTGCTGGAAGCTGGGACCTAGGGCCAGCCCCATTCTCTCATAGTGTGTTCCTACAAGATTCGTATTCTCTCTTTAGTGTGGATAACTGTCCTGTAGCCAAGGTAGGTGGATTCTTAAGTGAGCAATGTTCACCTCAGTGGCATCAGGCTCTCTTAATCAAGGCTCTGGCAAAGACACTACTTCCCTTCCATATCTGGTTGCATGACTTCTGAGTTCAGAAACGGTTTGGATTCGTTTCCAAGCCAGTCATATGGACGAGTTATTCCTCTAAAAAGCCCGCGGTGAATCCCTACATGACTGAGCCAAGTGACGCTGAGCACTGAGCCAGGACCGGATTATCGCATGGTGCCTCCCTAACCTGCCTTTCATTGACCTTTGACCCCACAGGAGGAGTCTTATGAACCCTGACCCCCTGCTGCTGCTTCTCTGAGGGTCCTGACACCCAGGGATACTATTAGCTACTTGTTTCATTCTTTTGTAACCAAATACCTGGGGGGAGGAGGGGAAGCCTTTTAAATAGGAAAGGCTTATTCTGCATGCTTGAGGGTACAGTCTATCCTGCTAGGTGGACCCATCATGGGAAGGACAGAATAGCGAGGGAAGTTGCTGTTATCTGCTGTGATGGGAATATGAAGCTGCCTGCTCGGCTCTCAGTGCTACAGGAAGTAGGGCCAGCCTGTAAGCCTCATGACCCACTCCCCAGAGATCTACTTCTTAGCAGGCAGGCTTGGTATAGCCCAACAAAAAACATGTCTTAAAATATTTTGAGGGTTATTTGGGGGTGGGGTGTTATATGTGATTTTTGGCTACTTGTCGTAACTTTACTGGTTCTCAAGTGGCATAGATGACAGTGTTATGTTACAGTGTCAAATATAAGAGATACCCCTGAGGAGAGTCTGGGGTGCATCCAGGCCCTGAACTGCCATTGGTGGGATGTGAGTTTTTTGCTAGAAACTCGGGGTCAACCCAGGCTCGATTCTTGTATTGGCATGTACCGCTTGTCATATCTGCATAAGCCAAGCATCGGAGAGAAAATTTGGAGCCTATTGACTTCTCTTTGCTTAGTTCATCTTCCAAGACCATCTGTAACATCACATAAAACCAAAGACCTGGTCCTCTCCTGGAATAAAACACCACAAACCAGGTCCATTACAGCTTGGAAGGCTGAGGGGCCAAGCTCAAAAAGTGCAGCAGGGTCACAGCCATGTGATGGATTTTGGGTAGCATCCTTCTTCATCTTCGGGCCTTGGAGCTACAGTGTCTCTGGCAGCCAGCTGCATCCCGCTAGCCTCTGTCTCTGTAGCCACACTCTCTCTTTAGTGTCTCTGCATGGTTTTGCTTGTTTGTTTGTTTGTTTTGCTTCTTTTGAGATGAGGTCTCTCTCCTCTCTCTATCCCTGACTATCCTGGAACTCATTATATAGTCCAGGCTAGCCTCAAACTCACAGAGATCCATCTGCCCCTGCACCTTGAATTCTGGGATTAAAGGCATGTGCCACTGTGCCCAGTATCTTCTTTTCAGAGAAGTCCTCTAGTCCTTGGGTTTAGGGCCATCCTAACATGACAAGACATCAGGCTAACTCACTACATCTTCAGGACCTTATTTCTGAATAAAGGGATGCTGCTCGGAAACCTTGTTCTTATCCTGGGGAGTGGTCCAGCAGAACGACTTCCAATTCCTGCTTTAAGAAAGGTGACAAGGACATTGACAAAGCTACTTAGTGGAACAGGGGGATTCCAGAAGAATCCTGAGGGACCTCACCTCGACTGTGACTGTGACTCGTGAAAGCACAAGAATGTCTTCTCCCAGAGGCCAGGCTGGGTGGGATGGCCAGTAGCTGAGACCCTCCAGGATGGTGAAGGACGATTGGCAGCCATTGCCTCTCCCACACCCCAGATCCACTGCTGAGAAGCTGAGGAAAAAGGAAGAAGGGTGACTTTGGAAATGGAGGAAGTAGGCTGGGCTCCTTGAAGATAAGGCTTCCTTTTCTGCCTCAGGGAAATCCTGCCTGCTCTTCATTGACCTTTGACCCCAGCCCACAGGAGGAGGCCTGACTCAGTGAGGCTCTCTCTTCCTGAAGGGCCCATTCCTGGCTTTACCAGCATGAATCCTGAGGCGTCTCTTTGCCTGCGGGCTCTGTGCCACCTTCCAGAGCCACCCGCAGAAGGGCCTGGTAGAAGCTAGGGCTCAAAGCTACCACCATGTAGTCCTCAAGTCTCCTTGACTGAAACCTACTGGGACTGAGGAATGTGGTTTGTCTGGGCTGGGCTCTCCTCAGCCCTTATCACTCACTATGGGGAGTTTCAATTCCAGAACAGAAAGACAGATGGAGCCTCTCAGTGTGAGTCATCTCCCTTCTAGGTAAAACCTTAGCCATGCAGCCCTGGGCAGGGGCCACTGGAAGATATCCCAGGCTCCTGAGTCAAACTAAGAGGCTCTTGAGGGATATCCATGCCCAGGCTGAGTATCCGGAGAGGAGGTAGGGTCTTGCTGTGAGCCAGAAATGGCTATGGGATTGCTGAAGGTCAGCGGGTGGCATCTCACAGCCAGCCTCAGACTCAGGGGATGGGCCACTTGGCAGCTTCAGCCAGAAAATGGAAAGTACCTTGGGTTCTGCTCTAGGGAGGCATTCAGACACACACATATGCAGTGAGAGACAGCATATAACCAGCTCTGTCTCCTAAGTGCTGAGACTAAATGCTCACTTTTCTTCTGGTCACCTTGTGGGCTTGGACGGAATGTCCTGGAGGAGCAGTCCAGTCGGGCTTCCCCAGAGAGAAGAGAGCTCAGACAGTTCCTTATTCAGAAGCAAGTTTCTTAATGTGGATGTGGCTTTTCCTGCCCCCTCCTCCCTAGGATCACCATCCTGCCTTCTTCACTTCAAACGGGATCTTTAGTTAAGTCTGGAAATGTGATTGGTTTTTGGTTTTGTTGGTGGTGATTTGTTTTGTTTTGTTTTTAGCCTCTAGTTGTTTTTTATAAACATTCGCTTATTCGTTTTGTTTGTGTGTGTATGTGCGTGAACGCCCACCTGCTTTGGTGAGTTGTAGAGGTCAGAGGGTGACTCGCAGGGATGGAGTCTCCCCTTTGACTCTGCGGGTTCTGGGGCTCAAGCTGAAGTTGTAGGGCACTTTAGCTCAAGGAGCCAACTCTCTCTCAAAATCTCCACCCCCTCTGGCTGTCCCAGGCTGTAGACCCTCTCTTCTCCAGTGCTGAGAATCCTGTAGAGATGGTCGCTTCTAGCAGTTCATGGTTTCAAAAGTCTCATGGTCAGGGGGAGACCAGTGTGTCTACAGCATGTCTTCTTCATTCTTGCCAAGCTGGCTGGACTCTGTGGGCTTCAGAGCGAATGCAAAAAAAGGGTTTCTCTGGGTGTGGGGAGTCACTCATGCAAATGAACTGAACAAGCAACAGGGCCTGTAGGAACCCCAGTTTATTAGTTGTCAATGTATTTACTAGTGGGGTCTGTGTGTGGGATGGGACCTTCAACCCAGGGCTCTAACACGATTGCCCTGTAGATTGGTGTCCAGTCTGGCCTGGATTGGAGAATCCCCCAGGCGGAATCTACTAGAGAGCTATTTGTTGTGGGGACAGGAGTGTTGTGTGTTGTGGGGTTTGGGGAGCAGAAGATGTTGGCTTTTCCCAGCTCCTGCAGGGCTTCTGAAAGAAAAACAACAACAACAAAACAAAAACAAAAACATAACCATGAATGTCTGTGTAACACAAGCTGTATTTAGAAGTACACAAGGGACTGGCCAGACAACTGCCTTCCCCTAAGTCAGGGTCTCAGAGAGGCTTTGGAGGTCCCTTCTGTGGAGAAGGGTTAGAGTTGAGAGAAAATGATTGCCTCTTAGCACCTGGACTGGAGCGGGGAGGGGGAAGGGGGGTCTCAGGGCTCAAAGCTGCCTGTCCTTGTGAGATGTAAATGGGGCCCAAGTGTGACTAATCATAGAAGACACAGTATGACACCTCTCATGCCCCGTACTACACGTTTTCCAGGTATCGGGCTTTCATTTTTATGCTGACCTTCCTGCTCTATGCAAGCTTCCACTTATCCCGAAAGCCTATCAGCATCGTGAAGGTAAGAGATCTTCACACACAGGGCTGGCCAGGCATCTGCTGGGGGAGGTGGGAGGAGCAGAAGGAAGTGGGCGGGGATTACTAGAGACAAGTTACTCTAGCATCTTAGCTGTGGGGTCTTTTTGTTACATTTTGTTCTTGCCTTCCTTTTTAAAGAGCTCAAATCTTTTACAAATGTTTCCATGCTTTATCCCCTCAGAGGCACGACCCCATAGACCACAGTTCTAGAATTCCCGAACTTACTTAAATATTTATGTTGTCTGGGTTTTCCTTCCTAGTGGATCCAGTCTTAGATGCTTCCCCTAAGTGGCTCCTACTCTTGGTGAGGGTTTGACCCCTTTCCCGGCTCAGGAGCAGCCTCTGTGGTGCAGACACTGGGTGTACACGTGAGAGCAGTGACAGGGAACAGGTGTCCCGCTAGCCATGGAGTCCTCTGTATTTACTTCAGAACACGGAAGAAAGTGGGTATGTTTTCTCACCCCACCTTATTTGTGGGCTGACTGCAGGAGTGAATGGCATTTGATGACTGTAGAAGGACCAAAGATGCTGTCCGGTGCCAAGATCAGCTATTTATGGCTCCGTTCCCTGCTTGCCTTCCAACAGTCGACAGGGACCTGGTCCAGGACTCTGGAGTTATGACCTTCCCAGTTGAGCTGGGCTAGCTGCCCTGGAAAGGCTTCTGTAAGACAATGTAAAGGATTCTGCCTCTGGGGTCCTGTGCGCCTTCTCCAGCATATTCATTTGCTAAGATGTTGCTCAATGGTAGCCAGGAGTTTCAGTGGAAGCACTTGGAGACCTGCAAGAAAGAAGGCCTTTCAAAGAGGCCTGGAAGTAAGAAAGTAGTGGGTGGTATTAAAAGCTCCCCTGTGTGACGTGTGACAAGGGCTTTGGTGTCAGCACCAGTGACCAGCCCTGGAAATTGGAATGCTGCCTCTGTGACTCTTCCTGTTTAGAGAATTCACACTTAGCTCCTGTCAGAGTCATATCACAGAAAGCAAACACCCTCCAGGGGGCCTCTGTGAGCTACGAAGACATGGGATGAAGCATAGTCAGGGAGCCTTGCTAGGGCTTTCAGGGTTGATGCTAGGTCCACATGGGTTGGGGAGGGGGCCACACCCTGTACCAAGTAGAGCCACTAGAAGGTCTCTGGGGCAGGACCTTGCCCTTGGACTCTGATGAACATGGGTCAAGGCCACACTTTCCTTGTCTTAGGTATGCAGAAGTGACCATCAGGACCTCTAGGTTTCTTGAGGAGGCACCTTAGTTTAAATGAGAGTCCCATACCCAATGGTCAGAGGCGCATACGTTTACTCTCTAATACAGTCCCTCACAGTGGCCCAGGGAGTATCAAGAGTAAGGGAGCTCATCTTGGTGTCTTCTACATTGGTCCTCCGGATCCAGGGTCTTGTTTCTTTAAATGATTACTTATTTATTTTATGTATATGAATACATACATACACACACATATACATAACTGTCTTCGGACATAAGAGAAGAGGGCATCAGATCTCATCTTACAGATGGTTGTGAGCCATCATGTGATCGCTGGGAATTGAACTCAGGACCTCTGGAAGAACAGACAGTGTTCTTAACCACTGAGCCATCTCTCCAGCCTTCTATTTTTTTTTTTTTTAAGATGTATTTAGTGTTTTGCCTACGTGCATGTATGCACATCATATGCATGCCTGGCTTCAGAGGTCAGAAGAGGGTGCTAGATAGCCTGAACCTAGAATTAGGAACAATTGTGAGCTGCCCAAAAGGATGCTGGGAACTGAGCCAGGGTCCTATGAAGAACCGCAGCCAGTGCTCAGAACTGCTGGGTCATCACGCTTAGCCCCTGGGCTCCACTCTTAACAGGGCTGCCCAGGAGTCTCCAGGGCAGTTAATTGCTTGCTTGTGGTCAGCATCTAACACCCAGACTCTCCAGTGTACCCGGGTATGCAGTAGCCTCACGCTGAGTCCTGCAGATTGCTTTGCCACCTGATACAAGCAAGGCTGCCTCCACCTATGATTTAGATGTCACAGAGCCTCAGGAAGTATGCAGTCACTGCTCCCGCTATAAATGACACTAATGGGTCCAGGAACGGGAATGATTCTATCAGGGGCCCCATGAGTCACCATCTGCAGTCTGTATTTTCCCAGAAGGTTATAAACAAAAGTGGAATACATTTGCTTACTGGACCCTGCCTGAGAATGGGCTGTGATTTGCCCAGTGGCCATGATTCATTTGTCAAGTGATGCCGGGTCAATCAGGGTGACACTTGTCTAGCCATCACTGATTGCTTTTATTATATCTCTGATATAATAATAATAATAATAAAAGATAGTACCTTTAAAAACATTCTGGTAAACCTAGGGCTGGAAGGACAATGTTGTCCCGTCATGGTCCTCCGCCTGCAGCCCAACATCCTTATTGGGGGCAGATGTCTTCCCTGGCTGGTAGACAGATGGGGTCTATGTCCCAATACATGGGGGGAGGGGAACTTTGGGGGACTCTCCTCCAAGCTGGGCCAGAGCAGAATCTGTAAATAGATGGTTTCTCAGAAATGATATTGCATGGTCCCCGGAGAGAGAGGGAGGGAGGGGGGAGGGAGAGAGAGAAAGAGGTTGGGGGGAGGCTGGCTTGAGGATAATTGTTGATAGCCCTCTTTGCACACAGAATTGAAAACAGTTTAAAAAAAAAAAAAAGCCAGGGCAAATGGAAAACAAACGTTAAAAAAGAGCCAGAGCTGTCAAGGAAAGCTGTTTTCTGTAAAGTTCCAGTGCTTCCTGTGGTCATAGGAAAACCTCAGCAGAGACTTCCATTTTAGACAAGGTCTCTCTACGTACCCCTAGCTGGTCAGGGACTTACCAAGTGAGCTGACTTCAAACTCATAGAGATCCACCTGCCTCTGCCTCCTGAGTGCTAGGATGAAAGGCCTACTTGCACTGGTCATGCCCAGCCAATTTTTTAGTCAAATAAAAGAATCCTAAAGTCTAAACAAAAAGATTCCTTAGGAATTAATCAACAAAAGATGGGTGTGGTAGCTCCTTAAGAATTAATCAACAAAAGACAGGCGTGGTAGAGTACTCCACTAATCCCTGCATGCTGGAGGCAGAGGCAGGAAAATCTCTGAGAGTTCAAGGCTAGCCTGGTCTACTTACGCAGGGAGTTCCAGGACAACCTAGGCTACATAGAAAGAGCCTATTTCAACAATAACAACAACCAGAGACAGGGAGAGAGAGGGAGCTCACCAGGGAAAATATTCAAAGAAACTTTTTAATAAAACAAAATAAAAATATAAAAAAATTAATTCATGTTTCAGTGCCATAATCAAAGTATTAGGCTGTTGTGTGAGAGCAGGCAACGTGCTTAGAACCGAGGAGTACTGCTCTGTGTTTACCTCCAGGACTGCTGCCTGGGATGGGTAATCTTGTCATCTCGGTGGCTGAGTGATGCGCAGGAAGTGAGAGAACCCCTGGATCTCACAAGCGCTGACCTGTCAGTAGATTATGCACCTCTGGACTCAGACTTGACTAGACGATAGGGATGCTCCCAATGGTCCGCCTAACTAGAGGAAATGGATCGCTTGTGGGTGGGTCTTAGAAGGGCTTATCCTGCCGCCTTTAATCCCAGCACTTGGGAGGCAGAGGCAGGCGGATTTCTGAGTTCAAGGCCAGCCTGGTCTACAGAGTGAGTTCCAGGACAGCCAGGGCTATACAGAGAAACCCTGTCTCAAAAAAAAAAAAAAAAAAAAAAAAGGCATATCCTGCCTACGCCCCGCCCACTGCGATGCCCCGCCTTACCACAAGACCTGGCACACCCACTCACTGTCCTAGGAAACCAAGAATCAGAGTACACCCTTTTATAAGTTATTTTTCTCAGGCATTTGGTCACAGCTATCAAAACAAACAACCATAATTAACACAGAAACCTCTTCTGTTGCTGTTTTGACAGGGCTTTACTGTGAAACCCAGGCTGGCCTTGAGAACCGTGTTCCTGCCTCCGACTTCTGAGTACGGCATGTTCTACCACACCCAGCTAGTATAAATGTCTTTATTGCAGCATTGCTTAGACTGACCCAGAGGGAAAACAAAGTGAATAAACATATTCAATTGGTGGAAGTTTGAGAAAATCATAGCATTTTGAGTAAAAACTTAGGTCACCAAAGACAGGATCCACTATCTTTTTTTTTTTTAACTTTTTAAGTTTATTTATGTGTGTATGTATGTATGTATATATGTATGTGTGAGGAGAGTGCATTAGAAAGTCAAATGATAGCGGGGCAGTGGTGGCGCACGCCTTTAATCTCAGCACTGGGAGGCAGAGGCAGGCGGATTTCTGAGTTCGAGGCCAGCCTGGTCTACAGAGTGAGTTCCAGGACAGCCAGGACTACACAGAGAAACCCCATCTTGGGGGGGGGAAGAAAAGAAAGAAAAAGAAAGAAAGGAAGGGAGAAAGAAAGAAAAAGAAAAAAGAAAAAGAAAGTCAAATGATGTCCTGTGGGAGTTGGGTCTCATCTCGTACCTGCCCTGGGGATTGAACCCAGGTCCTTAGTCTTGGCAGCAAGCCCCCGTGCCAGCTGAGCCATCTCACTAGCCCTGACATTCTTTGACTGATTGGGTCTTTTGTGTGTATGTATGAGAAAGAGTATGTGTATGCACATATGTGTGCGTGCATGCCTATGAGTATGCAGGTGTACAGGTATGTACGTGCATGTAGAAGCCAGACATCAACTTTAGGAATCATTCTTTAACCAGATTCCACCTTGTTTGTTTGTATTTTTGTTTTGTTTCGTTTTGTAGTCACTGGCCTAGAACTTGTCAAGTAGGCTAACCTGGCTAGGCAGCTAAGCTTAGAGATCTGCCTGTCTCCACCTTCCCATCCGTAGGATTAAAAGCACCCCCTGCCACACCCAGATGCCCCCCAACCTCACCCCAGCATGAGTACCAGAGAGCTACCTGAGGTCTTTATGCTTGCAAGATGAACACTTTAACTTGATAAGGCTAATCTCCCGGTCAGTTTTTATTAACCACCTGCTGTAGCAGGCTGATCAGATTTCCGGTACAGCTCATTGAAAGATAATCCTGTAAAAATTTTTTTGTGAGAGATACTGACTGCTTTGACATCGTAAGCTATGCTTCTCATTGGGACACACCCCCCTCCCCAAAATGTTTCCTTGGCAATCAGTCTGTGGGAGCCGCGTGTCTCACTGCGGTCCAGCGTGAGAGTTTGTCCTCCCACAAACCTCCGGGTTTTCATAACAAACATCACTGAAATATTAAAACAGAGCAATCTTATTGAGAACTAATGTGCTTAGTTAAATACCCTCAGAGCTTTCATTTTTTGGAGACAGCCTCCCAACAGGGCTACAAGAGAGGCAAAGACAACATTTCTGACTTGAAAGGCTAGGGAGGGGAGTAGATACATGATGTCCACTGAGACCAGAGGTTAATTGTCCATGCAGAGTGGAGCCAACCTCTAGGCGCTGGCCTGGCTGTGGGGCCAGGACCTGGGTGGCGCTCTCTGTGTGAAGTCCATCCTTCAGCCACCCTATGACTTCATTCTTTGTCATGCTAGCTTCAGAGCTGGTGGCCAGAAGGTGTGACTGAGGTCAGTCAGTCACAAGCAGCCATGGTAGTCCACAGTCCCAGCCTATGTCCGTCTGGAACCCAGAATCCATGGCCCTAACTAACCAGGATGTCCCGTGCTGCTCACCATGGGCAGGACCCGAAAACCTTCCCCGTGACTTACAGAAGATTTAGGATCTGATTTCCATGGGTGATGTGCCCCAGACAGGTTAAGCCACGGGAGATGATGTGGGGATTCTATTCCGAGCACAGCCTATAGAATCCATATCCCTCACTTCCATGCAAGGCTAACATTAGGAACTTGCTTAGTCCTGGCAGATGAGTCCCTACTGGCCTGTGTCTGTCCTAAGTGAGCAGTAAGAGAGAGGCTTCCTTGGGTGTGGTGGCCTTGAGAAAGAACAGTGCAGGGAAGGCAGAAACTCTCACCTATTAAGGTAGCCAGAAAGCTAAGGTCTTGGAGGTAGAAATGAGCCACACACACACACACACACACACACACACACACACACACACACACACAATTTAGTGGCCCTGGCAGGGGTAGTGGCCTGAGTCAGGGAAAGGCCAAGTGTTCTATTCAACATGATAAGCCAGAGCCTCTATGGCACATTTATACTATCAGTGGAAGCTTGTGGGGAGACAATCACTTCAATTTATAAGGTGATGGGCTTTGGGGGTGACATTTAAGTCAGCATAGCACAGGGATATGCACAAAGCTACATCCGTGGCTGTGCTGGGGCTTGTGTCCCAAAATCTGGTGTCCAGGCAGGATAACCAAGACAGCCTTTGAGATGACAAGGCCCCATAATAGCTACTCTGTCCCGATGGAGGTAGACAAGCCTACCACCGGTTTGGTGGCTAGGCGACTCCTTGCCCCATACGATATAGCAGGATCAGCTTCTCGTACCAGCCTCCAGGCCCCATGACTCAGGATCCAGCTCCTGGACACCGGAAGGATTTTTTGTCTCCAGAGGAACATTTCCCTGACTAAAAGTTCCTCCTTGCCACCTTTCACCCGTCCCTGATGGGTTGCTCCATCTGAGCTTCATGTGACCCAGGACCCTTATTAAATCTACTGGCAGGGGACACAGATGTGACAGAGTGAGTTTCCTGCCCCTCAGTTTCCCCAGGAGGCAGTGCTGGCCACTCCCGCAGGAGTTATGGCTTCCCTCTTCAGGTGGCCCCATCCCACACACCATGTAGAGAGCCTGGTACTTTGTGTCACAATCTCTGTTCTATAAGTGTTCTATATGTGCAGATGGGGAGACCAAGGCAGGACACTTGCGGCTTGTCAGTCTTTACTCTCCTCAGCCGTGTCGGTCCCTCCCTGTCCCCACCACAAGTTAAGACACCTCTGCCTTAATTCAGCTTGCTGGTCCTGGAAGGCAGGCTGGTGACCATCTGCCTTGCTGGTGTGTGTGGATGGATGGATAGATGGATGGATGGATGGATGGATGGATAGATAGATAGATAGATAGATAGGTGGATAGGTGGATAAATAGATGATAGATAGGTAAGTAGGTAGGTAAGTATGTAGATGATAGATAGATAGATAGATAGATAGATAGATCAGATAGATAATCAGATAGATAAGTGGGTAGATGAGTAGATAGATAGGTAAGTATGTAGATTAGATAGATAGATAGATAGATAGATAGATTGATTGATTGATTGATAGATCAGATAGATAATCAGATAGATAAGTGGGTAGATGGGTAGATAGATAGATCATATAGATAGGTGGGTAGATAGACAGACAGATAGGCAGACAGACAGACAGACAGACAGACAGACAGACAGACAGACAGATAGATAGATAGATAGATAGATAGATAGATAGATAGATAGATAGATAGATAGAAGATAAATACAAATAGACAGGTAGCTAGACAGACAGATGGATGAATGGATAGATGGATAAATACATAGATACATATGTAGATATATACATAAATAGATACATAGATATATAGATGTATTTTTTTCTTAAATTGGAGAATGATTTGTGCACTGAAAGGTGCATCAGTCTTAAGCATCTGTTTGACAGGGCTTTGCCTATACCTGGGTACCAGAATCTAGGTTAAGGCTTTTCCAGCTCCCCTGTGCCAGACGCTACCATCCCTCTTCTAAGTAGCAATAAGATTTCTCTTGCCACTGGGGTGTCTTCTGGTCTGTGCTTGAACTGGTGGAAATGAAATCGCACGGCCTGAGTTCCTTCGGCTCTGCTTTCTTGAGACTTTGATTCTTCCATTCCTCTGTAGAATTCAGCTGTCTAAAGCTAGCAGTTAACTCTGTTCTTCACCCCCTCGCCCCAGGGGCAGCCCGTCAGAGATGACTGGCATTTGGTCCTCAGCGTGGCCCTCTCTTGCCTGATGCTACTTCCATGTTAGGCCTGAGAGGCTGCTGGTGCTAGTGTTGGCTGCTCTATGGGCATGAAGTGGAGTTATTACAAAATGCTGCTGGAGCCTCCTGCCACAGCAGGAAACTCCTGTGGACCTCAGACACCTACCAGAAGTGTCTCTTTCTGCTCAAAGAGCCATTGCTCAGTGAGGAGGAGAGGCCTCTCAGGCTGTCCTGGCTGAGACATCCCAAGTAAACGTTTTTTCTGCCCCTCTCCCCATCTCTGTCCGCCACAGGGTGAACTCCATAAGCAGTGTACTGCAGGGGAGGAGCCTGAGTCTAGATTCAGCGGCCCGAGCAGCAGTACCAGGCATGGCCCCACCCACTGGCTCCTGAACAATGAGACCGACTGTGGCTGGGCTCCCTTCGGTGAGTTTGGGTCAAACCCTCCGTCGCCCAGGGATCTTGGCAGCTATCCGCTGGACTTTATACAGCAAGGCTAGTCTCAGGACGGGATGCCCTCCTCAGCTGGGAATGCGTTTCGGTGACGACTGTCCCCTAGCAAACTCAGAGCCATCTCACCAGACCTTTTCTCTTCTCTTCTCTTCTCTTCTCTTCTCTTCTCTTCTCTTCTCTTCTTTTCTTTTCCTCCTTCTCCTCCTCCTCCTCCTCCTCTTCCTTCTTCCTCTTCTTCTCCTCCTCCTTCTCCTCTTCCTTCTTCTTCTTCTTCCTCCTCCTCTTCTTCTTCTTCTTCTTCTTCTTCTTCTTCTTCTTCTTCTTCTTCTTCTTCTTCTTCTTCTTCTTCTTCTTCTCTTTCCCCTTCCCCTTCCCCCCTCCTCATCCTCTAGTCCTCCTTCTCGTCATCCTCATCCTCCTCCTTCTTCTTCTCCTCCTCCTCCTTCTCCTCCTCTTCCTTCTTCTCCTTCTCCTCCTCCTTCTCCTCTTCCTCCTCCTCCTCCTTTTCTTCCTCCTCCTCCTCCTCCTCTTCCTCCTCCTCCTCCTTCTTCTTGAGTTAGAGCACCTCCCTTGCAAAGGGACTTATAGAACAAACTTTTGTATTTTATAACCCAGCTCTAGAACATACCAAATAATTCTGAGACTTTCTGTTGGTTCTCAAACCCACACAGATAAGAACAACTACCAGCAGCTGCTTGGAGCCCTGGATTACGCCTTCCTGTGTGCCTATGCCATCGGGATGTACCTAAGGTAGGGACACCCATGCTCCTACCCTTTCTAGTCTTGTGAGTCCTTGAGTATAGAAAGGTTCCTTTCTGTCATAGGACAGACCTAGGAGGTACTAGATGTTATCAGGGGCTCAGGGGGCAAATAAGTGGCTGATTAAAACTTTGTTGATGTTATCAGACCCACCATGTTTTACAATAACATCATGGAAGACTTAGAGAGATTGCTCAGGGGTAGGGTGAATGCCTAGCAGACATTGCATATAAGAGACCCCGGGTTCAAGCCCCGGTACTGGGGGGAAAAAAGTAAGGAAAAACATTGTAAACCAGCCTTCATCCTAAGAGACTTTGTTTAGACATCGATCTTCAGAGTCTGAAAGTCTTGGGGTGTTCTTTAGTATTTAACTGTTTCTCTTAATGCCTGCCAACATGTGGAATCAAGACCCGGAGCCCTCCCCAGCCCAGGGGCCCTATGGAAGTAGTATAGTGACAAGTGGTTCCTGCCAGTTCCCTCTTTATCAGATCCAAATGCCACACGGAGCTCAGAGCTTGTATGGATGAGAGTCGGTTGGGAGTGGATGCTCAAGTGCTAGTGTGTATGAGGTACACTGGCTGTGCAAGTCTACAGTGTGTGAGGCTAAAGAGAAATAAGGTGTGGCCTGCTCTCCACCTTCCTGCCAGCCAAGATATCCAGCCAAGAAACCTAGCTTAGTAAACAAAGCTAGCTTCTCATCTCAAACTGCAAAGGCAGTCTCTCCTGCAGCTCACCAGCAAGTTTATCGAGGTGGGGTTCTGTTGGGCATGAAGTCCCTAGAAAAGTCTCAAAAGGCACCTGCCTCGCATCACTGATGGGCCTGGTGCTGTGGCAAGAAGGCAGGACGGCCATCAAGACCGTTGTAAGGTTACCACCGAGGTCTTGACAGTAGCTATCACGTGACTCTGCAGCCCAAATGCACACGTGGGAGGTGGGCGCACCCAGGTCTTGCCTGGCTGGATCAGCAGGTGTGGCGTGGGTGTGAGTCCTGTGTGAATCAGACATGATGCTGGGTGATGTCCATTCCATCGGAATTGATTCTTAAATCTCATAAGTGGAGGAGGTGAGGGCCATCGACAGGTGACCACAGTAGGGGATACCTCCCAGGGGTAGCCAATGGCTCGTGGGAGCCCATATGACCTGTTTCCTGACCTCTGAAGTGAGCACAGTCCAGTGGATGCACCTTATCTCTGGACGGCTCTCTAATCTCCGCGATCAGGTTCTGCTCAACTGAACACATTAGCTGTCATTGGACCACACTCGTGTGATAGGTTTACGGGTCATTTGCGTGGCTCTAGGTAGATCCTTCCTGTTTGGTGAGCAGCGCAGAAGGGAAAACTTCCTGGCAAGCAGGCTCTGGAGATGACTCTGGAACAGTGTCGCTCACTCCAGGGTGCTGAGCTCAGGCAGCAGGTGTGCGCATGCGTGCAGGGCTCCACGGAGGCCAGTAGAAGGTATCTAGTCCCCCGGAGCTGGAGTTACAGGCAGTTCCTGATGTGGGTCGTCTCACATCCTCCAGAAGATGCTTTTAACCAGTGAGCTAGCTCTGTCTCTCCAGCCCCCGTGGAGTTTGGAAAGAACACAAAAGTCTCTCATCGCGAGTCTCTGGTACCCCCCGAGATCTGTGGGTCTCCATGGTGATATGTAAAGCAGGAGACTGTGGGGTGGTGGTGATGGATAGCAACCTGTTTCCTATCTGCCCTGCTATGAGGCTGGAGCTTTGTCAGGCTTCTCAACACCACTACAGTTTGACCCCTGACCTAACACATCTGCAGCTCACTGCTGTCGGGCTCAGGCTCCGCCCACTTTCAGCCCGCCAGCTGTGATCAGCCTTGCAGGGGAGTATTGGCTTCACTGACCCACCAATGGGTGCGTTCACACAGGTTTCTGGTTACCACTCAGCTCAGGATGGGAAACTTGCTCAGGTTCACAATCGTCCCCTTTCCAAGTCACCATTTGCAGCTTCATGCTGACATTTTTTAAAAAAGATTTATTATTTATTTATTTTATGTATGTGACTACACTGTTGCTGTTTTCAGACACACCAGAAGAGGGCATCCAATCCCATTACAGATGGTTGTGAGCCACCATGTGGTTGCCAGGATTTGAACTCAGGACCTCTGAAGAGCAGTCAGTGCTCTTAACCACTGAACCATCTCTCCAGCCCCTTCACAGTGACATTTTAAAAACAGCTCTGAACACCGACTCTGTGTTGTTGGTATAAAAGGACAAGCAGGACAAGAAGTCTTGCTTTGATAGGCAGTATTGGTGTGAATCGTGGTGTGAACTTTATTGTGTGTGCTTTTTAAAAAAATATTTATTTACTTATTTAATTTATGTGAGTACCCTTTTGCTGTCCTCAGGCACACCAGAAGGGGGCTTCGGACCCCATTACAGATGGTTGTAAGCCACCATGTGGTTGCTGGGAATTGAACTCAGGACCTCTGGAAGAGCAGTCAGTGCTCTTAATCTCCCGCCTGCTTTTTTTTTTTTTTTTCTTAAATGAGAAATAAATGAGCTTTTGGTTTTGATTTTAATGAAAAATGAGGCTAAGGGGTCCCATGGTAGTATGTGAGCTCCGCAGGGCGACATTCCTGTCCGGTCTCCCTAAAAATAATGGGGCTCAGCAGTCTGGAAGCATGGAGAAAGATGACAGGGACATCCGGGAGACGTGGCCGGAGCTGTTAGCGGTGTGCTGTGCTGTTTCCTCATGCCTCTCTCTTTCCTTGTTACCTCAGTGGCATAATAGGGGAACGCCTGCCGATTAGGTATTACCTGACTTTCGGGATGCTGGCCAGCGGCGCCTTCACAGCCCTGTTCGGCTTGGGCTATTTCTACAACATCCACAGCCTGGGATTCTACGTGGTGACCCAGGTAAGGGCCTGATCCGGGACGGCAAGTTCAGGTCCCAAACAAAGGCCACCTCTGCTGAAAGAATGGATGGCAGATGCTGGGGAGGGCAGAACAGCATCCCTCCTTAGTCAAGGCTCCAGCAGCAGGCGCGGGAAGGCACGCGGTCGCTCACTTCCTGTTTTAGGAGCTGTCAGCCTGGCAGGCCAATGAGTGCGAAGCGCCAATGATCCCGCCAAAGCGGCCATGGGGGTGGCGGGAGGAGAAGGAAGGGTTGGCTCGGCAGGTGGAGTAGGGGTATGAAGCCTTCACCACAGGGCCAGGGAGAAAGGAGAGGGCCTGAAGGTGCAGCGGCGGGACCAGAAGCCCAGCCTTGCCCTCCTCGGGCCCAGCCTCCGTGGCACCTCTTAGCTTCTGTCCTTTCCAGCCATCCTGTGGGTAAATATTGACTCGTAAGAGAGACGGGGCTGGCCAACTGCTCCACGGGGCCAACCGTGGGGTGGCGCGAAAGGCAAGCAAAGCAACCCTTGTTTGATTTTGGTTTTCACGACCGTGCTATCGGGCTTGATAAAGCTCAGCCACTTTATTACAGGCGAGCGGTCAGTTATCCCTGGTCGCCAGTGTCCCCAACCGCTCGAGTCCCTTGTACTCGTGGCATAGGGCTCGCATGCAATCAGGGCACACCTTCCCGTCACCGTTCAGTCACCTCTAGATTGTTTATAGCATCTAGCGCAGTGTGACTGCTGTGTCTCCAGTTTAGAGACCATTGGCCGTCCGGTATGAGAGCATTGTAGGCTCGGCATTGCATTAGGTCCTTCTGCCCTTGACTGGCTGGTTGCAGGAGCCTCAGATTATAATGGCATACAAAGTTAGAAGGGAGAGAAAGCAGATTCCCAGAGTCCCAACATGGTCCTCCAGTAAAGGCCTAGCTGCTGATCTGGAAATAGTAGGTGGGCACCCGCCCTGTGTGTGCCTCCCAGACCCACAACAGGGCACTGGGCTGGCCTTCTTGTGATGAGCTCAGTTCTAATGACAGCAGTGTGAGCCCCCTGGGACTGGTCCCTCTGCTAAAGGCAGGCCCAACATCCGCTCTCTGACACCTTGGAGAGGGCGGGCATGCATGCCAGGACTGGATCAAGGCTGCATTGGCTTCTGAGGAGGGATATTCTTCAGGGACGGTCAGGGACCACGCGCCATTTCCAGGCTGAATTTGTAGCAGTTTATAAACCAGTCTATAAAAAGAGAAAAGTTCTTGTCTTTACAGAACGTTTAGATTCTAAGGAATCTGGAATGTTTGAGCACAGCCTGACAGGAGAACATTCCTGGCCCTGGGTCCTGGCTGGATTGATTGGCTTTATTTAAAAATTTTTTTTTCAATTTTTTAAAAAGATTTATTTTATTTATTATATGCAAGTACACTGTGGTTGTCTTCAGACACTCCAAAAGAGGGCATGAGATCTCATTACAAATGGTTGTGAGCCACCATGTGGTTGCTGGGATTTGAACTTAGGACCTTCTGAAGAGCAGTCAATGCTCTTAACTGTTGAGCCATCTCTCCAGCCCATTTAAAAAAAAAAATTTTTAGGTAAAGTCTCATATGAAGCCTAGGCTAGCCTCAAATTCACAGCATTCTTTCTGAGTACTGGGGTTATAGGTATGAACTACTATGTAAGCTTGAGTTGGCTTTTTTACATGTGTATGTGTGTGTGTGTGTGTGTTACTTTATTTTTTTGAGATGGGATCTTCTCATATTACCCAGGCAGATGTCACACTCCCCTTCACCACAGTCCTCCTGCCTTAGCCTCCCCAGTAGCTAAGATGACAGCCATGCACCACTCTTCCTGATTTATATATACTTTATAATATAGCCAGGTTTCTATATATTTTATGTATATGAACTACATATATATTTTTCATTTCATAGCTTAAGCCATCTGTAAACATGAACCTCACATCTCACCCCTGGTGGTGAGATGAAGTGTGAGCCCCGGCACAGGGAGGATGGGGCGGGACTGGCCTCTCCCCTCCCTGAGCCTCCTTTTTCTCCCTACAGATCATTAACGGACTGGTGCAGACCACAGGCTGGCCCAGCGTTGTCACCTGCCTCAGCAACTGGTTCGGAAAAGGAAGGTGAGGAAAATACCGCCCATTTCCAACAGTTGCCCCTCCTCTGTCCCTGCGCCGCCGCCACCCCCCCACCCCGCCCAGATTCAGATGAAAACTAGAGCACATTATTTTCAAGTTTTCTTTTCAGCCTATTTCAGGAGCTTTAATGAGGCCCTTCTTGGAAGCAATGTACTGAAATGGCCAAGATGGAAGTTCTGTAGTTACCATGGGACTACAGCCTCTGTCCCTACAGAACCCAGCCCTTCCCCTTGGCCACTTAGGCAGACAGTGTGACCCCAGACTCTACACCTGAGAGCTGTATGGCCTCATCTTCCCTCACACTTGTGGGACATAGAAAGTCTGGGGTCCACCCTAGGCCTCTAGAATTGGAACCTGCATCTGACCGTGCAGTTTGAGACATTCTGGCAGAGGTCACGCACCCGGTCCAGAATTAGCAGGCCTGAGGCAGCTCTGGTGATCTGACTACGGTAGTGCAGTCATGTGTAGTCCCTGCCTAGCTTAGCTGGGGTTAAGTAACCATAGAGACGCCATCCGAGATGGAGAGGCTAAAATGAGAGATGGACTCAGAAGCCCGATTTAGAAAGCTCGTTTTAGTCATTTGGCACGGGCGCCGGTGTGAGCTTCTGTCACCGCGATAGTCAGCCGACTACCATGTTTGTGGAGGCACAAATTGAAATCCTCTGCCTTCCAAGAATTGTAGGAAAAGCCCTCTCTTTGCGTTGTAGACTCGAGGATCTCTGAGGAGCGGTGAACCGTGTACCGATTCAGCCCAAGGCGCGGTTCTCCATGGAGCATGTGCAGTCTAGCTCCTCGGGGTCACGCTGGTTTCTCGGGGTCACGCTGGTTCCTCTGTGCACCCCCATACTCTCTCCCCACCACGTCATGCTGCCTCGCTTTTGCCCTGCAAGCCGATCTCATTTTGGCCCTGCCGCACCCTCACTGTCCCATCATGCTGTGTTGTAGGCGTGGCCTGATCATGGGGATTTGGAACTCCCACACTTCCGTGGGCAACATTTTGGGGTCCCTGATCGCCGGCTACTGGGTGTCTACGTGCTGGGGCCTGTCATTTGTCGTGCCCGGGGCCATCGTTGCAGCCATGGGAATAGTGTGCTTTCTCTTTCTCATCGAACGTAAGTAGACACGACCCTAGACATGGCCACCTGGGCGTTAGGCTTCACAGCGCGTTGGTCAATGTGGACTCCTGTGCCCGGTCCGTGCCCGGATTCTCCCTGGCTATGCTCCAGTCAGGGCCTGTACAGAGTTCCTCAGCAGCCCGTTCCGTCTTGGTCTTGCTCGGTTTTCTGCTTTCTCAGACCCTCCTTTTGCATCCACCTGAGGGCACTGCCCCAACCCTACGTGCCTGCACCTGTTCACCACCCCCACCCCCCCACCCTCCCACCACCCCCCCACCCTCCCACCACCCCCCCACCCTCCCCCCCCCACCCCCACCCCACCCCCCCGCCACCTCCACCCGCCAGCCACTGTGGACTTTGCCAGCTTGTGTACCCGGCCATGAGCCCCGTGTCACGGACAATGTCATAAAACCATGGTGTGGCTTAAAGCCGTAGATCTCTGATTAGGGAAAGTGTCCACGGAAAAATGAAGTCCGTGTTCTATTCCAGCCAATCCCAGACTTCTAAGTTAACAAATTTCAAAAGTAATCTTTAAAGCAAAGGACCTGCAAGTGAAAGGTTTGAGCGGTCATTGCTGAGGTTGAAGAGCCAGGCCCTTAATACTGTCATCCTGGTCTCATAAGTGAGGCTGGCCATTCAGTTTTTAGATTTTTTTTTTTTTTTTTTTTGGTTTCTTTTGGATTTGTTTTTTTCGAGACAGGGTTTCTCTGTATAGCCCTGGCTGTCCTGGAACTCACTCTGTGAACCAGGCTAGCCTCGAACTCAGAAATCTGCCTACCTCTGCCTCCCAGAGTGCTGGGATTACAGGCGTGCGCCACCACCGCCCGGCTAATTTTTTATTTTTATTTTGCTTGAAGCCATGAAAGTGCATGGCTCTGGTGTATCAGAGCAGCCCCACTCTCCACCCTCATCTCCCTCTTCTCTGTACACATTAACCTGTACACATCAAACCCTCAGCTTCCACCCTGTCCAGAGCTGCCGCTGCCTCACCCAAGAACAGAACACATCTTAGTGAGTTCAGTCCCTTGCTTCCTTTTTAGTCTCTGCTCAAGCCAACCTGTTAGTTTTTCAGTGGCCTCCATCTTGCCATGCTAGGGGTGTGTGGCTCTCTCGGCCAGCTCTCTGGGTAGCGAAAATAAAAATGAATATTCAGACCTAGACCTAGGGCAGTCTATGAGTGATGTGGGGGGGGGGCACGACTTAACCCCATTTCAAGGTGTCCTCCGGAGTCCCAGGGAATGACATACGGGCTGGCAGGCAAGTGCACTGTGGGACAGTCAGGGCCTTGTGACTTCTGTACTCAGGGTACCCGTTCGCTGACTGGTACGTCACTGGAGTTCTCGGAAACGCTGTTGTGCACCAGCTGTCTTCCCGGGCCGTGTCTCTTTCCCCTCCCCCAGGTATTGATCTGATCTCACACACCTGGAGAGCCACAGGGCCTCCTCACTGAGGCTCCAGGCGCTGTGTTCACCCTGTCTCACCTCTAGAGCCCCCAGTTAACATGTTCTCCATTTTAACTGATGGGGGAGCTGGTTCTGCGTAAGGAGGGTGGGAGGAAGAACAGAGGGCGTGGCGGTTGCGGGATAGGGTGGGTGATGTCATTCACCCCAGTCATCGTGGACAGGGTGCTATCCCCACTCAGAGCAGGATGATCCAGAACAGAGAATCTCTGTTCTCACCTCCTTCTTGTGAGCCCCAACCCCGCCCTTTGTTCTTCCTCCTCTGTCCTCGAGCAGACAATTTCCTCTCCTTAGACCCACATAGCCTTCCAGTCAGCTGGCACAGATCTAGAGGCACCAGACCTGGTGTCGCTCGGTTCTCTGGGAAATCTTCCCAGAATTCCCATGGTCAGGACCATTCCTCCAAGCTGGCCTGTGCCTCCCGCCCACCCGTCCTTCTCTCTGTTCAAGAAATGTGGTTGCTGGTGACGATGAGGGTATCCTAGTGCCCCAGCCTGGCCTCAGAATTGATCTCTGTACTGTGCTTACGCTTCCTTCCCAGTTCCTGGGTTTCCTATTAGATATATAAGCCTTCGGTGGTCACTGCCAAGCGTGGGGGAAGACCATCTATTTAAAGCTCGCCACTCTGATCACTTCCTGTCTTCTTCCTCTTCCTTCCACACTTTGCTCTCCGGTGTGGGGGGTGCCCCAGAACCCCATCCACACCAGCTGCATTGCCTCATCAGCCATGTCCCACCCCTCTTCCTGCTTCTGCCTCTCTTGGGCACTTCACTGAAGTGGCTTGTCCCCCATATGTGACCCAGGGCTCCTCCTCCTCCTCCTCCTCCTTCCCCCTCCTCCTTCCCCCTTCCCCTTCCCCTCCCTCTCCCCTGAACTCTGCAAGGCTGTCTCCAGGTCCTGGAGCTCAGCTGTGTGCCCCTTCAGTCTGGACCTTGCTGTGCAGGACGGCTCCCCTAAACCTCTGTGCTGTCCCTCCCATGCCTGAGGTCACCCATCCCTAACATGAAGCTCTGAGCTTGTCCCTGCCCCCGCCTCTTTCCTCCTGTTCCTCCATCTGTCATACCTGGGACATTTTCCTGGGTGGCAGGCAGGGACTATGCCCATGTGGAAGGCTGCCTGCCTCCCTGATACCGTGCCAGGCCCCAGGGCTGCTCTCCCGCATACGCTCCAGTTCACAGGGTTCAGGGACAAACTGCAGTCTGTTAGGGGAGCTGATTGACTACCCAGAGCCCAGAAGGCTACCAGATAAGTGTCAGGTGACAGAACAGACTGGGTCTTTTCTCCAAGTGTGGAACCACCCAAGGTCCAGAAGATCAACCAACAGATAAGCATCAGGTGACTGAAGGGACAGGGAGGGTCTTTTCGTGACATCACGTCCTTGCAGCAGCGACACCAGCTTTCCGTTTTCCTCCTGGAAGGAGTCTGATCTCCGCTCACTTTTAGTTCTAAAACAATCATCGTTCATTACAAATGCTGCTCTGACAGCATTCCGATGCCCTTCTCATAGATGTATCTGTCTAACAACTCCAAGGGTCCACTGTGTCCTTGACTCAAGCTGACCTACCACACTATCAGGCTCCTAAAGTATTCATACCCATGGGCTGCCCAACCGCAGTCAGCGGAAGAGCGGGAGGGGAGGTGGGATGTGCCCTCCCCTCGCCAGCCCTTTGCCTGAGTGGTCTTTCTTCCTTAAGCTTCTGTTTAGTTAGTGAAGGACCAGATGGCGTCTTATTCCCTTTAAATGGACTTTATTACACGCATTCAAGGACACACAGCCAGTAAAAGGTACGGTAATGAAACACACCCAGCCCCTCTCACAGTTCCCTCACCTGTTACCGTCTTCGTGGGAAGAGGCCCTAAAACTTACTTAGCAGGAACACCGGCTGAAGAACGGGTCTGTTGCCAGCGGCACACAAAGGGCTGCTGAGGGCTCCAGTTCCGGTTCATTTGCTGTGGGCGGCAATACTCAGTTACCCATCTCCTGTTTGCTCTTTCAGACCCGAAGGACATCAAGTGCTCCTCCACCCTCCCCACGGTAAGAGCTCCCGTGTTTCCTGGTACCTTCCAGTACAGCCTGCTCCACTTTGCAACCCACACTGCCAGCAAGGAAAGGCTGGCCACAGCCTCACGCATGACAAGAGTCTGTCTCACCTGTTGCCACCCACTGAGTCCTTCCTGCTCCTAAGTCCTCAGCTCTACCCACAGAGGCTACCTGAAACATATCACCACAGCCTGGCCTGGCATCCCTCAGTGGCTCCCATAAAACCCCCTCTTCCTGTTTTCCCTCTGCCCTGTCAAGTGTTAGGTTATCGAGCAGATCCTTGCTCTAAGGACAGTTCCTGAACTGTACAGCAGGGGGCACCAGAGCCCCTTCCTATTGAGGCTTAACAGCCCATGGGCATCATGGGTGGGGGAGGGGAGCAGGTGTGTGTGTGTGCATGTGCGCATGTGTCCATGAGTCAGTCACATAGGGTAGTGGGGAGAGCTCTAGACACAGTAGAACCTGGATACCCACTTGGAGAACACCTGTCCCTCTGGACAGCAGTGGCCACACCCTGCAGAAGCGAATTCTAGAAGTGACTTCTTCCTCATTGCCAGCTCTGGTCACACAGGGGACCAGGCCAGGCCCAAGCTCCTGTTTCTCCTGCTGGCATGTGTGTGAGAGAGGGCCGAGTCTGCCGATGATCTTGGCCGAAAAGCCAAAGCACATCTTTATTTTCTCCGTTTCAAATCTCTGAGCGAGTTGCCCGGGTCTCACAGAGCTCTGCCCCGAGGGCTTTTTGGCAATCTGGGCCAGAACCATAAACAGAACAGTTGCTATTTCTACCTCTTACCATAGCGAGAACGTGCCCACTAGGCCTCATCAGAATTCAAGGCTTTAGTGCTCCAAATGGGACCATGTGAAATGAGGCAGGCAAGGGCACGCACAGGGTCAGAGGACCAGAGCAGATGTCTGTTCTAAAAAGATGCCCCGGTGGTCAGGAAGTACGTGTCTCACCACTCGGTGTGAGCCGGCGTCAGGGGACCTGGTCAATGCTCACGTGGTGGCTGCCGTGAGCATTGGTGTGAATGTGGAGGGAATCAGGACTCCCACCTCACTGGGGCGTAGGGAAAGGATGCAGCCACGTGAAAGGTACAGTGACATCTGGCCCCGCAGCCCCATTCCCAGAAACGCACCCAGAGAATCACGACCACGCAAGAACCTGGCCACACAGGTTAGCCGCGTATAGCATCCGAAACATGGAACAAAAGAGGCAGCTGCCGGTTAAACAGATGCACTCGATGTGATTGAAGTATTATTAGGGCCACAGAAGAAACTACGCTCCGCCGGAGCCATTTTGCCGGGCTGAAGAAACGATTCATAGAAATCCACAGCATAAGTCCAATTACGTTTGTATGAATGCTTAGCTACTGAGCTGTATAGCCCAGCCCCAGTGCAACGCATCCAGAAGAGGAAAAATCTGTGAAAACAAGCAAATCAGTGGGGGGGGGGGGAGAGGGGTTTGGGGACAGAGGGGCTGGGGGACAGCACACAATGACAGTGCTGTCATTAGAGGTGAGGAGCATTCTGGGATTGAGGCCAGTGACAGATACAAGGCTCTGACTCACAGACCACTGAGCAGCCAGCTTTAAATGAAGTGGTTCAATATGACTGGGATTTTCCCAGAAAGTCATGTAACAGCAGCTTATCTATAATCGTTCACCACATTGTTTTTTTTTTCTGAGAGGTTTTTTTTTTTTTTTTTGCCATGAAAGAAGTGTTCATTAAAAAAAAAAAAAAAAAAAAAAAAAAAGATGTATTGGTGAGCTGGAGAGATGGCTTAGTGGTTAAAAGCACTGATTGATCTTCCAGAGGTCCTGAGTTCAATTCCCAGCAACCACATGGTGGCTCCTGTAATGAGATCTGTAATGGGATCTGATGCCCTCTTCTGGTGTGTCTGAAGACAGTGATGGTGTACTCACATACACAAAAATAATAATGAGTATTGGGTTTTAGTGTGTAAGCATTTGTGGATGTATATATACCGTGTGTGTTTGTGTGTGTGTGTGTGTATGTGTGTGTGCGCGCGCTGCGCGCGCACTCATGGAGGCAAAGAGTACATCAGATCCCCTGAAACTGGAGTTAAGACAGTTGTGAGCCACTACATGGGTGTTGGGAATAGAACCCAGGAGCTCTGGAAGGGCAGCCCGTGCCCGTAACTGCTGAGCCGTCTCTCAGCCCCAGGATAAGCATTCTTCTAGCACTCTAATCAGATGCTTGTTTTTTCTAGCATCCCAGAGCCTCCGAGAACGGCATAAACAGATTTAGACTGCAGAAGCAAGCCACACACAGTGAGAAGAATGGACCTCTGGTGAGTAACGCGCAGTTTCCACTGGCTGGGGTGTCTTCAGAGATTCAGGACTGGTCTCTAAGCCCCGGGGGCCAACTGGCTGTCCCTGGGCCTCAGTCGTGTCTCAGACATCCAGGGTCTTTAAGCTGTTGAATCTCCTTGTAGGCCTAAAGGGTATTCGAGTCAGCCTTGTTGACTTTCTCCAGACAGTCAGCTAAACTCAAATGCCTTAAATCAACTCTGAAAGTTATCAATTAATTAATTAATCAAAGTTAATTAATAATTAGTTGTTTCTAATCCATCCCATGATTGTTCACTAGCCGGAAGCACTGCTCGGGGTTGTTAGGGGCTGAAAAGGCAAGTGCTCATGGGAAGTGAGCAGAGACCTCAGCAGCCTGGCACCCAGGTGCTGTTCCAGCTGGCCGCAGCAGGTGTCGCTGCAGCACAGCTGTATGGCAGGTGGGTGTCACAGGTGCGAGCACTCAGGGCAAGAGGAACGCACAGTGGGGTCGGAGGACAAAGTGATATCAAGGATCCATGTCACAGGCCCAAGAAAAGGTGGCAGATATCCTAAAAGGTCATCTCTCAGCTTTTGACCGCTTTCTAGATGACAACGCAGAGGCATGCACGTGGTAGACTCCTGAGCTTGTACCCCCAGAATGAGCCCAGAAACCTACCTCCATGCCTGGCCCCTCTCCTGCTCCTCCCTTATGAAGCAAACTCTTCTAGCTTCAGTGACTCAGACAATTCACTGAGTTCCTGAGCTGAACCCCCTGGAGCACTGTAGACTCCGTCTTAGTCGTTGAAGTTAAAGCCGATTTCTTTCATCTTGAAGTCGGGTGGCTTGAAGGGTCAGTACGCTAAGCACGCTGTTCTTTATTGCCCAGAGCAATATGTGGAGTGTGGGAAGAAAGACACGTGATATGCCATACAGTCCTCGTCTTTATACTTGGGGACTGGCTAGTCACTTGGATGTGCCTGCAGCCACCCTGTGGGAAGCCTGTCCTTGCGGAGGTCTGTGTTTATCTAGCAAGCAAGGCCCAGGTGAACGAACTTACCATTCGGAGGTTCACGTGGGTTTCAGTGGTGTCTGAGCCCTGGGCAGTCAGAGATGCCAAGGAAGAAAATGGTTACTGATCTGTCCACCACATACCCCAGAGACTGCATGCACCACACCCCAGGACAGCTATGAATGCAGCCCGATGCATGGTTTTTTTGAATGTGGACTTTGCAGTCAGCAGCAGCAGTTTTCAATGCCAAAAGGTTGGTCATGCCTACGAGAATCTCGGCTCGATTGAGTTACATTTTTAAAAACCACATCTTGATTAACGTTCACACCTCCATGATGCTTCTCTGTGGTGACTGTGGAGGATGACATTTTGTAGGATGACATTTTGTTCCTTGTAGTGATTCACCTAAAGATGCTCACTCCAGCTTTAGCCTATTGCCTGCCTCTCCCCGTTCTTTCCCCACTCTGCAAGTCTGTTCGCTGCCACCAAGAAGCCAGGTCCACAGCAGTCCGGCATCCTTATTCAAGCTGGCAGTGGGGACTGACCAGACCCCTGAGCTTGGCAGGAGCCCCCGACTGTCCCCTGTCCCAATATGTTCCTGTCTGATCCCAGGTGCTCCTGACTGCTGCTCAGGCCAGACACAAGGTTCAATGCAGGGGTCACACATGGCTGCAGGGGAACCCCCTTTGGTCTCCCTGGGCTTGCAAGGGTTGCCTTGAGCTGATCAGTATTCCCATCCCCGTGGCCACTTGTCATCTTCTTCCTTGGCATCTCTGACCAGCCAGGGTTCAAACTCCGCTGAGACCCTCATCCGCCTGTGCCTTGCTCGCTGAATAGGAAGCACAGGCCTCAGCAAGGGCAGGCTTCCCACAGTGTAGCTACAGGCACGTCCCAGTGAATGGGGTGAGGCTTTTCAGTCAGGAATCTGTCCTAGTCTTTGCGTCTTCGAGTGTGCATGTGTGTGTGTGTGTGTGTGTGTGTGTATGTGTGTGCGCGTGCGCTCAAGCATGCGTGTGCATGTGTTCACAAACTACCCTTTGCCAATAGCAGGAGCAGCCTTTGCTCTTGGGTAGCATAAGCCAAGAACAGCGCTCTGACCAAAGGATCTCCTTATTCATCCTGCAGCCCTTGGGCTGGAGCACTCATGGAACCTGCTTATTACACGGGCTGGCACTAGCCCTCCCCACACACATGTAGCCGATGTGCAGCTTGGTCTTCATGTGGGTCCTGAGCAACTAGAACAAGGGCTATCCCAGAAGCTGTTGCCGGCCTGTCTGTGGGATATGTTCTAGCTGGGCTGCCTTGTCTGGCTTCCGTGGGAGAGGAAGCATCAAGCCTCACAGATTTCACGTGCCAGGGTGGGGGGATACCCAGGGGGACCCCCACTTGCTTAGACAAGAAGGGGAGGAGGGATGGGGGAAGGATGGCAGGAGGGGCTGACCAAGGTAGAGAGGGAGATAGAAAGTGTTTAAGCAAAAAATAGAGTCTGAGACAGAAGCCCCACCTCCACCCCCACCCCTTTGTCTCTTGTTGCCCAGTGGCTCCTTGTTTACTCCAAAAGGAAATATTATCTCCTTTTGCTTGCTTTGGAAGACTTACCACTACCTAACTTCCCCCCACCTCCACCCCCCTGGCCCATTCCAACCTACAAAGAGAATAAACCTTCTCCAGAGGCCTGGGTAGACCCTGCCTGCTGCTAAAGCAGTCTGAGTCTTCACTTTTAAACCATACCAGCAGGTGGCGCCTTGGGGGGCACTTTACACTCCCAGGCCAAGTCGCTGCAGGAGAGTTCCCTGTTTTCTCTGGCTGACCTGTCCTTATAGCTTTCCAGGTCCCAGACTGCTCCTCCCTTGGCAAGGTGGACTCTCTGCATTGCATTGCCTTGTGGCTTGCTGCATCTTACCCCCTGGACAGGCATCTTTCTGTTTAAAAGGACATGCAAAGTGTTGCAGGTCTCAGCTTGGTCCCCGGGAAGCCTGGAGCTGTCCAGAGATTCCTACAGCTGGGTCAGCCCAGGAATGGGGTCCCAGCTCTCAGGATCCAGTGTTAGGTATTCTGGAAAAATGGTGGCATGCCCCCCCCCCAAAAAGATGAAACCTGCCCCCTAGGTTTCATCTTTTTTATTTAATATGTATGTGAGTGCCTTTTATTTAATCTGGATACGAACAGTGTGTGCAGTTCCCACAGAGGCCAGGAGAGGGCGCTGGATTCCTAGAGCTGAAGTCGCAGGCATGGTGTTGAGTGCTGGAAATTGAATCTGGGTCCTTTCCTAAAGCAGCGAGTGCTCTTAACCGCCGAGTCATCTCTCCAACCCCATTATCTTTTTTTTTTTTTAAGTCTACTGTGGTTTAAATTCACCCTGCATGAATTACAGTAAAACAAAATACATCAATGGCTATTAGATCCTACAGCACGCCTGAAGCCCTTGGAGCACTCCTGTTTAAGCCCCGGGGATTCATGGTTCATTCAGGGAAAGCCTTCTTGTATCATCCTTTCTCTGACTTAAAACTCCATGCAGAGCTGGGATTTCTCCACTGTGCTCCAGTAAGCACAAATTCCATCCCTCGGGAATGTCCCCAGTATCGGAAGGCACAAATCTCAGAACTGGCTTATACATTTTAAAATAACACTGCTTTCTGGAAGTGTTTGTACACTGTGACCTTCTCGCAAGGTCCAGAGTCCTGGGAAGAACTCCTCACTCGCAAGTCCATGAAATTACATCGTTCTACCGCACAGTGACCACATTGCAGGGTCAGACTTTAGCTTCGCTCTTTCTGGAAAAGCATCCTTTAGATGTGGATGGACATGTAAACAGCCCCTTCAGGCATGTTCAACAGTGTTGTCATCTGCAAGGTTCATGCCAGAGAACTGTGTAATTGGGGGTCACACAAACAAAAACCACACACACACACACACACACACACACACACTCACTCACCACCTAATGTTTTAAGTATACTTATAATTTGTGTTGGATGTGTTCCTGAATTATTTTTGGCCACTTGGCAGCCCAGGGCAACAGGCTAGGCACAACTGATTAGACCATAATGAAATTCCAATCTCATTATATCTAAGAGGATCTCTAGCATAGTGGTCTTCTCCCATTATCAGAATCTTCCAGATGTTTGGGTACAAGATACAATATCCACGCAGGTGTGCTTTTTAAAAAATCCTTTAAAAACAAAGATTTATTTTAAATCTTTAAAACTGTTCTTTCTGCTTGTATA
Source organism: Apodemus sylvaticus (assembly GCF_947179515.1). Lineage (NCBI taxonomy): Eukaryota > Metazoa > Chordata > Mammalia > Rodentia > Muridae > Apodemus > Apodemus sylvaticus. Next base: position 8,404,368 of record NC_067490.1, read on the forward strand.
CCCAAGTGCCAGAAGACAGCATCAGATCCCATTAATTGTTTTTAAATCTTTTTTAAAAAAAGATCTATTTGATATATGAGTTCTCTGTCTGCCCCCTTAGCACATATGGTAAAGAATGCACATGCAAAAGCTCCCAGCCTTGGGAGGCAGAGGCAGGCGGATTTCTGAGTTCGAGGCCAGCCTGGTCTACAGAGTAAGTTCCAGGACAGCCAGGGCTACACAGAGAAACCCTGTCTTGGAAAAATAAATAAATAAATAAATAAATAAATAAATAATCCAAACCAGCCAGTACATGGTCCTAAGGCTTTTATTAGGAAACCCACTATCTTTTTTTTAAAGATTTATTTATTTATTATATGTAAGTACACTGTAGCTGTCTTCAGACACATCAGAAGAGGGCATCTGATCTCATTACAGAGGGTTGTGAGCCACCATGTGGTTGCTGGGATTTGAACTCAGGACCTCCGGAAGAGCAGTCAGTGCTCTTAACCACTGAGCCGTCCTTCCAGCCCCGGAAACCCACTATCTTACTTGCTTAAAATTCTGGTCTCACTCAGCCAGTTGTTCCTGGTGACAGCTGTCCCTTCTGCTTGCTTGTCCAGGACCCGGAGCTCCAATGCTTACTGCTCTCCGATGGGAAGAGCCCCCTCCACCCCAGCCACGTTGTCGTCCTCCCTGGCGATGGGAGCATGGCCGCCATCAGCTTCACGGGAGCCCTGAGGATCCCGGTGAGTCTGCCTGGAGGGAGAGAATGCTGCGGCGGGAGGGGGCCGGGCCTCGGTGAGCTTGAAAGAGAAGGGCGTGGCTGTGGAACTTGTGGGTCAGGTACTTCCATCCTGTGTTGGCAGTGTGACTGCTCACTCCAGGGAGAATGTGGCTCCGTGTGTGATGCTTTCTGGTGTTTGTTTTTTTGTTTGTTGGTTTGTTGTTTGGTTGTTTTGTTTTTAAGATTTATTTGGGGCTGGAGAGATAGATGTCTCAGTGGTGAAGAACACTGACTGCTCTTCTGAAGGTCCTGAGTTCAAATCCCAGCAACCACATGGTGGCTCATAACCATCTGTAATGGGATCTGATGCCCTCTTCTGGCAAGAAGTATAAACAGATGGAGAATTCATATATAAAATAAATCTTTTTTAAAAAGGCAAAAAAACCCACTGTAGCTGTCTTTCAGACACACCAGAAGAGAGCATCAGATCCCATTACAGTTGGTTGTGAACTACCATGTGATTGCTGGGATTTGAACTCAGGACCTCTGGAAGAGCAGGCAGTGCTCTTAACCACTGGGCTCCTCTCCTGCTGAGATGCCTTCTGTTGATCTGAGGATGAAGTGAGATGATTTTATCCCAGTGCAGAGCGTGCTACGCATCTATGCAGTGGGCACGACACGCTCCCATCCTCACTCTACAATAAGAACCGGACAACAGCAAGTGGGGCAGGTGGGGTTCTGCGCACGTGTGCGTGCATGTGTGTGTGTGTGCGTGACACATCCACATGAGTATGCAGGTGCACACGCCCATGTACACACATTCCGAGGCCTGAGGAACATGTCCAATATCTTCGGCTATCGCTCTCCACCTTATTACCTTGAAGCAGCGTCTCTGTCTGTCTGAACTTGAAGCTTTCCAGTTTGGCTAGATAGCTGACCAGCAAGCCCCTGGGATCTGCCCGTCTCCACCCTGAGGTGCTGGAGTTACAGACGCACACAACTCTGCCTGGCTTTTTAATGTGCGTGCTGGGGATTTAAACTCAGGCCACATTTGTACAGCAAGTACTCTTACGTACCGAGCCATCTCCCCAGCCCAATGACTGAGCCTTAATGAACACCCCTCAGGGAGCGAATCACTAGCTATCATTTGGCAAGGCTCTCTCATCAATATGGATTCTCGTTGGCTCTCGTCGGACATTGAGTTTCTGCTTCCCAGGCAGTCAGACCAAGCGAGTCTGCGCCCCGCATCTCCTAGGTCTTGCTTCCCATTCGTGTTCTCCCCCCAAGCAAGGCTGAACCTTGTAGAAACACCGCAAGTCTGCAGGGGAATAGTCCTGTGTCCTGGGTCACACCCTTGAAACACACTGCTAATCCCACACCGGGTTGACAGTGGTTCCCTCTTGCAGGGCGTGATCGAGTTCTCTCTGTGCCTGCTGTTTGCCAAGCTGGTCAGCTACACGTTCCTCTTCTGGCTCCCACTGTACATCACCAGTGTAGGTGAGTGCCTGCCGGAAGGGAGGGTCCTCCCTGTGTGCCCGGCCGACTGCTCAGAACCCCCTTCCTCCTGCTGGGCCACACACAGTGACTGGAGAGGAACAGGCTGGCTCAGCAGATGGGAGGACGTGGAGGTGCACACAGTGTGTGGCTCTGGTAGTAATCTTCAGTGGCCTCATCCAGCACATCCTGACCCCTCTGCGGTTCGCAGAGGCTGCCTGTGTTTAAATCTGGGCCATCGAGCAGGAGCATGGCCACAGGGGACTGAGATCTGACCTACAAACTGTTTCTGGGGATGTGTTCTGATTTTTGGGAGGGCTGGCAGTCTCTTGGGGTTCCCAGAGTCTAAGAACGTCTGGAGCTGTGGCTCTTGATACAATTTTCCAGAAAAATAGCGCTATATAGGTGTGCTTCCTTGGCTCATAGAGAGATAAGGGTCACTGGTTAGTGGTCGTACACACCTATAATCCCAGCACTTGGGAGGCAGAGGCAGGTGGATTTCTGAGTTCTAGGCCAGCCTGATCTACAGAGTGAGTTCCAAGACAGCTAGGGCTACACAGAGAAACCCTGTCTTGAAAAACCAAGAGAGAGAGAGAGAGTGAGTCTCAGGAGTTCTCAGAAACCAAGGAGGACTGTTACAAGTTCTGTGCGCATGGTGACACCTCGGCCTCAGGAGCCAGTGAGTCAGGGAAAGGAAGGAAAGGAACGGCCGTTTTGTAGATAGAGCCTTAGGCTTGGGCATGGGCTCCAGGGACAGCCCAGGAAGGAAGGCTTTGAGAATGGGAGACTCTGAGTCCAAGGAGTGTCATAAAGTCAAGGCAAGGTTGACAATAAACCCCAAAGATGGAGGGAATGTCACCTCGGCCCCGGAAGCTGGGGCAGCACCAAGCGGGGACATTCTTGGGATGTGACTAGCAAGGACAGGCTGCAGAAAGGAAGAGGGCATGTGATCAGGTTGCAGGGAGCTACCTCAGGGCCCCGGGGCCCCCACCTCATCCTGACAGATGGACAGCAGTCCTAACAGGAAATCTCAGTAAGAGGCCGGGCTCCCTTTCACAGGGAAACAGTCATGGCCAGAGCGTTGAACTGCTGGAGGCTCAGTCAGAGTCTTGGTTGAGTCAACCCCAGCTCCTTGCTGGTGGCATGCAGGGTGAGGAAGACAGTCTGGGTGGCCAAGCGCTTCCAAGTTGTCTCCTCAGACTGGCCAGCATGAAAGCACAGGGACAGGAAGTGACAATGCCCTGCCACTGAGGCATGAGAAGGCTCTGGTCCCCACTGGGGTCACATAGCACACGACACCACACTCCATTTCATTGTGTGACTGACTGAGTAGTCTTTTGTTGTTGTTTTGTTTTGTTTTTTGTTTTTGTTTGTTTTGAGACAGGGTTTCTCTGTGTAGCCCTGACTGTCCTGGAACTCACTCTGTAGACTAGGCTGGCCTCGAACTCAGAGACCTGCCTGCCTCTGCCTCCATGACTGAGTAGTCTTAGCCATTGCTCTAGAGGAGCCCTGCCAGGACCATGAACTACCTGTCCTCAAAAACATCGCTCATATGCATGCACACACACACACACACACACACACACACACCAAGTAGCTCCCTAGGCACACCCTCTTTCCTGAGCTGACGCCCCCTTGCCCCACATGGTGGCCAAGCACGGGCTATCTGTGGAAGGCCAGGCTTGGATAAGATGCGTCAACCAACATCCCTTTAAAATCTGAGTTTGGGTGATCACTCGTGGTAAAATGCTGCTCGTGGAGCAGGGTCCTGCGTGGGCCCCTGTGGGATAATCACTCAGGACGTGTCCTCACGGGCTCCTATGCTGCTCATTCCGTAGATCACCTGGACGCCAAGAAAGCCGGGGAGCTGTCCACACTGTTCGACGTGGGCGGGATCTTTGGTGAGTTCAAGGCCATTGGCTTTGCCTGTTGTCATTCATTCTGCTGTCAAGAACCCGACACTAAAGCTGGGGGACTGACACCCCTGTGACTTAGCACTGAGGCCAAAGGGTGGCAAGTCTGAGGCTAGCCTGGCCTACACAGTCAAACCTTGTCTCTTAAAAAAAAAAAACCAAAATAAAACAAAACAAACAAACAAAAAACCCAGCCAATCTATCAACCACTGTTCAAGTTAGTTTCATTGCTGAGAGAGCACCATCTGACACAGTGACCTTGGCCATTGCTTTGAAGGAAGCTCGCCTCTGGCCTTGAGCCAGCTTCCCTCAGAAATGACACTCGGGTGGGTGTCCCAGGTAGGTGGCGGTGGCATTAGTACCTACCAGGTGAAGGGGCTTTGAGGTTGCCCTAAAGCCTGACCCTAGACAGCCTGTGACTCCCATGGCCTTTACAAGACGCGTCCTGCTTGGCCAGACTCCCAAGTGGCCATTTCGAATGCCCAGTGGGGATAGGCTCGGGGACAGCTGCTGCTGTTCTTACCCCTGGGACTTGGTCTCCTGGGGGGGGAGGGGAGCTCATGCCAGGCATCGGCTCCCGAGGCCGCCCTCTCTCTGTTACAGGTGGGATTCTAGCCGGCGTGATCTCCGACCGTCTGGAGAAGCGAGCCTCTACCTGTGGTCTGATGCTACTGCTGGCGGCACCCACGGTGAGCCCTGGCTCTGCCCGAGGTTACAGACAGTCGCTGTAGTCCCCGCAAGCCACCTCTGTCCCGGGCCTGAGATCCACATCCCTAGAAACCCAGCTGTCCCTGGTTGGAAGCACAGAGCCTTCGTGCTTGCCTGCTGCAGCCCAGGGCCTGCACGCGATCCGCTTCTCCCTCCCTCTGGGTTTCTCCTGGGATGCTCCCCTGTATGGGGTGCCCTTCACACCCATCTCTATCCCCCTTCCCAAGCATATCCCTGCGTGTCCCTTAAGATCTCTGAGCCGCCCCTCCCTTCTAGGCTCAGTGAGCCCTATCATGCCAGGCTCATCTTTCTTCAAGCATTTAGAAGCACATGGCCTTGGCCAGGTGATTCCCCTGCCTCAGATTCCTCATCTGGTTGCGAGTAGCATCACCCCACAGTGTGGCTGTGAGGAGCCAGTGTGGTACTGGCCCTCCATTGCTGTTTGGGAGATGAGGAGCCATTCCGTTACCATATTGTATTTGTCCACACATGCCTCTCTTCCCAAAGCTGTGACTGTCCCCAGAACATGGTCTACCTAGTTCCGAGTGCTCTTGGGCCTAAGGCTTTATAAAGGAATCTTCAAAATTACTTAGCAGTACGGCCTCCATTGCTGGAGGATGGCCTCTCAGGGTACAATGTTCAGACTGGTAGCTGCAGACCTCAGATGAGGTGATGGGAATTGTTCAGTGTCCTGCCACCAGCCCTGGTCGCTCAGAGTCCCGCCCCGCAATTTCCCCAAGGTCCAGAGCTACCCTGCTCCACAGGTTCCCGTTGGCTCCAGCTACCCATGCTGAGCCATCCCCTTCCTGTTTTTAACTCTTGCAGCTCTATGTCTTCTCCTCCGTCAGCAAAATGGGCCTAGAAGCCACCATAGGTGAGTACCTGAGCTGCCTCCACACAAGTAGTCTAGAGGTGTTAAGCTGGGGTGACAAAGCAGTGTGGCCCTGTTATGGTAGTATGTTAATCTGCTCTAAACTTCCGGGAGGGCACGCAAGGGCTTCCCACTATCACTCCAGTGTTCTGGATTCCTGACAGAAAGACACACATACACAGCTTACCCCACGAGGCTAAGACACACAACTCCAATACTCCTCTGAGTTAATGCTTGCCAAATCTGTATTTTATCTTTGCTGCCCTGGACCTTGCGGGGTCGCTAGCCCTCCTAGGGCCACTTTCTCCCTAGATCTACACATCAGCCTGTGTCTCCCTCCTGCACCTTTCTGGCTTAGTCTGTCTCCTACGCCCTCGTCATTGGCAGAATTCCTCCTTTCTTGGTCTCTTCCCAGGGAATCCTGTAAGTCCCGCCTCTGTCTCCCTGCCCAGCCACTGGCCGCTGGTAACTTTTTTGACCAGTCCAAAATCAACTGGGGACAGGCTTCCTATGTGTGGGACACTGCAAATAGGTTTCGTGGTAACACAGTGTGAGAACACAAGCCATCACATGGCCCTCAGTCCCTTCTCGGGGGAGGCCAGGCTCCTGTTGACGGACAGGTGTGGCAGTTAATGTGGATAAGTAGGCACCTGGCTAATGGTGCTGTGCTCTGGTGCCTGGGGGAGAAAATGTTCAGCTTGGGGATGGGACATATTAGCCACAGTCTTGGTAGCCATTGTGTAGGGTAGAGAGCCAGCCAGGGAGACTGGAGGGAGCAGGGTGGGGGAGGGTCTTGTCACATGTGACCTAGAAAACCCTCTGCCAGTGAACGTGGGGTTTGCCATGGACTCCGAGTCTCTTCAGGAGAATGAGCTGGGCCAGTTGAGGGGTGGGGACAGGTGGTTCAGTGTCCCTGCCCACTGAGGTGAAGAGAGGACATTCCATGTATGACTGGAGGTTATGGCATAGACCTAGTGCTGGCCCGGCCCTGGTACACCCAGGCTCCCCTCCCTTCCCAGTACTGCCATCAGCTGCTGTCCATGGAAGCCAGGGAGCTTGAGCTCTAGGTCCTCCAAGCAGGCCTCCGAGCCTTCGGGGAAGCATGACAATGTATCCCCTGGCACACACAGTACAGAAGCCATTTGTCCTGTGTCTTGGAGATGCCCCCGGTGGGATGGGCCCCTTTCCTGTAGATGCCTGCCTTCCACTGGTGGACTGCTAGGTTGGGCAGGCTCTGTTCTGAGTTCCCCCTGTTTTCCACAGCCATGTTGCTTCTCAGTGGGGCCCTGGTCAGCGGGCCCTACGCACTGATCACCACCGCTGTCTCTGCAGACCTGGTAAGTAACACGCGGCTCCCCCCTACTCCGGGGCCAGCATTGCCTCAGCCGGTGAAACGCCATTCACAGTTTGTTCAGAGAGAGCCCGTGTCTTGAGAGTTTTCTAGCACCTGTCCCTGGCCACCCTCCCTCAGTTCTCCTCCTATAAATCCTATCCCTGAGTGCTCAACAGGGAGGGCTGAGCTGAGAGGCACAGGGTTGGAGCTTTGGCCAGACCTTTGCCCAGCCACATCATGACGTCTGTGCAAGCCAGCAGGTTGGCCCTGCCTGGGCCTTGATGCTAGGTGTGTTTCTGAATCAGCCCATAGGAAGCTTATCCTTGGGATAGACGTGAGAGTTCAGACTCTGCTATGTGCCCAAGAAATAGTCTTGAAGAAACCACACCCAGCTAGACACAATGGTTAATGCGCAGTGCGCAAGAGGCAGAAGCAGAGGAGGGATCCTAACTGTATTTTTTTCTGACTAAATAAAAGTCACAAATAACTAAATAGGCTCGGGCGGTATTTTGAAGGATTTCTGTCATTTAGAGACGCCCGGAGCTTCGCTCAGAGTGGTACGGGGTGTAGACTTCCTGAGGAGAGTGTTCTGTGTACTGAGTGGGTTCAGAGTGAATTTACTTCTCGCCTTTTTATCTGCCTGCGTTTCACATCCTTCTCCTCCGCTCCCACAGGGCACTCACAAGAGTCTGAAAGGGAACTCCCACGCCCTGTCCACCGTGACAGCCATCATCGACGGCACTGGGTCTGTAGGTATGCAGAGAACACTCTCTCTCACCAAGGGCTCTGTGGGGTGAAAGAGGAAAGCTGTTCCTAACTAACCAATGTCCTAGGCTCTGGTGCCAGTGTCAGGACTGTGTGCTCCTAGAATCTCAGGGGAGTCGGCCCTGGAGGCTGTGGCATGTGGCTTCAGAGATGACAGTTGTGAGTGACTGGATCTGTTTCCTCAGTTGGAAGAGAATGTTCCTCCAGAATCTAGTTTGACCCAGGGGTTGGCAAACTTTAGGCTCCAACTTTTCATTACTGTCCCTCAAGGAAAAGACAGAATTGTATTTCAGTTTAAGTTATTGAAAAAAATCTAATGAATCCTGAGGTCCACAAGACCTTGCCGAGACTCGTTAGCACATGGTGGCGTGGCAGTGTAAGCAGCTCATGTCTATGTTAGTCAGCTCTGTGTTACTGAAACAAAACACCACAGATGGTCAACTTCAATAGAGGAAAAGGTTTGTTTTGGTCCCTCTTGGACCCTTGGGTGTGTCTGGGATATGGGAGGTGGTGGGGGAGGGTTTCTGTACCTGGTGATGGGTCTAAGAAGCAGCAGAACCCTTCCTAAGAGGAGTGCTCCACTACTCTCCCAGTTAACCCAGCCAGCCAGCTATCTATCTATCTATCTATCTATCTATCTATCCATCTATCCATCCATCCATCCATCCATTCATCCGTCCATCCATCCATCTATCTATCTACCTTCCTTCCTTTCTTTCTACTATCTATCATCTATATATCTATCATCTATCTATTATCTATCATTTCTCTATCATCTATCTTTTTTGTTGTTTTTGTTGTTTTTTGTTTTGTTTTGCTTTTGGAGACAGGGTTTCTCTGCGTAGCTCTGTCTGTCTTGGAACTCACTCTGTAGACCAGGCTGGCCTCGAACTCAGAAATCTGCCTGCTTCTGCCTCCCAAGTGCTGGGATTAAAGGCATGTGTCACCACTGCCTGGCTCTATCATATATATATGCATGTGTGTATTTCTGTTTCTGTGTCTATCTGTCTTTCTGTGTGTTGTCTGTCTTTGTCTATCTCTGTCTTTCTTTCTCTATGCCTCTGTCTCTCTCTCTCTCTGCTCTGTCCCACAGAAGTCTTTGTGAGTCACTCTCCAGCCCCCAAGGTGCATACTTAAAGCTAACATGGAGTCCTGCCAGCAGCCTGGGCACTATAGTAAAACAGAGGATCAGAGGAGAAAGAAAAATCAGGAAGGAGGTGGGAAAACGCTTCTTTCTTCACATTTGTCTCCAACATGAGGCTGAAGGGAACGAGGCTGTCTCAGTGAAGAGGTGGGCCTTGCCATGGCACACTGGGCTGAGGAGGAGGAAAGGCAGCGGGCCAGCGGGCCTTCCCTGCCCTCAGCATCCTGTGCCACCCCTCTTCAAGGCTCCAGACCACCTGGGTTTCTACAGCCTTGACATTTGGACCTGAGGGGATGGAGTCCTAGACCATGGCCCCATGCTTCCCTAAATGCTCAAGTGTGCAGGGACTCAGCAGCCAGTCACCATGGAAACGGCATGAACACTGGTCCTCCACCGAGTCCCAGCTTTGCCTCTCATGCTCGCTTCCCACAAGATGAAGCCGAAGAAGGCCCGAGGGACGGCAGGCCACTTGAGCAAAGCACCACACCGAGAAGCGCTTGCCCCCACGGGCTTGTCAGGCGTTCCTGTCCATTAGTCCATGCAGGGCTCGCAAAGGCGCAGCTCAGCTGATCCTGGGCCAGCCAGGACCTGCTCCCAACTTGGGAGTGCCTTGTGTGGCCCATGGGCTTGCTGTGTCTGCAGTGTCCAGAGTGACAGACATCCCAGTGCAACCCAAAGCTGCCCTTCCTGCATGTGCGCAGAACAGTTAAATGCAACCATGCATGTTTTCAGGGTTTCACTGTAGGTTTCATTGTATCAAAGCGATGCATATTGTAGCCATGGGGCTAGCTAGCTCTGTGAGCTTCTGTGACCTGGCTCTGCTTGCCCAGGTCCGTCCGGTCCTCTTAGAGATGCTCTCTCACAGCTGCTACGTCTAGCTTCCTCGAATATGTGAATTTCCTGGACTCGCCGGTCTAGGCACCATCTCATGTCCTCTAACCAAGACAAACTAAGAAAACTAGACATGACACTTGTCACACTGCCTGCTCTGCAGCCACCCCACCCCACCCTCTACCCCACCCCCTACCCCCCATCCCCTGCTCCTAATCAGACTGACCCTGCTTGACCCTGCCCTCTTTCCAGCCAGGAAGTCAACCTTGCAGGTCCTCAGATATGTCATCCCTCTCTCCCTTTTGATTTTTGGTGGCTTCTGTCCTGGTTGTCCCTGCCCTGACTCCACCACCTTCTGGCAGCCTGGCTACAGCCACACAGCTGTCCACTAAATTGCATAAACCTTGCTTCCTCCCCATCCCTCACACCGCCTTCTCCTCCCTCAGACATCAGAGCCCCATTTGCCAGATTCCTGCCCCCTGCTCTTTTGTGGGTGGGACTGTTACCTAGTAGCTTCCTAAGATCCCTGGGGCTTGCACAGCTGTGGGACTGGGGCTTCATTTCCACATAACATCAGCGCCTCTTCCAGAATTCCAGTGTCTCTCAGTTTCCATTGCTGGCAGTAGGCATCAGCTGCTCTTCACACAGACCTGACTCTTCTCCTCTGGGGCTTCGGGGTCTCCCCCTTACCCAGAGCCTCTTCTCCACCCACCTGGAAGCAGGGCCTGCATCTTGGGGGGTGGGCACTGTGGTTTGCCTACCATTTTCTTTCTCCCTTTCTGGAAAACATTAGTCAGACGTCAGGTTTCCAGACTGCTTGTCTTTTCTGCCTCTCTTGTTCTTCTCCTGATGTAACCTTGACTTTATCTTCTAACCTCTGTTCTTATTTTAGCTGTCCTTTTAGTGCCCCAAACATGGTGTTAGGTGAGAATTAATTGCTGGAGGTTTTCATCTGCTTTGTTAACTGCTCCTGGGTTTCCTTCCTCCTGGTTCCTGTATGGTCGCAGCTGGGTCTTTCTCAGCCATGGGTCCTCTAAGCTGCCACGTTGTTATCTTTGTACTGCCACACTGTATCATTGCATTTAAGAGTAAGCCACTAAACTGGTGTAAGCAGAGTCCTGTCTCTTGGAGAGCGCCCCCTGGTGGTCTTTACAGATGAGCCTGGAATTGGCCTGCCCACAGGGCGCTCAGTTTCGGAGTCCTTGCCATTGCTGAAGCGTGGATGGCTACTTGGGGACTGGTGTTGCCCCCCTGGATCCCTGATCTCTGTTAGGTGCTTTCCCCATACCCCTCATAAGGTCTGCTATCCCCAGATGTTTAGCAATTGCTCTTCTGTGAGGTGTCACTGAGTCACTGATGAGGAAGAACCTGGACTCGGAGGTGGTGGAGGGACCAACCGATGGCCTTTTGCCAGTGCTGCCCCTTTCACTGTGCCACATGCTCAGCCAGCCTATCTATGGGAGATGGCGCCAGGTTGTGCCAAACGATTGCCCCCTCCCCCCCCCAAAAAAAACCAACAACAAAACCCAAAACATGTATTTGTCTCATTTGTGGATTTATAGTTTTAAAGCTCGGGCATGGTCTACCCATGGTCTCCAGGCTGTGCAAAGTAAACTCACATGAGTAGTGCCACTTGCTTGCACCTTTACTGAGACATGGGGGAAGTTTATTAAATAGCTTCCCAGGTCACAGGGTAATGTGTGTGCTGTCCATACCTGGAGCAGTCGGTGTGGATAAGGGGCAGAGAGCCCAGCTCCTGGGTACTATAATATAATCAGTTACCTGTGGGCAGTTCTCCAACCTCCTTAGCATGCTGGACAAGCCATCTTCCTGTCAGAGTCACCCACCCGCTGGGAGGGAAGTACTCAGGATGCTTGCTGGTGCGGGCCTTCCCCTGCCGATGTCTTTTGTTTGTGTAGCCTTCAAAGTTTATTTGGCATAATTTAAGACTTGAAGAAAAAACCTCACAAACATAATGCAAAGAGTTCCCAGGCTTCTTGAGTTTGCTTTATCCCACACCCCATTCACACATGCATGCATGCACATACTTGTCCACATACATGCACACCTGTGTACATGAATATGTACCCTTGTGCACACACCTACACACACAGCACTTGTGCAGCTACATACAGATGCATGCTTGCACACATACATGTATGCACACATACATTGCATACCCAGCACCTATGCAGCTGCACACACATGAATGCTTATACATACATGTATGCACATGCACACTTGTGCACACACACACCTGTTCCCATGTACACACACATAGATGCATATACACAGTGCACACACGTACATACATAGCACTTGTACAGCTGCATACATCCACATGCTTGTACACAGGAATACGCATGCACGCTTAGCATGTATGAATGTGCACATGCATAATTATGCATGTACATGCACAGTTATGAACACACGCTTTACACATATACAGGTGTATTTTTCAGAACCACTGACATGAGGTGCAGCCACACTGCCCTTTGCAAATAACTGGTCAGCACCCCTTTCAAAAGACAGGGAGCCCCCTGTCTTGCAATGGTCAGAATCAGGCATTTGACATCAGCAGGGTCTAAGTTTTGTGTATCTTTTTTTTTTTTTTTTTTTGGTTTTTGGATTTGTTTTTTTCGAGACAGGATTTCTCTGTATAGCCCTGGCTGTCCTGGAACTCACTCTGTAGACCAGGCTGGCCTCAAACTCAGAAATCCACCTGCCTCTGCCTCCCAGAGTGCTGGGATTACAGGCGTGTGCCACCACCACCCGGCAGTCTTGTGTATCTTACACAGATTTATTCAGTAACACTTTCTTTGAGCACTGGGGTATTTGCAATTGTATATTGGGTTCAGATTTTTTATTGTTTGATTTTTTTTTTTTGACACAGAATCTCTATGTAGTCCTGGCACTTACTATATAGTCAGACTAGCCTTGAACTCACAGAACTCCTCCTGCCTCTGACTCCCAAGTGCTGGGATTAAAGGCATGTACCACCCCGTCCAGCTATATAAGTTCATTTATAATGATGGTATGTTAAACAGAGTGGACATTTCAAAGATCAACACCTCCTTTTAGAATGGGTTCGAGAAGACGTTTATGCCAGCCACCCCTCCTGTACTGAGTCCGTCCCCCACTGTCCCCCTTCCGTAACCAGCATCTTTATGCCCGTTTCAGGAGCTGCCTTGGGGCCCCTGCTGGCGGGCCTCATCTCCCCTTCAGGATGGAGCAACGTGTTCTACATGCTGATGTTTGCAGACGCCTGTGCCTTACTGGTGGGTCTCTTTGCTTGTCACCCATGCACCTTCAGTTAGCATCCCTGTAGCTGTGGGTCAGATTTTACCATACTGTTTCTCACCCTTCCTAATGCTGCAACCCTTTAATATTCTTCATGTTGTGGTGACCCCGCCTCCAACCATACAATTCTCTTTGTTGTTACTTTATAACCGTAATTTTGCTACTGTTGTAAATAGTAATGTAAATATCTGTCTTCCCTCCCGCCCCCCCCCCCCGAAGGTGGGGTCATGACCCATACATAGGTCAAGGGTCATGATCTATGTTGTCCTAACAGACTGCCTTCCCGTGCACTCTTACAGCCCCTAGCAAAGTTGTGTGTCGTGCCACCTTCTCTAGGGCCACAGAGACTGAGTCTTTCTCTCCCCCGACCCATGGGGAATAAGTGAGAAACAGGGAAACTGTCGCTTTGTAGGGTGTTGAGAGAGTCAAAGCCAGCATGTGACAGATCACGGAGCCTCTCTGGTTCGGCAGCATTCACGGTTAATGTTTTTTTTTTTTTAATTTATTGTTTTATGTGTATGTGTGCATGTATCTGAGTGCACATATCTGCCCCACATATGTTCAGAGGCCAGAAGAGAGCATCAGACGCCCCCGAAGCTCAGGTTACAGGTGCTTGTGAGCCTCTCGAAACCGAACCCAGGTCCTCTGGAGGAGTAGCCAAGGCTGTTGATCCCCAAACCATCTCCCCAGCTGTAGCATCCTCATTATAGAAGGGTGTGCTGATAGTGATGGCGGGTCTGTCGGGGAACTAAAGCAGACGGCGGTGAGCAGAGAGAGCCTCCACCTAGTCTGCCTGCTGGGTCAGACCCTGTAGCAAACGCCTGACTGACACAGTCCGCTCTGAAAGGTTCAGTTTGGCCCACAACTTTGAGTACTTTAACCCAGGATTGACTTGAACCTCTGACAACACAAACCTCAGCAAGGGAGCTAACTACTCACTGAATGACCAGAGATCAAAATAGACAAAGAGAAGAGGGTTGGGCTCCCACAATCCCTTCGGGGCATGTCCAGTGGACCTACAGACCTCCCACTGGCCCATAATAATCCCAGTACTCAGAACATGTACAACTGACCGCCACACATTTGGAGCTAGCCCAAACGTTGTTTGTTTGTCTTTTCCAGACAGGGTTTCTCTGTGTAGCCCTGGCTGTCCTGGAACTCACTCTGTAGACCAGGCTGGCCTTGAACTCAGAAATCCGCCTGCCTCTGCCTCCCAACTGCTGGGATTACAGGCGTGCGCCACCGCCACCACCGCCCAGCAAGCCCAAGGTTTTAATAAGATCCAGCCGCAGCCTGGGCTGCAGTATGAGACCCTGTCCTGAGGAAGAGCCAAAGAGCTGGGGATGTAGCTCACTGGCAGAGCGCTTGCCTAGGGGGCACAGAGCCCCTGGTTCAATCCCCAGCAGCACAGTAACCCCGGGGATGGTGACTTACACCTGTAATCTCAGCACTTGGGAGGTAGAGGCAAAGGAATCGGAAGGGCAAGGTCATCCTTGGCTGTGTCAGGGCTCAGTAGAGCATGGTTTCCTAGCATGCACAAGGCCCTGGGATCATTCCCAACATGTCACTGCAAACAGGTTAGAGCTTGGCTGCAGGAGAGTTTCTCAAAGCATGCACAAACAGATAAAAGCCCTAAAGCTCAGGCAGGCCCTTTCTCTTTCTAGTGTTTTTGTTTGTTTGTTTTGTTTTGCTTTCTCCCTTAAAATAAACCAGTTTCACCTCCTTCCCAGTCAGAGGCTGAGTGCTCAGGGACCTGAGCTCACCTCCTCAGAGATGCTAGGGGACCACATTCCTGTCACCCGAGCAGCAGATCTGGTCACTCATGCTCCTGGCTCTTAGCCTCCTCTCTGGATCATGCCGCCCAGGTTCCCAGCATCTTCGGGCAGGCACTGGGAATGGGCAGACTCCTTTCTATTGGTCACTTGTCACCTGCGTGGGCACAGAGCTTTGTTGGAAGGTGACCTGTCCCCTTGTGACTCCTCCCACCAGCTGTCCCACGCCCATGGGCAACATTTGCTTTCTTCCCTCTTCCTCTTGGCAGCCTGGTTTCACTGCCACAGGCTCTTCTGCCAGCGCTTGCCACATACCGTGCTTGGTGGGAGTGGTGGTGTTGGTAACTGCCAGCTCTGCCCTGGGTAGTTGGAGCTGGTGTTGGAGTTATTCTATCGCCACCAACTCTGGGTTTGGTATTACCTCGTTCCCATTGCTGTCCAGTGACTCTCAGGCCAAGTCAAGTGTTCGGCCTGTGTATCTCCACAGGAGATATTCCCATCATCCCTAGCTTATGCATGTGGGCCTCCACCCTGAACGTGGAGCATCTCGGAGCCACAGCCTAAGGCCTGACATACAGCCGATGGGCAGCAGTGGCTCCTTAGCATCTTCACTGCCTGCTCCCCCACCCCCCCAAGCCCCTCAGGATCAAGGCTGCCTGCTGCCTTCTTAAGCACATGCCACCTGAAGCTGAGACTTCCCTCAGGATCCCCTGACTGAGCCCGCTCAGTCAGGCAACAGGTTCTCCAGCTCAGGAGGGAGGATTAAAAAGAAAAAAGACAATTAGACAATACTGTAGCACGACCCCAGCCAGTTCTGAGGCTGAGGCGGGTTTACTTTTTCCCAGTCTGCTTTTATGCCATTTTAATTACATGCAAGTAATAAGGTCAGTTATAGGTTGAGGAATTAGCAAGACAATAAATATTCAAGGCACAAGCAAGGCAGTAAACAGAATCCCGTGACCACTGTTTCTAAAGGCTTGTCAGGATGACCAAACTCTCTGAGCCCACTTCCTTGTCCAAGCCCCAAAATCAGATTCTTGCCTGAAGCCTTCTTCTTTTGTTCCACCCTAAAATTAGATTCCTGCCTGAGCTTACTTCCGTGTCACAGCCTAATGTCAGATTCCTGATAAGCGGCCCCCAAAGCTCCCCACAGTCCCCCTCCATGCAGCCCCAGAACCTGGCTGTGGTTTGCCATCACTCATAGAGACTAGCTCCACACCTGCAGGCAGGGTGAAGGCCTGAGCTGTGCGTGGTAGCCAGCCATTACTCGGCTTTGGCTAGCCTGAGCCTTTCAGCACATGAAGGGCATAAAGTTAACCAGGTGAGCCCCTGGCTCTCAGCCCAGCAGTTAGCAGTATGTGGAAGGCAGCCAAAGGTATGCATAAACACACTCGTGCATGCGTGCGTACACAACCACACTGCTAGTCCTGAGACACTACTTCAGCCTCCCAGTGTATCTCACGACCTGCCTCCAGAGTCCCCATGCAGCCCCATACCATGGGCCACCTCCCCTGTATCTTCTGTCTTGTTTCCATTTGTGGTTGGGTTGGTTTTGGAGTCTGTGCTAAATGCCTGTTTTCGGGCAGACATCTGGGTTATCCTGAGGAGTTACTGAGGGGCAGCCTTCATCTTAGGCCAGGTGCTGGCCTGGTCTCTGTTCTAATGACAGCACCTCTTCGGGGGACAAGTCTTTGGGTGCTCCAGAGGAGGGGCCATGCTACACAGCTATCCTCCACAGGCCACACTGGCCCCTCTGCTTGTGTCCTCAGATGATGACAGTGTCTTTTCTCTGTTTTGGGTACAGTTCCTGATCCGCCTCATACACAAAGAACTCAGCTGTCCAGGGCCAGCCGCAGGGATCCAGGCTCCGTAAGTCCACTGTGGCCTCTCTGGAGATAACACAACTCTCCCGGCAGCCGGACAGGAAGGAAAGAACTTAACCACTCATCCCCGATCTTGGCACAACCACAGTCTAATAAGTGCCTCCGTGTGGGCGTGATTCTGAGAATCACTCCTCAGACTCCCAGGGAGGGGAATGTGAGGGAAATGGCTTGTTTGTGGAGCCCGTAAGCTACTGCTTCCCAGCCAAGACAGTCTCTCTAGCAACCGTCTTTCCATCTTTCCGTCCTTCCGTCCTTCCCACTCCCTGCCACCAAGAAGCCATGGGGAGGGCACAGGGCCGGCGCGATGTATGGGTCTGTGCATTTTGTGTGTGTGTTTGGCATCTGCTAGTGGCCCTCTGTCACCATGTCCTTTGTTTTTAGGCTGAAGGAACACTGACCACGGATTCCTCTGGAGAGCCTGGGCCCATCTCACACACACTGTCTTTGGAAAAGATGAAATGAAGGATCCTGTCCCAGAAGGGAAGGCGAGCCTTCCCACGTGAACCTGGGAGCAACTCGGAAGCTACCTTGCCATATAAACAGCGAGGAGCTCAGGCTGACAGCGGGGAGTCTGTCTGGCTGTGTCCCACTGCCTTAATGGGCCAAGACTCAGTGGCCCGGCCAGCTCCAGCCTGGCAGATGCTCACTGCCCTCCAGCTCTGAACTCTGGCCTGCAGTGACAGGTAGGACCGGCCTGCAGCACCCAGGCAGCCCACCCCTCTCAGGGATCCAGTGCAGAATGTTATATAGCCTGTGCGCCCCAGCCATCCCGCCCTGCTGTTTCCTGAATGTTTGGGGACATGTCATGGATGTCTCAGCAACCGACCAACAGCCTCTGAATAACATTCAAAAGCCTGAACACAGTCAGAGACTGAGATGGAGTCCCCACCCGGCCGTCACCAAGACCCGTGCTCAGTACCGACCATGTCAAGATGTGAATGTCTGTGAAGCAATAAGCCCCCAACCAGGCAGGGGCACTAGGAAGGCCAGTCCAGCACCAGCGTGTGTTGCGGTCCCAGGAAGAACAGAGAGGGTGCGCAGTAGCTGGGGCGGGGACTCTGTTGGTTACCGAGCACAATGGGTCCCACCCAGCCATCCCACTTATCCCAGACACCAGAGCTGTTTCTACACCCACAGGGATTTATTTATTTTAAATGTATAATGTGTTATATCAAGAGACGTGAATGGAATTTTGTTATTTATTAAGACAAACCATGATTGTTCTGTGGCCATTTGTTGTCTTGATTGTAGCTGCTCTTTGAAATAAATGAATTTTTATTAAAAAAAAAAAAAGAAAGCCCACTTATGATATAATTGATGATTTCCACCCAAATCTCCATTCTGCTAACAAAAGACTCCAGACAGTGTGACTTTGGTTTTCTTAGGACTGAAGACTGTGTTAGCTATTTCATGTGGCTCAGGCAAAATGCCTGATAAAAGATTCTTTTTTTTTTTCAGTTTATTTTTATTGAACCAAAATTCAAAAAGAACAGAATATGTTAAACTTTTCTCTACTCTTCCTGGTTTTAGCTGCGTCGCTCTGTGGCAGAACATAATGCTGTCAAAAAGCAATTGTTAAGCATATTCAAGATAGGAATCCATGAAACACAGAGATGGTGGTACCTACTACCATAATTAAATAACAAATGACTGGAAAGCCATATTTTCTTGGAAAGTGTTTTGCTATTCCTATGTGCAGTTCTCATCTGATAAAAGATTCTTAAGATTTATTATTATGTGTAAGTACACTGTAGCTGTTTTCAGACACACTAGAAGAGAGTACCAGATCTCATTACGAGATGGTTGTGAGCCACCATGTGGTTGCTGGGATTTGAACTCAGGACCTTTGGAAGAACAGTCAGTGCTCTTAACCACTGAGCCATCTCTCCAGTCCCCACTAAAAGATTCTTAAAGCAAAGGAAGGTTTCTTTTGGCTCTTGTGGCAGAGAAGACATGCTGGGCTGGCACATTGTGTCAGCCATCAGTCAGGAAGCAGGGAAAGATGGATGCTCACTCCTGCCGGCTTCTCCTTTATGTACAGTCCTCGAGCCGCGGAATTGTGCTGCCCACTGACGTGGGCCTCCCTACTTGACTTCAAACGATCTAGAACATTCTTCACAGACATTCCCAAAGGTTTGTTTCTTTGGTGGTTCTAGATTAATTATTAATTAAGATTAATTATAGTTTGTTTAAAATATAATGATTTTATCATAATAAATAATTAATATTAATTAATATTAATCATTACAAAATGTATTTTTGCTGACTTTTGTAACAGAAAAGGGGGTCTGCACAAAGGCTGAGGCGGGGCCCCAGTAGGACCGAGATCTAGATATCTGGTAAGTTGTGCAATTTTTATTTTATTTTATTTTATTTGTTTTTTTTTGAGACAGGGTTTCTCTGTGTAGCCCTGGCTGTCCTGGAACTTACTCTGTAGACCAGGCTGGCCTTGAACTCAGAAATCCGCCTGCCTCTGCCTCCCAAGTGCTGGGATTAAAAGTGTGTGCCATCAGAGCACAGCCAAGTTGTGGGATTTAATGAATATCCCAACACTTGGTCTTGACTGTGAAATGGCGCTTAGTGAGCATGCTCAGACATTCACACCTTGGGACCTGCAGTGGCCCCGCCTCTCGTGGTGCAGTTCTAATGGCGGGGTGCTATGCTTTAAGGCAGTTCTGCTGCGGTATCTATAGCAACTGGCCATGGATTCATAGGGTAGGGTGGAGCACCCCTCAACTCCTGCAGACCAACAGCTGGTGGCAGGTCTGTCCTTGAACTCTTCCAGAAGCCCACTGCCATCACTGGACTGGCTTCTTTAGTAGCTATCATTGTTGGGGGCGGGGCGGGGGTCTTTACTGTTTTATTTTTAATGTTATTGCCATGGGTATAAACTTTTTTTCCTACAAGTGAAATCACTACAAACATTGACTTCATTGTCATTTTCCTATGCACAGAGGTCATCAAGCATTAGAGTATGATTATTAGAGTTTAAAAGAAAAGCCCTGAACTCCCGTGCCCCTGACCCCCTCCCCGAAGACAAGCTGTAAAGGGTTAACTGCTGCCCAAGGGGACAAAGGGAAAAGCCATGTCTTTACCTAGCACAGAGGGCAGACATCATGGAGGACAAGCACCAAGGAAACTGAAATGTCAGGGGGAAGAGATAGATGAAAGTCCACACTCTGTGGCCTGGAGGGTGTGGTCTATAATCCCCGGGGGCGGGGACTCTGGGAAAGAAAGGTGCAGTATCTCATTAAAGGACTAAGTACTCTGCCCGCCTCTTTAGCATGGCTGTATCCGAGCCTGCCTTTCTAGGCATAGTCTTGATGCCAAAATGACTGAATCAGTCACCAAGCATGTTCGGCCCCTCAGGGCTGGAGGTTCTGTTCTCGTGACCAGGAGCTTCCTCCCCCATCCCCCCACTCCCCCCAACAACCCACCCCATTCCCTCTATCTCCACCCCCACCCCCACCCCCCATCCCCCACCCTCAGCAGCTTTCAGTGACAGACGCTCCTCAGCTGGGGCTGGGGCTCCTCTCTCTCTCTCTCTGCTTCCCAGGCTCCATGATGGGATTTTTGTCTGGCTTGAGCTGGCACAGGTCATGTGTGTGCTGCCACAGCCATTGTGAGCTCATTTGCACAACTACCCTGTTGTCAGATGTTCATTTGTTGGAGACAGGGTTTCTCTGTGTAGCCCTGGCTGTCCTAGAACTTGTTCTGTAGACCAGGCTAGAGATCCACCTGTCTCGGCCTCCCTGAGTGCTGACATTAAAGGTGTGCACCACCACTGCCCATTGAAAAACATGTTTTTAATAAATAAGCTCTTTGAACCCACTGCTCTCTGCCTCAGAAGGATCACTCTGAGGCTTCAGCAATCATGTCTCCTGGTATGGGGCAGTGGAACTCCAGGCCCATGGCCAGCAGGCACTCAGTTCAGGAAACCTCAAGGGTGATAGCTTTGGCGCACAGCTCCATGTACCAAAGCCCTGAAAGAAAATCTCCCAAGGCCCATGAGGAAAAGCTATCCTGCATTCCTTCACTTTCCAACTGAGCCCTGCTGACAAGTGCTTCAGAGACTGAACACACACACACACACACACACACACCCTGCTACTTTTAAGAGCAGCATAGCAGGAATTCAATTCAGGAATGGAGACGACCTTTCCGTGACCTTCAAGGGAAAAGTATATAGTTTTCAATATATATACATATTAAAAATTATCTTCTTTTCATCCAGCAGCTGAGATCACTGGAATCTGGAAATAGCAGAGGAACCCCACACTGCATTCACATTTAGATGTGCTACCCTGTGGCTCCCACTCATGTCTGCAAACATGAGTGGTCCTGGATAGCAGGACCACAGGCAAACACAGGGCAGCCAGGAATCCAGGCCAGGAAGGAAGAGCCATTGATTCAAATCCCTGGGCCCCCAGCCATGAGCCAAAGGTACTTGGTGGGCTTTCGTCATGTGAGCCTCAGGTTGTCCACAGCAGGCACCAGAGCCAGCCCTGCAGGTACCCACCTGAAAAATCTAGTAGAGTAGGGACGGGGAGGTAGCTCAGTCAGTAGAGTGCTTGCCTAGAATTCCTGAGGCCCTGGGTTCGAATCCAGACATACAAACCCCAAAATGCAAGCTTGTGTGTATGTGTATATGTGTATATGTGTGTGTATGTGTATATGTGTGTGTATGTGTATATGTGTGTATGTGTGTGTGTGTGTGTATGTGTGTGTGTATGTGTATATATGTGTGTGTGTATGTGAAGGGATTCCAGCGATCTGATCAGGTATGAAGAGTATCTTTCACTTCTGACTGCATACATCTTTCTGTGAACTCCTGCCCTCCAGCCCTGGGTGATAATTTAATAATGGTCAATTGTTCTGGGACACCCCCCCCAAAGGACACATGTGGTCTTCTGATGTAGACAGTAGTCGGTTTCCCGCGCCATTCTGCTCGCAGACCCCTGCCTAGCTGACATCCTGAGAGAACGAGTGTATTCACTGCTTTCCTCCTCACTCTGTCAATGGCATTGTAAAGAAGGAAAGATTTTGGCTCAGTTTCAGGAGACAGCCTATGTGGTGATGGAGGCAGGGTCCCCAGGGTGGTCACACCGCATCTGCAATTAGGAAATAGAGAGGGATGAAGCCGGTATCCCAAGTCTGTGGGATGGTGGCCCCCAAAGCGGGGTGGGTCTTCCCTCGGCAGTGAGAGCTTTTGGGAAACCCCCTTGTATGCACTCACAAAGGTGTCCTTCCATGCTGATTCAAAAACCCAATCAAGCTGAGAGTCGAGATCAACCAACACAGGGATCACTTAAACCGTGGTGACCACAGACCGTAGAGAAGGTAACTTCTCCTCAAGCTGGCCCAACTTGGAGGATGTGAGGCAGAAGCTATGGAACCTTCATGGCAGAAGAGCCACAAAGAAAGGCCACTCCTTTAGCCCAACGGTCAGTCTGTGGGAGATTGTGACAGTGCCTTCTTACTTCGACGTCACGGTAGAAGGGGTGAGTGATCCCTTTTGAGCCTCTTGTTGGGGTCCTAATCTCCTTCATGATGGATCCTGACAGGTACCCCCACCTGTCTACCTGACAGCATCTTCCCAATAATATACCTGACAGGTACCATCTTAGTTAGGGTTTTACTGCTGTGAACAGACACCATGACCAAGGCAACTCTCATAAGGACAACATTTAATTGGGGCTGGCTTACAGGTTCAGAGCTTCAGCCCATTATCATCAAGGAGGGAGCATGGCAGCATCCAGGCAGGCATGGTGCAGGAGGAGCTGAGAGTTCTACATCTTCATCTGAAGGCTGCTAGTGGAAGACAGGCTTCCAGGCAGCTAGCTAGGATGAGGGTCTTAAAGTCCACGCCCACAGTGATACACCCACTCCAACAAGGCCACGCCCACTTCAACAAGGCCACGCCTTCTAATAGTGCCACTCCCTGGGCCGAGCATACACAAACCATAACAGGCACCCTTGACTGCACAGTTGTCAGGTAACCCCGACTGGTATATGCAGCTACTACCTCAGCCACAGCATGCAGGTAACGCCTTCCCAGGGAGGAACAGAGTATTGATATTCTGAGTGGTTAGCTCTCCTGCCTGACCTCCACCTCCATGGGACTGCCATCAATCTCTCTAGCTGGAGGAGGCAGTCACCACTGTCTCTCGAGCTCAGGGAAAACTGCCCGTGACAGCTTCCCACACAGAGGAATCGCTGTGGGTGTCTCAGTTCGACTCAGCTTTAAAGACTCCCTCACAGCACATAACTTTCCCGGCACATCGTGAATATTTTCCCGAAAATATGAAAGACTTTGGCAAAGAATACTGAAGGACATTCTAATGGCTCTTTGAAGTAGCTTTCAGACAGAAGACGATTGGGAAAAAAACTCTTTAGAGTCCCTTCTCATTGAGGTGCATCGGGGTACAGGGCATTTAAATATATAATCATTTGCTGTATATAAATTGCTGGGGTCCCCTTCCCAGCAGGATCTAGCAGAGAATTCGCGAGGGTGTATATTATGAAATACAATATGGCAAAGGGTGTACCTGGCAGGCCCATGCTTCAGCCATGCAACAGATCTGGTCTAAAGAGGGTTTATTAGGGGAAAGGAATAAGGATCTGAGATGATGGGGTAGCGGCAGATGAGTGGACGTGTGAACAGACAGCTGGGGGGGGGTGGGTGGGCAGAGCTATGAGGGCAGAAAAGGAGGGATGCAGAGGATGGAAAACAGGAGAGGGGAGAGAGAGAACGTGGGGAGGGGGAAAGAGAGAGGGGGCGTGGCGTGGCGTGGTATGGCTGGCTCCTTTTACCCGCAGCCTACACCTGGCGCACCTGGCAGCAAGTGATGACGTAAGCCGTTGCTAGGTCCCTGGGAGGAGCCTAGAGGAACCATCTGTAAGCTAACAGTGTACATAAACAATGACCACGCATCCCCAGCCACTGTCCTCACCCACACTTAATGGAAAATCGACTCAAGAGCCCTGCAAAGATGGAGCTCTTGCACTGTATCTGTGATGGAGTATACAGTTGTTCTCTTAGAGCAGTGGTCAGATTAGACCTGTCATCACCGTGAGGTGACCTGGTGGAGATGGCCTTGAGGAATCTCTTTCATTTCTGTGTTTTGTCTTGTGATCTTTTTGTGCGGCCCTGCTTTTGGATTAAAGATGTATGCCACCATCCCCAGCCACCCGGGACGAATCTTAACTCACTCGGCTGTGGGCGGGGGTGGGGTAAGCTACTGTTCACTGAACAAAGTACCTATTTGAGTTGAGTAAGCACTGCCATTGTGCATGGCTGTTTGAGTCAAATAACCTTTTTCTCTGGTGCAGTTTTATGTTCTGCATGACGCAAACGAAGAATGTGACATTCATCCCAGCCCCGGAAAGATTGTAAGGCAGATTCCAGCAAAGAGAAACGGACAGGGAGCTCAGATTTCCGCGACAAATGTAAACACCTGCCACACGGCAGCCCATCTCCATCTGGAAGAGCAGGAGCACACCCACATTGAAAGCATCTTCTTCTGTATTAATAGTCTAATGATCACAACCAAGGGCTAAAAATAAGAACAACGTCTACCATTAAACTAAAGACATTTACAAGCATCTGTGCGCATCACGGGGCACTGCGCGCGTGTTCTGGATGTGCCAGAGGGATGAGCTTCTTCTGACCATTGTCTGTGCTTTACTGAGAATTGCCAAAAACAGCTGAGTTAGAAGAGGTGATTGGACATTGGATCTCCATCGTCAATGATACCCTAGACTCAAATGGCATGCAATAGCAAAGAGCGTTTTATTCTATGGAAGTCTAGCATGGTCCAGTCTACCTCCATGACCTAAGACCATAGTGTTCTTCAATATTTTTGTTGGGTATTCTATTCTTTCCACCTGGGGGCTTTTCCTCACTCTCTAAACTCAGTACCACTTAGCCAGATTGTGAAGTGACCCCATGACCAAAGAGCAGAAAGCTACCTTTGCCCTTGCCCTGACTCCTCTAGGCTGAGATGGCCCTGGGTGGCTATACCGTTCCTTGGGCAGGGTCTACGCACCTCTGAGTCTCAGAGCTTGTCATGTACCATCTAAACCTGCCACGTGAAGCTGGAATTTTTCACCTGATAATCTGCCTTCATGCTCCATAGTAAACTCCACCAGGCAAGTCAAGGGGACACCAACTGGTTCTCAACACACTGCCCAATTACAGGTGGCATTCCAAACATCTTACTGACAGATGACTGAGTCAAAGGGGCCTTGGCGGGTGTCTGCTTTCTTCCTTCATAAAAGCTTTGCATGAAGATCTTACAAGATTGTCCTCTTCTGCAGTGGAACCTGGAAGACATGTCTTTCTTCCGTTACCCTCGATCCTAACTGCCAGTGACTGGGCTCGGAAGAGGACAGTTTGCTACCATCCTGGAAATGCCAAGTGTCCTTCTCCCTCACCCCAGTCTCCATGAGGACCCTGGAGGAGCCTCTCCATAGCCAATGGCACGTGCCTCTTGGTAGACTCTTAGATATCCAGCCATGGCTAGTTCCCTCATCTTTCCTGAGAAGCCTACCGGTTAAATTCTGTGCCTTACGTCCATCTGTGTATCATGGCAATAGCTGATGTATGGAACTGTCACAGGATCCGAGGACCTCACAGTCCAGTGTGGGGGGGCTCAGTAGTGTCTAGACTGCTGTACCAGCAGAGGCCTCACCCCTCAGTGCTGCTGAGACGCCCCATTGCAGGGGCAAGGGCTTTAGGCTTGGCTTCTCTCTTGAGGGCTTCAGAATGTAATCCCTGTGCTATTTTACAAGCCACTCCTGTCATCTGCATTTCCATTTTGGG
Source organism: Apodemus sylvaticus (assembly GCF_947179515.1). Classification (NCBI taxonomy): domain Eukaryota; kingdom Metazoa; phylum Chordata; class Mammalia; order Rodentia; family Muridae; genus Apodemus; species Apodemus sylvaticus. Next base: position 8,429,912 of record NC_067490.1, read on the forward strand.
ACGAGCTGTCAGTCACCGCTCTGCTGACATGCATATGGCAATGTGCTTATGCTAATTTAGGGATGGCCTTGTAACGGGGAGGAGGGGCCAGCGAGAGGTTGTCTGCTTGGAAGTGGGATGACCCAGTTACTGCTTTCTCAAACTCACAACTCTCCCTGTGGAAATCTGTATTGGGGTCATCGGGAGGCCAAATCCTTCTAATCAGGAGACAAAACAAATGTGTCACTCCTCAGCCTAGGGACCTGGGGACCTATTCTACTCCTTAGCTGGAGCCTCACCATACCCCAGCCACAAGATCTTGGCATCAGCTGGATTCTGGATTTGCAGCGAAAGAGATGTGACCTCCAGGCCACCCAAGTACACATGACAGACAGTTCAGGTCCCTCCACCTTTAGAGTCTGATTCTTTCTTTCTTTCTTTTTTTTTAAATATGAGTACACTGTAGCTATTATCAGACACACTGGAAAAGGGCATCATATCCCATTACAGATGGTTGCGAGTCACCATGTGGTTACTGGGAATTGAACTCAGTCAATAATCTTAACCACTGAGCCATTTCTCCAGCCTCAGAGTCTGATTCTTTTGGCCAAGGTTAAACCCAGACTGCAGTATTAGACAAGCATCTCACTATTCAGCCCTTGGCTAACCAAGGAACTCACTATGTAGGTTGGGCTAGCCTTGACCTTGTACAGATCCACCTCCCTACCTCTCTAAGTATTTGAATTAAAGAATCACTCCACCATGCCTAGTATCCCCAGTTTGAAGTTTCCAGGCAGACAGCTGTGAGTGACAAGCTACTCTCCTGCCGGAAGAACTGGTCTAAGGATGCAGGACCCTGGAAGCTGCCTGTCCCGGACCGTGTTACCCAGGTCTATAGTACAACCCTATACACATCGATGCTTGAGTGAAAATCTTGAGTTTTATTTTAAATGCTTCAAATAACTTAGCTCATTCTATGGGAGAAGCTCCTCTTTTGCCCCCAAATGGTGTAGCAAAATGGCTGTTTCCCACAGGGTAATACTTTCCTCCTTGCTATGACCAAATATCTTACAAGGTAAGACCTGAGAAGGGGAGGGTTATCTTGGCTCGTGGCTTCAAAGAGACAGCCAGTCAGGGTGGTGACAGAAGACGACTGGTCATTCATTTTGTGTCTATGATCAGGAAGCAGAGGATGGACCATGAAGCAGGGCTGAGTTAAACCCCAAGGCCCTACCCCTGCTGACCTAACTCCTCTAGCAAGGCTCAACCTTCTAAAGGTGCAGCCTTCCCAAACAGCACCATAAGCTGTCAAGTGTTCAGACACACAAGCCTGTGGGAGACAGCTCACATTCAAGCTGTATCAAAGTTAGAAGGTAAAAGTTTGCGTCATATAGATGCATAATGAGAGGTGTGCTGTTATCCCATATCTTCTGGTACCTACCTCTTGTGTTCTCTACATCCATGCAATGGTGAGCTTGCCCATGCAGTGGTGAGCATACAGATGATCTATTCCACAGGAGAAGGTTCTCCAACATAGTGCTTGCTTGGGTCAAAGGACCCAAGTTTATATACATCAGTAATCTAAGTTCCTCAGATTCTGCAGAAACCTGGTCCAGGGTTTTACATGCCCTGACTCAAGTTTACAATGAGATAAGGGACACAGAGCAATACAACAAAGACGCTGTCATGGCTTTAGTGGCAGAAGTGTCTAAACTGTGTCCCCTAAATAAACTTATAGCCCTACAGTGGCTGTGTTTGGAGAAGGTAACAAAGGTGAACAGGGTCCCAAAAGTGGAGCTCTTACAAGGATTAGTGTCCTCAGCTCATAAGAAGAGACAGGGGGGCTGGAGAGATGGCTCAGCTGTTAGGAGCACTGACTGCTCTTCCAGAGGTCCTGAGTTCAATTCCCAGCAACCACATGGTGGGTCACAACCTCTGTAATGAGGTCTGACGCCCTCTTTTGGTGAGCACCAAGACAGAGTTCTCATATATATTAAATAAATAAACAAATTTAAAAAGAAGAAGATAACAGGCTGGGCCAGGGGTGTGGCTCAGTTCAAGGTGCCTAGCAAACATGAACACTGGCCTAGATAGATCCTAACACTGCATAAACAAAGTGTGATACAATCCTGTAATCCCAGCGCTCCAGACATGGAGACTAGGGGCTACGTGGCAAGTTCTGTGCAGGAATTAGAATCATAAATGCCATCCACGTGTAGCGGCACAAGCCTTTGATCCCAGCCCTCAGGAGGCAGAGGCAGGCAGATCTCCATGAGTTCAAGGCCAGTCTGGTTTATAAAGCAAGTCCAGGACAGCCAGGGCTACACAGAGAAATCTGAAAAACAACCACAAATTGTAAATGCACAGGCCTGGGGTTATTGAGATGGGAAGAAGTCGGTCTGCAAGCGTAGTTTAGACAACAGCAGGTGTCTCCCTCAACCACAGGTAGAAAAGGAAGTGGCCATGGAATTATCATTTCCGAGTCTTCACAACGCCTATTCGCTGGAGCTCAGAACCACGGGTGCCCGAAGTGACAGGGACACGGTGCGCTCAGTGCGGTTCCTGACATTTGAAGATGCATAGCCAGCCCCTCCCCCAACAGTCCCCTACACACACACACACACACACACACACACACTCTCGAAGGCCATCAGGTCTGGCTCTCTTTTGGACCCCCCCCCCTTCCATTTAAGCCTTCCCATTTATACTGGTTTATCTTGGGTCGCTACTGGGTCACTAAGATCCACTGCTGGGTTTGTCCCTGAAGGCATTTCCAGGCAGACCTCAAAGGTTCTGTGATAACCAGTGGATTAATCATTTTGATGGGTTCATAATACAACGCAATAGTGAAGGTGGCGCCTAACTGCTGAGGGAGGTAGGTCACTAGGAAGGTGTCACCTGGCCTCCTCCTGTCTTCCCCTTCTCTGCCTCCTGTCTTCCACAAAGAAGCTCTTCCTTCACACTGTCATATTTTCTACCTCACATCGGGCCCACAAACACAGAGTCAGGCAACCACAGTCTGGGCTGTCTGAGCAGAAATGGCTCTTTTCCCCCTTAGGTTCTTTGAGTCAGGCATGTGGGCACAGTGTTTACCCCACCCTCAGCACAGAACTAGACAGTCAATGGAAGTTGGGTGTTTTAAAACTCCCCTTGAAGCAGCCTGTGTTCCAGTTCCAGTGACTTCCATATCAAAGCATTCCGACCGAGACAGGTGATAGTAAACAAGAAGGCCTCCAGCACAGTGGTGGCAGGGCTGGGCCTCTCTGAGGAGAGCCTGACTCCTGAGAGTCACCTACAGTCATCAGTATTCCCTGAGCTTATTGGTACTTGGCGCCAGGCTCTCCATCTTACAACAGGAAGATGCCCCAAACCAGAACTGCTCACAAAAGCTCCTCGCAGCTGCCCCTGTTGATTGCACACACAGGATGCAGGGGTGAAAGGCAGACTTCAAACCCTCACCTGAGTGTCCAGCCGTCCCTCTCACCCAGGTGCACGCAATTCTGCCTTGATTGTGCATAACCTGGGGAGAAAGGCTAGTGGAGAGGAGACCTTCCTTCCGGCATGACTGCTTGAAGATCACCATGCTCCTGCTGTAACCCCTATCCATTGCTCCGTAAGGAAGCCAACAGAACTCACTGGCTCCACCCCCCCACCCCACCCCCCACCCCACCCCCCACCCCACCCCACTCCCACCAAGACCTTAAGAGGTGGCCTGGAGGCCTGGGGGGGGGGTTGTTTGCATCTCCCCCACGGAATGCATTTTAATAACCTCACCCCCATCCACACACACCCCCATCCACACACACCCCATCCCCTTTGACTTTGAGCCCAGGGTTTCTCTGTGTAGTCCTGGAACTCACTCTGTAGACCGGGCTGGCTTCGAACTCAGAAATCCACCTGCCTCTGCCTCCCAAGTGCTGGAATTAAAGGCGTGCGCCACCACCACCCGGCCTAGCCCTCTCCTTTCTCAAGAGACACTTGTCAATTGGATTTCAGTCTTATTTAATTAAGCCTGGAATCATCTCGACAATCCTCAATTTTAAACTGTCAACCCTACCCGCAACCTTGAATCACCTGGAAAGAACAGCTCAGTGGAAGGTTGTCTAGATCAGATTGGCTTGCGGACTTGTCTATGGGGGGTCGTCTTACCGTACTGAGGGGGCGGGGACTAGCTAGCCAGTGGGAGGCACTGTTCGCTGAGCCTGGGTCCTGGGCGGGGAAGCAAGCAGAACAAGAGGCAGTGCGCATGCTCACTGTCTACTCGAAGGAGTGTGGGTCTCGCGTGACCAGCTGCTTCAAGATCCTGCCTCCTTGCCTTCCCACAACACTGTGAACAGAAACAAACCCTTTCTCCCCTGAGTGGCTTTCTGTCTGTGGTTGTTTCGTTTTATTTTGTTTCTTTCCCACAGAGACAGAATGAGACTAGGACACTAACTTATCCACATCTGCCCATCCCCTTTCTCCAAATAGCACCACAGTCATGGCCCGGATGGACACAGGGGGCTACAATTCAACAGACTGTAAGGCTTCCCATAATCCTCGGCCCTGGCTGTTCCCTTCTCGCAGTGTAGCAGTGGGCCCTGGGAGAGCTGTGAGTTTGACTTTCCCTGTGGTCAGCGGGTCTCCACAGACTCCCGGGGGCAAGACCTGCCTCATCTACAATATCTCACTGACTTGTCATTCTGCCATCTGGGACCAATTTATAAAATCAGAAAGGAGACATCTTAGGCTGCCTCTAGGAACTCAGCGAAGAATCAGTTTAAAGGTGAAAGCTATTCAGATCACAGCACTGCCCAGGCTCTTATTTAAAACCTTCTGCCTCCCTCCTTCACGGCCCGGCTATCTTGACTTGCTGTGGGGCCCACCAAGCCCCACATAGCATCCGATGGGCAGCTATGCCTGTCTTCACAGCCCCCAAATCCTCCGTTCACAGTGACATTCTAATGCTGTTCCAAGATGCCAAAATAGGAAGTCCTTTCCAGAAGTCACTGTGCCAAAGAAGATGGGAGAGGCTGCCAGAGCCCTCCCAGGACTTGCAAAAACTAAATGAATCTCCAACCCAAATTCCAAGTGTGGGCGGTCACAGTGGCAGAGCTTCTTAAGAGACCCTTCCCTCAGGCACACTAGCTGGATGGCCTGTGGCCTGCACCTATGAGGCTCCCAGCAGAGCTGTGCTGACCCGATACCACAGGAGGAAAACGAGGGAGGCAAGTTACCCTCGATAGGTTTAGTTTTACTCCCTTCATTTTTATAGTGCTGAAGTTAGGACCCAGGCACTGATGGAGAGGTTCAGGCCTGACCTGCATTTTTTTTTTTAAGAAAAGATGTATTTATTATTATATGTAAGTACACTATAGCTGTCTTCAGACACCAGAAGAGGGTGTCAGATCTCTTTACAGATGGTTGTAAACCACTGTGCGATTGCTGGGATTTGAACTCAGGACCTTTGGAAGAGCAGTCAGTGCTCTTACCCACTGAGCCATCTCTCAGCCCCAACCCCCTCCCTTGCGCCCCCCCCCCGCAATGCTCTGCATATCTTAACATTATTTTTTCAATATTTATTTATTTATTATATGTAAGTACACTGTAGCTGTCTTCAGACATACCAGAGGAGGGTGTCAGATCTCATTGCAGTTGGTTGTGAGTCACCATGTGGTTACTGAGATTTGAACTCAGGACCCTCAGAAGACCAGTCGGTGCTCTTAACTGCTGAGTCATCTTTCCAGCCCCCTATATCTTAACATTATTATTTCTGTTTCTTTCTTTGGTTTTGTTGTTGTTTTGTTTTGTTTTGTTGTAAGATTTATTTATTTCTGCCTACACACCAGAAGAGGGCGCCAGATCTCATTATAGATGGTTATGAGCCACCATATGGTTACTGGGAATTGAAGAGCTCTTCCTGTGGAAGAGCAGCCAGTGGTCTGCTGGGGTTTGGTCTTGCTGTGTATTGCAATGCTAAGTGCAGGCCCTCAAGACCTAGAGTCCACACATAGACCCAAGTGAAGCAATGCACCCTTGCCCCCAAGTTATTTCTGATCTGTAAATGAAGATGCTGACAGCCAATAGCCGGGCAGAAGAGACATGGGTGGGGGTTAGAATTCCTGGGCTTGGGGGTCAGAGGAGAAACACGGGGGAAAGAAGGAGGTGAGGAGGAGAGAGAAGTAGCCATGGGTTAGGTGGTAAGTCATGAAATTGTGGCCCTGAGGGCTGGCCAGTTGGAGTTAAGAGCAGCCCAGATGAAACATAGTAATAACCCGGAGTTATTGATAGGGAAGTAGATTCTAATAGCATAGAGGGTAGATATCTACCCAGCTCTAGTGCTAATTAAGGCTTATTGTAAATATAGAGATTGTGTGTATCTTTTGTCGGGAAACTAAATGGTCAAAGGTGCGGTAGAAACCCTGCATTGTGATTAAAACTTTCTACAACAGTGATCTTAACCTCTGAGCCATCTCTCCAACATGGTTTTTGGTTTTTTTGTTTCAAGACAGGGTTTCTCTGTATAGCTCTGGCTGTCCTAGAATTCACTCTGTAGACCAGACTGGTCTCAAACTCAAGAGATCAACCTGCCTTTGGTTTCTAAGTACTGAGATTAAAGGCATGAGCCACCACCTCCAGCTAACAACGTTCTTTTACCAGGTCATTTAAAGTAGTTAAGAAGACCCTGAAAAGTGTGTGTGTGGAAATTCTAGTTATCAAAACATTCTAAAAGGTTTTTAATCTATCTGTCAGTGTGTTAGGTCTGACACAGAGAAGTCAAGGAATGACAGAATAACAATTTAGTGAGGTAAAGATAGCCCACACTAGATTATAATTAGGATCTGCATCATTCCAACCTCTCCGCAGTCATTGAAATTTCAGCCAGTCAGTCAGTGAGCCTCTGCAGACACAGATGCTTTCCAAGAATTCTCCTTCATAACAAACCCAGGGTCAAGACAAATGGTCTTCCTTAGAGCAGGTCCTCCATTCCTCAGGACCGGGCTGTGGCACCCCACAACTCCTCTTCACTCCTTTCCTGGCTGAATTTAGAACCACCTGTGAGACCGAGGTACAACTCAGTGTGACAGAGCTTTTCCAGAGAAGACAAACTAAGACCCACCCTGAATGTGGCTTGAGATGCCACATAAAAGAGTAGAAGAGGAAAAGCCAACTATGACAGGCTTTCTCTTGTTCCCTCTGTTTCTTTTCTTCTCCCTCGCCTCTGTGAGATGAGGACCTCTGCTCCATCATGTCCCCACCCCCAACACACAGTGAGTAAGCCCTTCTTTCCCGTCAGTTGTTTCTGTCAGGTTTGGGCACAGTGATACAAAAAGCAATAAACATTAACTGCTTGGTGGCCGGAGCCCTGGTCTCCTGGCACAGGGGCAAGAGAGTGCTGGCATGGGATTCTGAGCTCAAAGGTCTCCATGCCATGTGCTGGGGACCTCCCCTCTTTATCATCACTGCCCTGACCTGGGTGCTGTTGATCTTTGAGCTAAACAATTCTCTGTGCATCTGTCCTATGCACCACATCACAATAAGCAACACTCCACCTGGGAGTATCCCTTGCAGCCATAACAAGTGACATCTCTCAGCAGTGCTTGATCATCAGTCCCTTGGCTTCTTAAGTACCAGACCAGTGGGTTTCATTTCTCCTTTTCCTCAATCACAGCCATTGCCATAGCAACACCAGCATCTCCCCAGGGCTCCCCCCCTCCTCCTTCCATGCTGACACTGGTAATGATCTTAGACATTGAGATGCTACAGCATCCTTGTTTGCCCACATTGCATTGCTCCAGCAAGGGGATCATTCTACCTAGCTCCTATAAATGACAGCCCAACTCAGTCCACATTGAGGACCTGTTTTTTCTGATCAAGGTATTGATAGACCATAACTCAGTTGTCCTCATGGGACACAAGCTGGAACTGAAACAATTGAGGTATGCTATATAGAAAGAGGCTTGGGTAAAGACCTAGGCAGGGGATCAGGGTTGTCCAGAGGATGGTGTGGTCACTAGGGGTTAAGCATAGTGGACCTGAAACCACCTGGGTCAAAGGGGCCAGCGCTTGAGTGTTTAACAAGTCCTGCATAGGGGGTGGGTCTGATGTTAGGGTCCTGTTCCCCAATTGGTTCTTGATCTGTCAGTAAAGAAAGGCATGGGCTACTCGCTGGGTGGAAGGTACAGGTGGGACTTCCAGGTCGCTGGAGGAAAAGGGGATACAAGGAAGGAGAGAAGAGAGTTTGCCATGCTTTGGAGAGAGGAGAACCAGGCAACCATGTGAGGTCTCAGGAGGAGCGGTGGGCTGTGGCTGCCCCTGTAGGTGGGGGAGGTCAGAGATGTCTAAGAGCGACTAGAGATTCAACTGACTGACTCAAGTTAGGGCAGGTGGGCGGAGCTGACCTAAGAGTAAAGACAAGGGCAAGCTTTTCCAGGCAGGAGATAGCAGCGCCCAGTAGTTATACCCAGAAGGCAAGTTGTAAATGAACAACTGTGTGAGTGTGTTATCTGTGAATTCAAGGGAAGCTGGTGGGGGCTGGTAGCTTGGTCACTTCCTCCATGCAACACCCTAGAGGCTTCCAGTCACAAGCAGGAGGCTCTTTTGAAGAGTAGGTGACCCTTGGTCACCAGCCAGAGGTGAGGACTTGATCTTCACCCCGTCTCCTAGCTCTTGATGGGGCTCTCCACTGGCTAAGCCCATCATGGTTCAGTGTCCCCGTGTGGGTCAGCCTCAGAGTATAGAGAAGACAGAAAGTAGGGCTGGAGGCATCTGAGCATGTGCTGTGTTCCTGGGGCCCATTGTGGACTATTGCACTGTGGCTTCCACATGGTGGCAACTTCCCGTCATGATCTTTCAGAATTTCTTTCTGTGGCAATACTCTGCTACGGGCAAAACTGGCTCCTGGCTCTGGCTCAGGCCAGTGCATCTAGGTATCCATTTAAGTATCCATCCACCCATTCATAGACGCACAGATTCATGCATCCATTCAGCATCCACAGATCACCCATCCACTCATGCATCCATGACTCTACCTGTTCATCTACCCAAATCCATCCATCCACTCACCTGTCCACCCTCCATATACCCACCCATTTGTCCACCATCTATCCATCCACTCACCTGCCTGTCCAAGATCCATCCATCCTCAAACTATCTCTCCCCTTTCCTCTCTGCACCAGCATCATTTCAAATAAGCCTATGACATAAACATCAGCTTCATCAAGTGCTTCTAGACAGGACCTCAGAGGGAGGATAGCCTCGCCTTTTGTAAAAGGCAAGACAGGCCATCTGTGCCAGCTAGGTCTTGTAAACTTGACACATGCCAGGGTCCACTGAGAAGAGAAAGATTGAGAAAATACCTCCGTCAGACTGGCCCTATGAGAGGACACAGCCCACTGTGGACAGCACCACCCCTAGGCAGGTGGTCATGGGGTATAGTAAGAAATCAGGCTAAGCAAACTACAGAGAGCAAGGCTGTAAGCAGCATTCCTCCATGTTCTCTGCTTTAGTTCCTGCCCTGACTTCTCTGAAGGAAAGACTGTGACATGGAAATAGAAGCCATGAAGAGAAGGGAAATGAACCCTTCTCTCCCCCTCCCCATGTTTTTTGGGGTTATGGTGTTTATCACGGCAACAGGGAACAAACTGGGACAGTATATCATCTCTACTGCAAAATAATCAACAGGGTACGGTGGACATTTCACACTCAGGAGGCAGAGGTGTTGTGTGGTCACAGCCGTGCTTCTCATTTGCCAAGCAGAGCGTGCACCATCTAATGTTCGAAAGCAGATGGCCTCAGAGCATGCACACCCTGATGTTGTTTAGCTTATTTAAGAACAACACGGATTTTTCTTCCTACACAGCTTTAACAATGCAATAAAATCGCAGACCCCCACGTCAGTCGCAGAGAGGTTTAAATGCACTCATATACCCAGGTTTAAATGCACTCATATACCCAGATTGGTACACCAGAGTGAGAGGTCCTCAATTCACCCGAAGTGAGGCTGTTTCCCCTGCCAAGTACCGATGTGTAACCTGTTGATCTCACGGCTCAGACACCTCAACTCCACAGCTGAGGAACTTTTCTAAACAAGGCTTCCCGGAGAGGTTGGTAATTCTGACCTGACGCCAGTTCTCCCGTCATGCTCTTCCTCTCTAGAGCTAGGAAGTGATCAGGAAGCTGGAGCTCAAGCCTGAGCAGGGCAGGCTGCTGCATTGGATGGGAGCACGGGGTTGCGTGCTGCTGCATTGGATGGGAGCACGGGGTTGCGTGCATTTTTTTTCCTCCACGTGCATAAGCGCACTGACTCACGTCTCTGATTATAGAATCTCTCCCCAAAGACACAGGTACAATAGGGCAAAGGCAGTTGGAGAATATTGCAAGTGTTCTCCCACAAAGAAATGGGAAGAGTCTTAGATGGCGGGAAACTGGCAGTCACTGCACAGTGCTTCCACAGACTCGCACTCACACTATGATCTAGAAAGGCATGATGTACGCACAAAGGTCCTCAGGCCCACAGATCACTAGGGAAACCAGCAATGTTAAACACAAGGACCTCTTCTTTGTGGAGTCTTTAATAGATTAAAAATATCTATTTTCCCACCCAGATGGCTGGGAGTGGGTTTCGTTAATGACCTGGTGACCTTTCTGCTATCTGTAGAGGTAGACCTCACCCACCTTTTGGTGTGGAGGCAGACCTCACGCAAATTTCCCAAAATGATTATCCCAGACTCATCCCTCCTGGACTATTACCCATCCTTGTGGAAGATGTCACATGTACTTTATGGCCTGCTGGCTTCTATCTCAGAGACTACACAAGATTCTAGGCCATTGCTACAGAACCCACCTGCATGGTCATGCATGCTTTGTAAAGAGGTTTCTACTTAGTCACACCTTAACCTTTATTGTGCCCCTGGCACTGGACTGAATGTTGCCTAGGAACCTTTTTCCAAACTGTCCTGCGTTTTAAAGATACCGGCAGTGAGCCACCTGGAATTAGACTGGCCTGGGTTGATGAAGTCAGTCTGTCCTGGGTTTTCATTCTTACCTCTTCAAGGGCCTTGCTCCCTGAAGCCCACACCCTCCCCCACACACCCTCTGGAAGTGTGAGGTTATCAACTGTCGGTCAATCTGAGGGCCTGAACACGATTGCTCCGTGGTTAAGAGCACTTACTGCTCTCACGGAGGGCCTGGGTTCCCAACATACATATGCATGACAACTCACAATTATCTGTAACATAGTTCCAGGGGACCCAATACCTTCTTTTAACTTCCAAGATCTCTCTCTCTCTCTCTCTCTCTCTCTCTCTCTCTCTCTCTCACACACACACACACACACACACAGAGTGCATAACTTCAGCAAACTATACACATATACATAATAAATAAATAATTTTAAGAACCTCTGAGTTACACACACACACACACACACACACACACACACCTACACCCCTGCTGTATATTAATTTCTCTGAATGGAAATATTCTATCCCTGGGAGAAGCTTGTTAAGATTCAGAAATTCAACAACTCACAAGTATCAGGAAGTATCTAAAACTCATCAGATTCACGAAGTTCCTCCTTCCCCAAAGCTATCTAAGCTGTAAGAACTATTGGGATGAGGAGAGCCTCAAAGCCCAGAGCTGCCTGCAGGCTGTGCAGAGAGCCCCAGGGATGGATGCATGGCCTTGTCACCTACACTGGAATTGGCTTTGGTGATACAACTGTGCTTGAGTTATCCATGCTCCCGTGAGTAACCCCCAAACACTTACTGACTTAGCTAGTTTGGACTATTATAGTGTCTTTACTTTGGTCCATCATCAGTTTCCTGTCTGGGATAAGGAGATGTTTGTTCACAGAAGGGAAAAGGAAGGTGAAGCCCATTGCTGTAGACCTGCCAAAGAGGTGTGGAGTCAACTGAACATCTGAGAGTAATAAGGTAAAGAAGAAGTATGAGCAGCCGCTAAACCCGGTGTGCAAGACAGATTCCCACGAGGTCACGGTGACTTTCATCAGAGGCTGAAGAGACAAATAGAGGCAGAGAAGCTGGTTTCCCATGCAGAAGGATCTGAGGTTTATGTGGGAACACTGTGCCCAGTCAGGAGGTAGAGAATGGTCTGCACAGAGTTGCTTCCTTCTAGGAAGGACTAAAAGATAAACAAACAAACAAACAAATAATTCTACAGGGAGAAACTTGACCAATACTTCCCCCCACCCCCCAGTCAGCTGATCAAGGTCAAAGCCAAGAGTAAAGAGCCTTATACATGGCCTTGCCTTTTATACAGCATGAGGAGCTGCACTTTATCTTAACCTTAGCCCTGCAAGGCCAGGCTGCTCAGGAGAAAAGACTCAGACAAATCCCAATTAAGGAAGAGTTGACGAAGGGGCTGACTGGGCCTCCTTAGAGATGTCAAGGTCATCAAACCCAGGGAATGGCTGAGAGGCTGCCACAGCTGCTGTGAGGAGACATGAAAAGTGTCACACTGTATCTGGGGACACAAAGGAAAAATGAGGCAAACCCAAAGAGCCTGAATAAAACATGGTGTCTTGTTAGTGCTAATGTACCTATGTCAGCTCATTAGTTTAACAAATGTGCCCTACTATTCTAAGATGTTAGCAGTCAGGAGAACCACTCTGGGACATCTGGGGACTGTGTGTTCTAGCTTAGCAGTCTTCCTATAAGTCTAAAATAGTTCTAGCATAGAAATAAAAACCTATTTAAAAATATAATTATCAAAGCAACCTCTGACTCATGGTTATGACATTAAAATGTGGCCCCATCAGACCCAGGCACTCCCCAGGTCGTTTCTCATAGATTTTCAGAAAGTTCCACTTTTCTCTCTTGAGTCACCCGGATGGTGAGATGTGAAACTGGACATCCTGTCAGTAGATTTTAACAATGTCCACATGGGAAAGTCTGCAGGGCAGAGAAGAAAGCACAGACAGACAGACAGACAGACACACAGTGTGTCCTCAGTTCCTATTGCATCTAAAGCCAGCGCACTTCTGGACTTTTAAAAAGTGCACGTGTTTACAGAGTTGGGGTGTTCTTTTGCTTCTGGGCATTTGACTACACCTTGGATGGAGCGAAATTCGGCTGGTCCTCCCAACTTAGAAAGGAAAGAAATTCAGAGACCACATGAACGTATCATTGAATCGGTTGAAGCATGTCTGGGAACAACCTCCCAGAGGAATGAATGGTTGCAACCTATTTTCTTTCAAAGCACCAAACTTCACTGCAAGCAGCAGCCAAACATGCTAGGTCTTTGACCACGCTCCATGCATGGCGGAAGAGCATGGTCCATTCAAATGGCCATTAAAGTCACTTCTGTCATGGGTTTGGAGGAGGAGGGGTGGAGACGTCTGTTTCGGTGACCACTGGGCCCTGCATATCACTGAGCTTCCCAGAGAAACTCCTGCATGAACATCACAGGTCTCCAGGGAGACAGCCTTGGGAAAGGGATGGCGCCACACACCCAGCCTCCACCGGCTGCTGGTCATCAGTCTGCTTCCTGCCTAGCTGGCAGCAGATGTGATTGAGGAGGTGCCCTGTGCCCGTAGAGAACGGTAAAGATCAAAGCCATCCTGCCGCCCCTCGGGATGCTGGTGCCAGCATTTGGAAACATCTCCGAGGGGGAGAGATGAGCTGAGATCTCCAGGTCCTGAACAGTTTCTCATCATTCTCTTGCTCGAAAGAGGCCTCTTTTCAGCCATCTTTAAATCTATGCTCTAAGGGGAAGCTACTACATGCATCATAGCAACCGTGACTGAGTGCTTTTGTGGGGAAATGGTATCCCAGGACAGCATAGGACAGGAAGGGAAGGGGCCTGCATGGACCCATCACTGTGTGGCAACCTCCATGAATCTTTAAAGTCCTTTTACTCTATGGTCTCATTATACTGAATAAGAATATTGAGGCTCAGGATTGCCACTCGGCAGACAGATGAGACCTTGCCTCTAAGTGTGCTGGCCTGGTACCCTGACCGTGGGCCTTCTGTGTGTACATGAACTCAGGCCACTCCCCTGATTCCCATCCCCCTGTGGCTCTTATCACATCTAGAAGAGAAAAAAATCCCAAGTGCTGTGAGCGCTAGTTGACCTGCACTCTGCTTTGGTCCTCTTAACACCTGGCCCTGCTCTGGCTGCATCTGACTTTCACTGGATGACTGTTCTTTCAAAGATTTCTCCTCAGATGCCAGTGTCCCACTGTCTAAAACATTTATGCCAGAAAGGACTTTCTGAACAAAACACCAATAGCACAAACACTAAGACTAACAATTAACAAATGGGATTTTATATAAAAGCTTCTGTAGGGCACCATCAGGCAATGTGACAGACAGTCTACAGAATGGGGAAAGATCTTTACCAACTATACATCAGACAGAGGGTTGGTATCTACACTATATGATGAACTTTAGGGAACCAGGCATCAGGAAAACAAATAACCTAATTAAAAATGGGACGCGGAAGTAAATAGAGACTTCCCATCAGAAGAAACACAAATGGCCAAGAAACACTTAAGGAAATGTTCGACATCCTTAGTCACCGCGGAAATGAAAACTAAAGTGACTTGGAGATTTCTTGCTCTAGTCAGAATGGCCAAGATGAATAAAACAAGTGACAGCTCATGCTGGCAAGGATGTGGAGTGAGGGGAACATTTGTTCATTGCTGGTGGGAGTGCAGACTTGTACAGCCTCCACGGAAATCAGTGTGGCAGTCTCAGGAAGCTGGGAATAGATCTACCTCAAGATCCGGCTATTCGACTCTCGGGCACAGACCCTAAGGGCTCTGTATCCTACTACAGGGACACTTGTTCAGCCGTGTTCATAGTTGCTCTATTCATAATAGCAAGAAATTGGAAACAGCCTAGATGTTCATCAGATGATAAATGGCTAATAGAAATGTGGTGCATTTGCATAACAGGATATTACGCATCTGATTAGAAAATGAAATTATGAAAACTGTTGGTAAATGGATGGATCTAGAAAAAATCATCCCAAAAGACAAATATTGTATGTTTTCTCTTATATAGAGATGTTGGTCTTTATACTTTCAGTGAAGGGGGAGGGGGCAGCAGGGGAGCCTCAGGTTGTGCCCAGAATCCACAGCTCTGGTCATAGCTTTATGATGGAAGATACCCAATGGAGATAATCCACAGAGATTCTGTCTGCTTAGGGGACTTGCTCTTGGGCCCTAGTGACCCCTGCTCTATGTGGCTCTCACCCCTTAATGACCAGCATGGGCCAGGGACCCCATCAGAATGCCTTCAGAACCGAAGGGCAGGATTAGAAGAGAATCACTAGTGTCCAAGATACATGGCTAGCGTTTCTCCTCGTACTAAAACACACACAACCTGTAGCCTCTAAAACTAACACTGAAGGTATTTTGACACATTCTGGTGGACAAAGGGGGCATGCCTTCCTCCTGAAGAAATGTGGTTAAGTTGGAGAGGCACTGGAAGCACAGGTCTATGCCTGCTGGCCTGCTGAGAGATCATTTGCCTGCTGGTACCAATGTGATGGCTCGCTCAGCATCAGGACCGGCCAGGAGCTTCACCTGGATCCTGGGTTGGCCTTGACACACACTTGGGTCTAAGCTGTGTACAGAAGCATCTTCAGAAGCAGGATGCTGAGGAGGCTAAGAACGGAATGTGCAAGGCCGCACTTCCCAGGACCAGCAGGAGACCCATGCAGGATGTCAGTCTGATAACTGTCACGATGCCTCTCACCAGTCCATCACAGGCTGCCCCAGAGAAAGTCAGGGTTACCTGCTGCTAAAGGCCCTGAGGTGTCTCCAGGCTAGCTCTCGGTCACACCCCCTGCAGCCGATGGCCTGGCCCCAGGCCCTGGGTAGAAGGATCTGCATCATCTCTCCTCTGTCACTCAGAACACTAAGAGCCACGTGCCATTCCCACTGACAAATGATCTTGAGGACCAGGAGGGACAGCACTATACAAAGCCTCACAGGAGTGTCAGGAACCTGAGTACCTAGGACAGACGCTTTACCCACTTCAGAGATCTGGGGAGATCTGGCTGTGTAGGGAATGTTTTTATTTTAATGTATTTTTTTTAATTATTTGAAATTATAATTGCATCATTTCCAACCTTTCCTTTCCTTTTTCCCATGTACCCCCTTTGTCTCTCTCATATTCATGGCCTCATTTTCTTTAGTTGTTGTTACGTACATGTGCACACACACACACACACACACACACACACTCCTAAATACATCCTGCTCAGTCCATATCATGTTATCTGTAAGACTGATAGTGAACGAGGCAGTGGGAGAAAAGGACATGATGCTAAAATAAAACTATGTCTAAAAGTCACCCTAGGAAGGCACAGGACCGCAGGGCAGACCACAACAAAAGACCAACCCCCGGGCATGCACTGCATGGAGGACCCATGAGTAAGGGAAGTGAAGGACTAGAAGAAGGAGTCCCTGACCTGGTGCTCCCCACACAGAGCACCCAAAGCAAGTGCCTGGCTGAGGCAGCGGTGAGCATCGGGCATCGGGCATCGCATCCCACATCCTGGCTCCACAAAGCCCGGGAGAGGATGGAATGTTCATCTCAGCCGCCAGGGGGCACTAGACGTCTCTGCATCAGCTTAGATCCGCTGTCTCCCATCAGCCACTACAGGGTGCTTTGTGACTGCTTTTTGTTTGATTTTGTGACGAAAAATACCTCACTGCTGTAAACCATTCTGAAACGGTCCTTCCCTCCCCCACCCCTCACCCTCCAAGGAAATTCTTTTCTCCCTAGACTCAAACATTTTCTATTTCCACCGCAAGCCAATTCACCTCTGCTGGGTCTTAAAAGGCCTAGCGGATTTCCCTAGACAAGGGTCTCACACCCAGCTGGGTTGGGTCCTTCCGAGTAGCTGGCCTGGTGTCCCCTGCTGTGTCCCACAGGCATCCCTGCCTGTCCAAGCACTCAGCATAATTATCCTCCTTGACATTGCTTCCGCAGGGCTGCCAAATCCATCAGGCAAGTCCACTGAAAATGTGGGTCATTTCTTCTTTTTCAATTTTCTACTTTAAAGGGCACACTGCCTTTTATAGCCGACGAGAAATCCAGAGCAGCTTTGGGGAGAGCAGTACAGAATTTGGTGGCTTAAATATGCACTGTCATGTAAAGTTAATGGACGATATGCCGATGAAGAAGTATTCACAAACTAACATTCTAAGGGCTGCCATCTCCCCTCTATAGAAGGAGTGCATAAAAAGTCAAGAGCACACTGGACCTTACGGCAGGATAAACAGCAGAGCGTATTAACTCACTTGGAAAATAACGAGCGGCCCGGAAGCACAAGGCTGGAGTTTGCACGTGTGGACAGAGAACTGAAAGTCTCCGTCTCCCCCACCCCCTCCCCGGCCGGGTGGGAAAGGGACACCGAGTGCTTTTAATTTTGCTGAAAGTGTGTCAAAAGGCACTTGATATTTTGTGCTCATAGGGTGATGAGAAATGTATTCATTGTATGGGGTTATTTGGCAAAAAATTATAATAATAATAGTGTGTCTTCTTCACCCAACACATGGAGCTCTAGGATAAAGTCCAATGAGTGAAGGTCCTGCTAACAAGACCTGAATTTAAAACCCAGTACCTGCGTGAAAGCCGGGCGTGGAGCTGGGTGCCTGTCATTCTACCACTAGGGAGGGGGAGGCAGGGGCACCCCTGCAGCTTGAAGGCAGAAAGAAGCTAAGGAAGACATGATGTGGATCTTTGACCACCATATACTCAATGGTACCTTTCATATACATGAATATACATGAACACACACACACACACACAAAATCACATACACACTTACATATGCTCTTGCATACACACAAAATGTAAAAAATATACATTCACCTATAAGTCTATCAGTCTGTGTGTGTGTGTGTGTGTGTGTGTGTGTGTGTGTGCGCGCGCGCGCACACACACACGCTCGCGCGAGTGTGCATTTCTGTTTAGCCTAGGCTGCCCTGGATCTCCCTCTGTAGACCAGGCTGGCCTTGAACTCAGAGATTCGCCTGCCTCTGCTTCTGTCTCTCTAACGCTGAGGCTAAAAGCATGTGCCACCACCTCCTCATTTACAAATCTCATTTTCAAAATCGTTTTGTTTGTTTGTTTTTTTGGAATAGCAACATGAATCAAACATGATGGGGTGGCCCTGTAATCTCATCTGACAGGGGACAGCTGAGAGTTTGAGGTCATCTTGGGCAACACCAAAACAAGGATAGAGAAGGAGGGGGGGCAGAGAGATGGGGGAGGAGGAGAAGGGGAGGAGGAAGAAGAAAGGAAGCCATCACAAGGAGCACAGGGCATGTGCCATCACACAAGCACATCACCTTAGCAAGGGCATCCACGTCCCCAGCACCAGGGGGCTAGTTGCATACAAGAGCCCAAGGAGTCAGGGACCGGCATTGATTGACCCAGACAGGACCTGGGAGGGACTTTGTCTCGTCTGAAGTGTTTATGGCTAGCCATGATTTGTAGTGACAGGGGCTATAAAGAACAGTCACTGAGGGAGTAAAGCAAACCCAAGGTTTACACCAGTCTTTCCACAGAACATTACTGTTTAGGGCAGGTCAGGTTAAAGAGCACACGCATCCCTGTGCACGTGGATGTGTCACAGGTATATAGGAAGGGAAAAGGCAATCTTGAATATTATCCTTTGGGTGCATTCTACTTCTTTATTTTTTATTTTTACTTTTTTAAAGATTTATTTATTATATGTAAGTACACTGTAGCTTTTCTCAGACACACCAGAAGAGGGTGTCAAATCTCACTACAGATGGTTGTGAGCCTCCATGTGGTTGCCGGAAATTGAGTTCAGGACCTTCGGAAGAGTAGTCAGTGCTCTTAACCGCTGAGCCATCTCTCCAGCCCCACCTTTTTTTGTTTTTCGAGACAGGTTTCTCTGTGTAGCCCTGGCTGTCCTGGAACTCACTCTGTAGACCAGTCTGGCCTTGAACTCTGAAATCCACCTGCCTCTGCTTCCCAAGTGCTGAGATGAAAGGCGTGTGCCACCACTGCCCGGCTCAGCCCCACCTTTTTTATTATTTTTTAAGTTTTTTATCTCTGCCTCCCCAGTTCTGGGATTACAGTTGCTCAACAACACAGACACCTTTTCTCTTTCTTTGTTTCTTTCTTTGTTTCTTTCTTTTTTTCTTTCTAACATTGACACTTGGGATCAAACTCATGTCCTCTTGCTTGCAAGGCGAGCACTTTACTGGCAGAACCATCTCACCAGCCTCCCCAGCCTCCCGTGCTCTGTGCCATTTAGGCGTGGTGTTCAAAGCCATGCTTCTGTGCTAACCCCACAGATTCCTCTGAAAGACTGAGGCATCTACGCATGTGCATGCCCTAAACTCAGCCAGCGTGTGCTGCGTGTTTCCTGTCCTTCCCCAGGGACCCCACAAGGACACATCCCTAACAGTTGCTGAACACACACTTTGCTTGAGAAATTGACACAGTCCCTTCTGCCGTCCCCTTGTTCAAAGATGTAGACTAGGAAGCAGCTAGACTCTTTTCAAAGTAGTCATAAGACACACTGGATAGACTTCAGGATGGACAGACAGAAGGGCATCACGGCAGCTTGCTGTCACAATGTTCAGACCGGCCAGGGACAAGTGGGCCATTGGCCCTGGGTAAATTCAGCTGGGAAACCCCACTGGCTTTCCTCAATGCTCAAGCCTTCCTTCCCCGTCTCCCAACTTCAAGGACAGGTGCTGTCACTGAGAAGCCTGCTGTCCTGCCTCACCGTGGCTTTCTTTGCCTCTTGCTGAAACACAGGGAGCTAGTGCTGGCAAGGAAACCAGAGGCCGGAAATTGCTTCCCCGGGCCCCTGTCTTGGCCCCTCCCCCCTTCAGCTTCTATTTGAAGGCTTAATATGAAAAAGCCTAGCGGATCATTTTGACAATGACAGAGTAGGCTACACCAAAAAGACATCAGAAGGTACCAGACTCAGCTACAACTTCTGCAGGGGCTGGGGATGGAGGCCAGCGCTACCCCGGCTCCCAGGCTACCCCAGCTCCCAGGTTACCCCCTCCCTGCAACCTTCCTTGCAAACGAGAGACAAGCAGGATCCCCCACACCAGAGAAGGCCCCTCTATTTAACACCCCTTGACTGAGTCCAGTCAACGCCCCTGATGGTTTTTACTTTAACTTGATACCAAGCTAGAGAGGAGGGAACTTCCACTGAGAGGAGGCCTCCTGTAAGATGGAGCTGTAGGCAGGCCTCTGAGGCATTCATTTTCTTAATGAGTGGTTGGTGGGAGAGGGCCAAGCCAGTGGTGGTGAGGCACACTGCCCCTGGGTTTGTGGTCGTGGGTGCTATAAGAGAGCAGGCTGAGCCAGCCACGAAGAGCAAACCGGTAGGCAGGATTTCTCCGTGGTCCATTCATAGCCTCCTGCCTCCAGAATCTTGCCCTGTTTAAGTTCCTGACTTCCAGCCAGGCAGTGGTGGCACACGCCTTTAATCCCAGCACTTGGGAGGCAGAGGCAGGCAGATTTCTGAGTTCAAAGCCAGCCTGGACTACAGAGTGAGTTCCAGGATAGCCAGGGCTACACAGAGAAACCCTGTTCCTAACTTCCTTTGATGATGGACTGCTATAAGGAAGTGTAAACAAAGTAAGTTCTTTCCTCCCCATGACTGCTTTTTGGTCATGACATTTCCTCCCAGCAACAGTGTCCCTGACTAAGATGGTTACCAGCTTCCCAAAAGATCAAGACCAACCCAAGAGATAGAAGGGCCAGGTCCTGGGTCCTTCACCCAACCAGGGATCCCTAGGCCACCTGGCAGGGGCAGATAGTTTGTTCTGGTTTTGCTTCGAATCTGAGGGGCTCTGTGAGCTGCCTGCAAGTCAGGACACTAGGAGCCTCTGGAGCTGCTGTGGAAGGTGCAGAGAGGCCATCCCTTACCCAACCCTGGGGATGCTTAGGCCTGAGAGATGGCTGGTGGAAAGGAGAAATCATGGCTGCCCATGAAGGCGGTTGGCATGGAGACACTGGACATGGAAGCCAATTATTTCCCACCCCCCAGGAGGGTCGGTTCAATGAGCCAGTCTGATGGGGGTACAATGCCTTATCCTGGATGTCTTACAGGGGGTTCTGGGTGAGGTTGAATCTGATGGCTGTCACCTTCATGCTGGTGGGGTTCATCTGACCCATCAAGTGACGTAATAAAACAGAGGAGGAATGGAGACAGAGGATTCTGTTCTTCCTGCCTGCATAAGCCAGGCATTGGTGTCTACCTGCCCTTGTACTTGGGATATACGTCAGCAGCGCTCTGGGCCCTCAAGCTTCAGACTTAGAGACAGGCACCAGCACGGGTCCTCCTGGGTCTCCAGCCTGCTGTCAATCCCTTGGAGGCAGCAATGGTCCTGAACTTAGACGGGTAGTTTAACTTAACATTTTCTTTACTACAGTGACAGAGTCCCATGCATTCGAAAGAAGCCATCCTTCAGGTCTTCCCCTGTGCTGATGACAGGTTGTGCGAATCTGCCTCAGTCTCCACCATCCCCCTCAAAGCTAGGCAGAAATTGTAAACCTAAGATCCAAAGGGGGAAGTGTTAACTCCTCAATGTGTGAGTTAGGGAAATGACAGACATGTTTGATTTAAAATAATTCCAATTAATGATAGGCTTATCAGGCACACCCTGTGTTGAGGTATATGGATATGTGCTGGTTTGAATAGTCACAGCCCACATAGACTCACGCGTGTGAATGCTTGGCCCGTAGAAAGTGGCACTATTGGGAGGCGTGGCCTTGTTGGAGGAAGTGTGCACTGTGCGGGCGGGCTTTGAGGTTATGTATGCTTAAGTCTGGCCAATGTGTCTTAGTCCCCTGCCTGAGGATCAAGATGTAGAACTCTCAGCTCATTCTCCAGCATCATGTCTCCCCACACACTGCCATACTTTGCACCATGATAACAGACCAAACCTCTGAAACTGTAAGCCAGCTCCAATTGAATGTTGTTCTTTGTAAGAGTTGAGGTAGTCATGATGTCTCTCTTTACAGCAACAGAAACCCTAACTATATGTGTGTGGTGTGTGTGTATGTATATGTATGTATATCTATACATACATATATAATATATATAATATACATAATCTTCTATTGGTCCTATTTCTCTGTAGAACCCTACTCTCTTACCATTGTCCAAATGGCCATCACGCTTTGGGAAGCTATCGCCACCTCCTGGCTGACCTCCCACTTTGTACCCCTGCTGGAGAGCGCCACTATCCACTCATTAGAGCTGGTGAACCGTTAGTCAGACATGTCCCTCCTCTGCCCAACCGCCCATGAGGCTGCATCATATCGGATAGATACAGAGCAGCCTGGAGTCACCTGTGTGAGCCTCAGGAGATTGAACTGGTCTGCCCTGTAGCATCCTCCCCCCCCCATCTCCCCACCCCCACCCCCTCACCCCCTACCCCCTGAAGTGAGGCCACAGTTGGCTGGGAAGTTCTTCACTCAGGTAACCAGCTGACCAAGTGACCTGTTAAGTCCAGCTTCCATGTCCCCACATTTTTTCCCTGTTTTCTAACAACTTTTCTCCTTGGCACGAGATATTACTCAACGCCCCGTGTTTCTATTTATTCATTGAGTCTTACCTCTAAGATGCTATTTCTTCCCACCCAGGGATTTTTGGTGATTTTGCTCACCTCCATAACCTCCCCCCCCCAAACCTCCCAGTACTTGCAACAATTCTGAATTCAGAAGTCATTGGCGAAGGAGAAGCCATAGTTGGGGGGATGGGAACAGGGCAAGTGTTTGTTCCCCTTTGGGTAACAGTTGCTGCCTCGGTGACAAAATGTCTGTTCAGAAGTCTCCTGAGAGGAAAGCTGCATCATGAACTATAAGATTAGGTGTAATTGTTATTCTGATGACAGGTCTAGCCAGGCTTTGGAAGGGCCAGCCTGCCTGGTACCCAACACCCCCAGTAGGAGACATGTAGAACCACACCCTCCAAGCTGCAAGTCAGCTGCACGGATGGGGGAGGAGGGAAATGGGGTGGATGGGGGCGGGGGGGGGACGACAAATATCTGGTCTTGAAAGAACCAGTTCCAGGGGACTAGGCCAGATGACAGCAAGGTTTGGAGAAGACAGCCATTGGCCAAGTCGGCTCTCCGTGGCAGGCTGTACAGGAAGGAGCACAAGGTGGCCCTAGCAACAGGCTGCCCATCAGTTCCAATAGCGTTGGCTCATTCGACAACAAAACACCAGCTTGGTTTTCTGAGGATATCAGGTCACAGCCACAAGTCAGCGGGCTAGCTGTAACCAACCAGGGGTGTCAGACCCCATCTTAAAGCCCTGCGTGCCTTCGCCCCCAAACCCCAGTCACTTTTTAAGTCATTCTCAAGGTGTCAAGTATTGTCTCCTTCGTTGTACCTGGGGAGTGGGCAGGGCCCCCAGAAGGCCTGGGTGGATTAGAACCATCAAAGTGCTAATGAACCTTGGGGGCTACTTCCTTCTGGTGACAGTCACCAGAGTGTTCATAGCAGGCACCTCAAGCCTCCTCCATCGTCAGGATAAGGAGCCCCAGCATTCTGAGCACAAGCCAGACAGCAGCAGATGGGCAGTGTGGCTGGAAATCCACTCAAGGCAAACAATAGGCGCCTTCTCCAGCGGTTTGACAGCGGCTTCCAAGAGCAACAGGCTCAGAGCCCCTCCTCCAGCTGTCCCCACAAGGAAAGCCCCAGAGAGTTCTTTATGTCCAGAGGCTAAGGAGACCTGGGATTCTTCTCTCCCCTGGACTTACCGTGCGCCCCCACCCCCTATGGAAAATAGCAAAAGTAATGTGAGTGTTGTGGGGGCGGCGGCAGGGGAAGTGCTGCTTCTAACAGATAGTCGACTGGGCAACCTTCCCTCAGCTTAAAGGGCAGGGACGAGGCTGCACGGCCAACTCCAGGTGGAGGGAAACGGCCTTCCCGGCCCTTCCAGGAATGCACGGGCTGCTTGGGGAAGGAACTTTCCCCACTCCCGATTCAAATTAAGGGAGGGTGGCCTTTACTGCGAGGGGGGTGGGGTGGGGGAGGGGGGAGGGGAAGGGGGAGCTGATTTCCCAGCACAGTGAACCACAGTCACAGCTCTCAGCCCAGAGAGTGCTGTTGTCTGCCCCCTCCCTCCCAGCCTTTCCCCCATTATTCCAGTCTCCCAGGCTCAGGGGTGTATATAGGGGTGATCTCTGATCAAGCTAAATACATGCAGTGGCCATGTATGAAGGGGACCCTGAGAAACAGGCTGTTGAGGTGACAGGAATCAAAGGGGAAGATGGGGAGGGGAGGGAAAGGGGTCGGAGGAGGGAGGTGGGGGAGTGAAAAGAGATGGAAGAGGAGGAGGGACCCCAGGTGAGGGAGGACCAGACTGAGGTGAGGAAGAGGGAGAAAAAAAAAGGTGGCTGAGGGGGAGGCAGGGTAACGGGAAGGAAGAGAGAGAGAACGGGATAGAGGAAGGTGGGCAGAGAAAGCAGGAGGAGGTGGGAGGGAGAAAGAGGAGAGCCTGGGAGACTGGAATAATGGGGGAAAGGCTGGGAGGGAGGGGGCAGACATGAGAGAGGGAGGAGGAGAAAGGGTGGGGAGGGAAGGAACCGAGCCTGAGTGGGGAGGGGGAGAGGCGTTTGGGAGGAGCCCTGGAGAGAAAGGAGGAGGCTAGAGAAGGGGAGGGGTTGAAGAAGGGACGGGAGGGGAGAGGAGGGGATGGAAGGGCGGGGCGGGCCGGCGCCGTGGGAGGAGGGGCGTGTGAAGGCCGCGAGCTGCCAGCTCTGGTTGGCTGGCCGCCCCCGCCCCTCCCCCGCCCCTCCCCCCGCCCCCGCCCTCCCGGCGCGGCGGCCGCGGCGAGAAAGTAAGGTGAAAAAGTCCAAGTGCAGCTGCAGGCGCGATGGGGGCCGGTTCCTCAAGCTACCGGCCCAAGGCCATCTACCTGGACATCGATGGACGCATCCAGAAGGTACCCCGATCCCCCTCCCTCCGCGGCTTCCGTGCGCCCTAATAGGCGCAGGTGTCCCCACCGCGGGCTCGGAGCCCACGGACCGAGCTGATCTTGGTGGCTCGCCCCGGTAGGCACGGCAGCCTGAGGAGCAGACCCGCGGGGCAAGTCCCAGATGGAGGGTGACAGTGTTGGGGGGATCCTGCCGCTGCACTCTGTGGCCTCGCGGGGACTGAAGGGACCCGCGTTTGGCTCTGCTGTACGCTGCCCTCCCAACCAACTTGAGCCACGTAGGAGTGTGGCTCACCGCAGACCCTTTTTTGTTCGCGGCCCCTCCCCTTCTAAAGACCCTTCTGGGGACACAGAGTGCCCTTGACTTATGTTAAATTTGACAAAGGGACAATGGGCAAGCTGGCCTGGAGGAGGGTTGTCGCTTTTCCTAAAGTGCCTATGGAAACGCGTTGTGGGGAAATTGCACCCGGACTGCAACTGGACGTCTCAGGGAAGCTCGGCAGCTTGCTGTGGACCCAGCAAAGGAACCCAAGGAGGGCTGCCTGCTCGGTACGGGCCTCCTTCCTCAGGTGTGCGCTATCATAGCTCGGCTGACTGGTTTGCTTCACCAGTAGGAGAAACCCAGCCCGATCCTGGGAAAATAGAAAGTCCCAACCCTCCTCCAAAGCGGCCCCTTTGATAGGCTCGGGGACTTGGGATGGCCTGGAAGGCACCTTCAAGCATCACTGCTTAAACAGGAAGGGCAGGTGCAGGACCAGATCCAGGCTCCTGACTTCCAAAGCACTGGGGAGATTTAACAGCCTCCTCTTCCTCCCAGAGGAAGGAAGGGCTCTCTCCTCGTGTGTCTTCCTGCTTCAGTCCACAGGAGCACAGATATACAAAGCACATCTCTGTACACATACATTTCCCCCACCCCCACCCCACTAAATGAGAATCTATTAAAGCTTTTTTTTTTCATTTTTGTTTTGTTTTAATTTTGGTGCGAGGGATGGAACCCTGGGCTTCATGCATGGGAGGCAGATACTTTGTCATTAAGCCATATCTCTGGCCTTCTATGATCTCTTTAAAGAGGAAAGATGGGTGTCACCTAGCCAGCAGTGGTAGGTAGATCCTTCCTAAGATCTCCTTCAAAGTCCGCAAAGAGCTGCTCAGCAATGAACAGAAAGTAGAAGAAAGGTTCAGGAGGGCTTGATCAGACTGGTCTGTCGCTGTGAGTAAGGTGGGCTTTCCTAGTGGACATATCTGAACTTGGGTAACCTCTGGAAAGGTCACCTATAAGCCAACCCTGGAATGGGTGGGGACAGGCACCTGCACTAGGCTAGAAAGTCATGGCCCTGGGTGGAGGCAGGTCTGCTGGGGTGCTGGCTCTGCTCCTTTGGGCTCCTCTGCCTGGCATCCGTCTCTGTGAAGGGATCATCGTATCTGTTTTATAGACTGTAATGAGAGTAAATGGGAGATATAAACAGTGCTTGGAACATCGCAGAGCACAAGAGGCATTATTCTTCCCTCTGTCTATGCTTTTCATAAACATCTTTGCACTCACACCACAGAGCAGAGGCTGGAGGAGCAAGCACGCCTCCACCCTGTCACTGTGGTCAGCTCACCACTGATCCACTCTGTCTTTAGCACCGGGTGCTGAGGTGAACCTTTACCCTGGTGAGAACCAGGTCTCTGGGTCTCCCTGTGTCTGTGTCACACCCTGCTGCCCTGCACCCATCCACACTGATAGGACCTTGTACATCAATGCAAAGTGTTTCCTCTTCCTAGGCCATGGGCACCTCCTGAAAGTTCCCAGCATGCAACTGTTCCTGGCTTGCATTTACCCACTCTGTCTCCTCTCCACGGGAGGTCAAGGAGCAGGCCACTGTTGCTTCCTGAGAAAAACCTTGGGATGAGATAAGGCTGTATGTTGCTTTCTGTCATCTTGGTGAGGAACTTGCCCATGGCTCCTGCCAACTCTTCATCATCACGGTTTCAGCCAGACAAGGGAGCGACCATATTGCTAGTGCTGGCTTTTGCCAGTGTTTACCTGCCCAGCAAAGCTCAGGGAGAAGACTCCACGCCCTCTTGATCTTAGAAGGGTGGAACTCAAAGGAACCAGTGTAGCAGTTTGGCTGCCGCTGCTTGGTGCTGCTTTTGGTGTATGCAGACAATTCCAGATGCACACAGCACCCAGCTTTCTTTAATGGGGATGGCAGCAAGAATTTGGCAGGGGGGCGGGGAGGGCAGGATTCTGGTTTCTATCTCTGGGACATTTCATGTAGAAGAAGATAGGAGAGCCCAGAGGACTTGTCTTCCTGAACCCCATGTAAAATCTGCAGGGCCCTTAGGGGGGTGGACACCATGCGCCCTGAGGGTCTCACTTCTTGGGACCTGCACTTCCCATCTCTACTCGGGTTAGTAGCTGTGTCTGTTTTCTCAGCTGTGAAGCGAGGGTAGGAGTGGGCATGCTGTTGTACAGCTTAGCCGGATGAGGCAGATCAGGTAGCCAGTGTACATACCCTAAAGTTGGATGTTGGAGGCTGGGGTCCAGCATGATGGACATACTCAAGGGACTGCATTAGCCTGCATGAGCCATCACTGCCCCTCTGGCCTGGGGATGGCAAGTTCACAAATGCTAGGTGCTGTAAGTTATTTCCAGCCGGCTACCATGTCACAGAAGGACATGATGGAGTCTGCATTATCAGTGGGGCCTCGTGGATTAGCACCCTTCCTCTGTAAAGATAGGGAAATCTCCCATCGGGCAGACTGAGAAGCCTTAGGACATACTGGGTTACAATCTTCCAAATTCCCAAATAGGGGCAGTGTGGCTTGTTCGACCAAGTCTCTACATTCCTGTCCTACTGTCCCTGGGCTTGCCAGGATGCAGAGATGGGGACCAAGAGGTCCTTAGGTCGGCCGTTAAAGAAGCAGGGAGTTGAGAGCCGGATCTGCTCTCTAGAAAGGAGGCCCCCTCTATCTTTGCTCCAAGGATTCTTTTATGCCCTTTCTTAGCTTTCCACTTGAGAGGGAGAGGAGATTCATCCCCCTTCCCCAGACCTCAGTACTTGGTCCTCTATCTTATCTGCAGAGAATGGGAGCACTGAGCTTACCCACTTAGGGATGACAAGAATGAGGCACTTCGTATCAGAGAGCCAGAGAGCCCTCCTGCCTGGTAGCTTAGCCAGACCTGGGTTTGCAGACTGGTGGGGAAAAACATAAGAGGCCTTTGGGGGACCTCAGGCCAACCAGCCTTGGGTTGATTGAAAAGTCAGTGACAGGGCAGTGGGGGAAGCTCGGGGGCCTTTATTGGAGCCTGGCCCTGGTCTGGTACCGCCTCTCCTCAGTCACTCTAAACTGCCTGTGGCTTTGTGCCAGCCCATCTCTGCAGCTGGAGCCCTGGTCTTACTATGGAGACAGCTGCTTGAGTTCTGCTGAGCTGTTTCTGTTTGGAATGGGAAGAGCCACAGGCAGGGCACAGTCATAGCCTGGTTTGAGATGGTCTGTCTCTGGGGATGTGGCCGCCTGACCTTTGGCCTGCTGGAGTGCAGAGCTCAAGGTGCCAAGGCCTGCTTTGGGCTTGGCACCACGCTCCTGGGCTCCACCCAGCCTGCTCCTATCGTATCTTTATGGACCTGACAGGCTCTCACCTGCTGTCTCCACAGTGAAGGTGTCCCCTCCGCACTGAGAGTCCTCCACCCTGCATGCCCTGCTGGGTCGCTCACTGGGACTGTGGTTCCCTGCTCTCTGCTTCTCTCGAATCCTCTGCCCTGCCCAGGCCTTTTGCAGCTGCCCAGGGCCCTTGGGAACACAGCCTTCTTTCCTAGCCTGTGGCTCCATCTCGTGAGTGGTTCCAACTTTTGCTGTGTGAAGGATACACCTGCCTCAGCTTGGTCCTGTGGTGAGCATGGGGTCACCTACAATGTCCCCTGGTTCTGACTGTCCTATCATTTCCTGGGATATTTTGTCTTGCCCTTTTACGTTGGAACAGGTGGGCCTGTCCATCTAGACACACAGTGGCTATCTTGCCACTGTTTGATCTCTCTCTCTCTCTCTCCCTCTCTCTCTCTCAAGATTAATTTATTCTGTGTATATGAGTACACTGTATATGAGTACACTGTGTATATGAGTACACTGTTCTCTTCAGACACACCAGAAGAGGGCATCAGATCCCATTACAGATAGTTATGAGCCACCATGTGGTTGCTGGGAATTGAACTCAGGACCTCAGGAAGAGCAGTCAGTGCTCCTAACCGCCCAGCCACCTTTCCAGCCCCTCATCTTCTCTCACTCATATCCGCTGTCCTCTCCCTCATCAGACCAGGTTCAGAGGCTCCCCTTGGCTCTTCCTCGGCAGTTGCAGAACCCACGCGCCTCCCTATGCTGTGTTTATATCTTAGATAAACAGATAATAGGCTCAGCACCTTGAGGGTAGCGAACCAGAAGAAGAGGGGCATCCTCATCTTTCAGGGGCCCAGTGTGAAGCTAGGGAGGGATCAGGGGCCAAATGGATGGCCAGCTCTGTGTCTACCTTGACCACTAACTAGCCTGAGATAGCCCCCGGTCTCTGCCGGGATCAGAGCTGGCTGTGAAGATAAGCAACATCACCTCAACTTTCAGTTTCTCTTGCAATAAGCAAACTGCTGTTATGGGCCTGATGGGAAGCCCAGCAGGAGCATCCTAGGACAACCTGGGAAGGTCACTGAGAAACCAGAGACCAGCCCCTGGCCCCTCCTTCCATGCCCAGCTTTGATCTGACGGTCCTCTTAAGCCAAACATTCCCAAGGACCTTTGGCCTGGGGAGGATGCTACAGGCTCCGACTTCACTTGACCCTGTCAGAGGTGACTGCTGATAACGTGCAGTCCTCCGGAGACACTGGTGTTGCCCTGTGGCACAAAGAGATGGCTCTGCTCTTGATGGTTACTGAGCAGTGTCCCTGGTCCCTTGCAGCGTTTGATTCTGGTCTTGCCGACTGGGGGTGGTGGTGTCCTACTTTGGTTTCTGCGCCACGACCAAAAGGCAACTTGGAAAGGAAAGGATTCATTTGGCTTACGCTTCAGGTCACAGTCCATCTCCAAGGGAAGTCTTGGCAGGAACTGAAGCAGAAAACTACGGAGAAATGCTGCTTACTGGCTCTCCCACTCTGGTTTATGTTCTGCCTTCTGAGGGCTGGGATTAAAGGTGTACCCTACCACTCCCAACTCTGCTTGCTTTCTTATACAGTCCAGGCCTATCTGTCCATGGCACTGCTCACGGTGGGCTGGGACCTCCTACTTCAAATCAGCAATCAAAGCAATTCCCCACTAAAATGGCCACAGGCCAATCTGATCTGGCAGGTCCTTAAGACTCTCTCTCTTACTGGGTGACTCTGGGTTGTATCAGGTTGACAGTAAAAACTAACCAGGACAAAGCTGAGTGGTGGTGGCACATGCCGTGGTGTCATGTGCCTTTAGTCTCAGCACTCCGGAGGCAGAGGCAGGAGGATCTCTGAGTTCGAGGCCAACCTGGTCTGCAGAGTGAGTTCCAGGACAGCTAGGGGCTACAAGGAGACACCCTCCCCCCAAATAACCTAACAGGACAGATGTGAAAGTCATTTTCTTCTCTGGAGAAATGGGAAGGTAGTGACATTCCCACAAAGGGACTATGCAGAGGCTGAGGCTGGTGACTCACGGGGCAGGTGGAGACCTGGAAACTAGGTGATGTCCAGCTGCTCCTCAGGCCTAAGTGACCTGTTTCTCAATACCTTTCATACCTTGAGATCTGACAAGTTTGAGGGCCCAGAGGAAGCTGTGGTACATCTTGTCTCTTCCAATTCTCCCAAATCCACTCAGTCTGCCCCAAAGTGGCCCCAAACAGAAAGACAGGACCAACGACCCTAAGCTCCAGATGCTTCCATCTCTGATTTACAGAAGCCACACCTTTTGGAACAAATTCATGGCCAGAGTCCAAGGGGCCAGAGACCTCACCAGAGTGCACTGAGTGCGAGGGTCCATCTGGCCTCAAAAATGTAGAAAGCACAGCTCTGGTCCCTGGTGGAGTCCCTCAAGAGCATAGGAAGGGCATACTCAGTAGTGGGACTGACATGCAAGCCAGTGCCAGCAATGGAAGCACCTCTGGGCGTGCCAGCTGGACTCTGCTTATATGACTGACTGTCTGAGAGGCAGGTGTGCCCCGCGGCTCTTCACTGCACAAGAAAGCCCCCTCCTATCCAGTCATCAGGTCATCAGGCTGCCAGTAACCCAGAAAGCCACACCCCTGAGAGACAGGGGGTGGGGGGAAGCGATAAGGAGGACTGATAGGGAGGACTGACTGAATCACCAGGGAAACACCTCCTCGCAGGGTCCCTGCCATGCGCACAGGGCTTCAACCTCCCAGCAGTTCAGCCGCAGTCTGGAAATTCCACCCACAGAAGCTGTGCTCTGTGACCTGACCGGCTCCTAAGGCCTGAGAAGTGACCATGACCTCTGACAGCCCACAGTATGGCATCTCCTGCGTGTGCATTAGCATACCCTGAGCGCAGGCAGCTGGCATTCGTGCTGGAAGCACAGGAGTGTGCAGTTGTGGGTAACCTCTCCGTCTCACCCTGCCCACCTCTATGCCTCTTCTCCGGTCACGGTCACATGCTGGGACCATCTGTCCCAAACAGACACTCCTTGTGGCTGTTATTCTTTGCCCTTTAGACCTGCTGTCTAATTTGTTTCCAATTGCGATAAACTATATGTAACATTGTTACATGCATGTCTCTGCAGCCCTAACTTCAGCGCACAGAGCTCTGTAGCCAGCACTTTGGTCTTCTAGCACTTTCTCTAGCAGAAAAGCAGTGTGGTCTCTGTGAAACATGGGCTCTGGACCATGTCTGGGCCCTGGTACCCTCTTTCTACATCCAGTCTCCATGACTGGATGGCACCGAGGAGACTGGAAGGGAAGACAGCCTGGTCAAAGGCACAGGTGGAATAAGACACACTCACCTGGTATCCCTGGCTGTGGGCTTCAGGTTCATGTGTGTGTGTGTGTGTGTGTGTGTGTGTGTGTGTTGTGGGATGGAAGCATTGCCCAGAGGCTGAGTGATGGGTCTACAGGCAAAGCCAACTTGGCAGTAAAAAGGACTATGTAGAAGGAAGATCTCTACTCTACCACACTGCCACCTGGCCCCTTGACAAGTTCCCAGCCCCTCACTGACAGCTTCA
This sequence comes from Apodemus sylvaticus, assembly GCF_947179515.1. Taxonomy (NCBI): domain Eukaryota; kingdom Metazoa; phylum Chordata; class Mammalia; order Rodentia; family Muridae; genus Apodemus; species Apodemus sylvaticus. The sequence goes on from NC_067490.1 coordinate 8,461,964, forward strand.
TGGGGCTGGCCAGCCTTCCACCGGGCTTTGGGAAAGCAGAGCCCACCTGTGGAGTGGTGGAAGTTGAGAATCTGTTTAGCCCAGGTCTCTGGTGTGTGGACAGGCTGTTCCTCCAAAGGAGTTTGAGCTTCTTGTGTAGAAACTACCACAAGAAATGCCCAAGGGTGGCCAAATGGGCCTGTTTATAGTCAGGTATCCAGCTGCATTTTAGTTATTTATTATTCATTTATTTATTTTGATGAAGCAATCATTGGTGGTGACCAGTTTACTCAAGCTGTCTTCCATGATGCCTTTCTCTGCAGTCGTTTCTCAAATCTCAAACACAGCCAGAAAAGTGGCACGTTTGGCATTACTGCCTAGTGAGCTTCAGTGTGTCTCAACCTGGAACTCATATTCCTAATGAGTCCATGGCCAAGGAGGCTGGGTTTTGGGACACAGCCCCAGCCCGCTGCTCACAGAGCAATGACACGCTGGTCCTGCGAGGCTAAATCAAAGCTTAGGCCGTGATTAAAGGCTTGAAGAACAGTGACTGTGTGTGCTTGGAAACATCTGAGACGGTGTGAGAGCTGACGGTGCCACCATTGCTAAATGACAGGAAAGCCACAGCTCAGAGTCTGGCCGTGGAGCAAGCCAATGACCACACTGCCTCTGGGAGTCTGTATCAGTTACCTTCCCATTGCTGTGACAAAATACCAGGGCCAAGGCAACTTATAGAAAGAAGGGTTTATCTGGCTTACGAGTCCAGAGAGCTGAGAGTCTGTTGTGGAGGGGCATGGCCGGGCGAGCAGCAGGCATGGTGGCAGGAGCTAGGTGCAGTTCACACCTGGAACTGGGTCACACCTGGAACTGGGTCACACCTGGAACTGGGTCACACCTGGAACTGGGTCACACCTGGAACTAACTAGTTCACCCTCTGGAACTGCAAGCCTGAAGCTAGTGGTGGCAGTGCAGGACCATAAACTCTAAAAGTCACCCTATTGGCATATTTTCACCATCAGCTCCACCAACTAGGGATCAAGTATCTAAACACCCTAGATGATGGGTGACATCTTATTCGAACAACCACAGTCTATAGGACAAGTTCTCTTCTGGGCCCCTGTGTCTAGACTGAGCCCCTCAAAGCCAGTGTGGGAGGTGATATTGTCTGCGTCATCATCGCTAAGGCAAATGGAGTCATTGATGGAGGAGTCCCCGAGGCAGCAGGGGTGGATCCGTCACTTCTTGGCTGTAATGACAGAAATACCATGACCAAAGCAGCTGAGAGGAGAAAGGGAGCTTGTCTTAGCGCACAGGGGGCTTCAGCATAGAAACTGAGTCCTGGAGGTCGAAGGTCCAAGGTCATAGTGTCTCAAGGCTGGTTCCTCCTGAGGCCTCTTTCCTTGGCCTGCGGGCAATATGTTCCTGGGTCCTTACATGGACGCCCTTCTGTACGTGCGTGTCTGTGCCCTGCTCGCTTCCTGGAAGGTTATCAGTTGTGTTAGATCTCTCCAACATTCTCACCCAGGACAGCTGTGACTCTGTCACCTTGTGAAGCCCTCATCTCTGGAACTCAGTCTAGAGTGCCGGCAGTGTAGGGGTTTGAGGGAGACACAATCCAGCTCCCAGGGTCTCTTTGGAGAAGTAGAAACAAGTGCTTCCCTTTCTGTCTCCCAGCTTCTGGAGTCCTAAGTGACAAAAGGAATGGACACAGGTCACCAGAGTTATTATGGTGACCCCTCCAGCCTCCCATCTGTGCTGGCTTCCTTGCTACCTTGTGTTCCGGCCTGCCCATGCCTGCTTCTCCACATCCTGAGACAGACGCCTTCCCACTCAGGACATCTCCCTACATTCACTTCTCTCTCCACCCTCTTGGCTCAGAGGGCTGGATAAGGAAACTGCAAATATCTAGAATGTTTTGCAGGCAAAGAGGTTCTGGGGAGCCCTCCCCCAAGCCCCCAGATGCCTACTAGCCTATTGGGCCTAACTATTCAGATACCAAATCTGTAGAAGAGGGGGGCTATCTATTGGTATCAAAAGGAAGAGATGGTGACACTCCTGGCAGGCAGAATGGAGGGACCAGTGTGAACTTGGTCCTCAACTGGACAGGTGGGTGGAGCACAGTACCTTGAGCGGGGGTTTAAATTATACTGAAAGCAATATATACTAACACTGGCTATATGGGCGTAGGGTGACATTTGAGGGACCCAGGCTACAAAGCCATCATTAGCTCTTCACTAGAAGGAAAGATCTGCCTGACCTTCAGACATGTTATGAGAGCTCTAGTCACCGGAGTTTCTGTTTGAGGTCCTAGACCCTCCGCTCCCAGCAGGTGTCCCATACCAGCCACACTTGAGCCTTCTTCAGAGCCTCGATAGCACCACTTCTCTGAATCCACCTGTTTCTTCTCTGGCCGTCATCCATGCAGCCCGGCCGTCTACCTGCCCCAAGAGGACCGTGAAAACTGTCTGCCTCTGTTTCTGCACTCATTGACTAAACAGCATCTCCCACTGTGGCTCTGCTGAAAGCACTCTCCTTCCTTATCATTCCCACTGGAACTAGTAATGGTGGGATCAATGGCTGCCTGTCATCCTCAGCCTTCTATCATGGTATCTAAGAAGGAAAGTTTCTAGAGGTTTCCATCATGACCACTGAGCACCATCACTTTGGCCCATGGAGAGCGTAGGGTATCACGGTGGGCATCTCGTCATCCTAGGTTAGAGTTGCTCACCTCCTGGAGGGCAGGAAGCAGAGAACAGGCTGAAATGAGGCTGAGTTCCAGTGTCCATTCAAGGGCATACCACAGGTGACCTCCTTCCACCAATGAGGCAGCATCTGCTAAAGGTTCTGCCACTTCCCAATGCCTTCATCAGCTGGGGACAAGCCTTTAGCCGGTGGGAAACACTTGAAAAGCCATAGCCTTGCCTGAGATCTCAAAGCTCTCTGCTGAGTCTTGGGGAGTTTGAGGGCTGCAAAGGATTCTCTCTGTATCTTCATACTGCTCCGTTCTCGGGTGCTGTCTTGAAGCCAGGATTCTAGGGGCAACCTGGTGGAAGAAGGCCACGAGATTGTCACTAGGAAAGCCCCAGCAATGTCACCCACAAGCCAGTCCTCTGCCCTGAGTTCTGCACATCACATTCCTCGGTCTTTTGATCTTGTCTTCTCTCTTTCCAGTTAGCGCCTGTGATTCATTATTTATAGTGGTGACATTGGCTTCAGACACTAAAAGTGTTAAAAGGAAAAAAAGAAGAAGAAGCAAAGTGACCCAGAGCTTTGACAAGAGAGACAAGTATATCAAACATGATAGACAAATCCAAGCAGAGGATCCTGAGACCGGCAGGGCAGGCAGGGACCCAGGTCCTGGAGTCTGCTAGCAGCCAGGGAACCTGGGGAGTTGAAGGAGGTTCAGCAGGTTGGAGTGGTCTTGCCTTGCTTCCCAAAGTGGGATTCCCATAGACACCAGCCTCTTCTACTGGTGAGAGTTTTGGGGTTATAGCCCATCAGAGAGATAAGTATAGCATCTGCTTGTGAGCATTGCTTGATGTACCCAACATCCATATCTTCCTGGGTGTTAGAGTACACACTCTGTGTGGTGAAAAACACATACCTATTGTCCCAAGCTCAGGGTCAGAGTTGGCATGGGACCAGGAACCCTGATGCTAGACTCCTTTTGCAGTGTAATTGGGTCTTTCTAGGGTGATATAGTCCCCCAGCCCCAACATCTTGGGCTCAGGGATAAAATTGTAAGCAGGTGGAGTTGGCATTGTTCCCACCCAGGTGGTAGGGAAGTCTTGGTACACTACCTCAGAACTATGTCTTCCATCAACTGGATGGGTGTGTCTGGATATGAGTCCTCAAAGGCCCATGTGTTAGAGGCTTGGTCTCCAGCCTGGGACAACATTGGGAGGTGGAGGGACCATGGGGGAGATGGAGTGAGTCTAATGGGGGTGTTTAGGGTGTTGGAGGTGTGTGCTCTCAAAGAAGATGTTGGGAACTGGCACCCTCCATTTTCTTCCTTTCATGTCATCTCTATAAGGTGAGCAATAATGCATCTCACTGCCCCACAAGGATGCTGTGTTACTGCTGGCCAACTGCAGAGTAGAAACGCCAAACCGCAAGGCAAACCATACATCCCCTTAGTAAGCTGACGGTCCTGGCTCCAGGAAGGGAAAATCGGCTCACAAATGAGAGCTGGATCTCTCATTTCATGATCTCTCCAGGGACGTGGGGTTGGTGGGGGAGGGAAGGGCAGGATGTCTTGGGGCTGCTCTTTGTATATGCAGAACACTCTGGACTTGGCTGCTCCCCTTCGTGTGCTCAATGCACTGTGGGCTCGCTCAGCTCACAGCTGCCATTGGCAGGAGTCGCTGGATCCCACTTCCTGCGGGACATCACTCTGTCTGTAGATTGCCCTTCATTTCTTTCCCTTGCCCTTGTTGTGTGGCTTTGGGAAAATTGCTTAACTCTACGAGCCTTTAGAGTCTGCAGAATAAGAGTGTCCACTCTGGACTGGGTGCTTTGGGGAGCAGAAGTACCATGTGTTTCAGTAAATGGTGAAAAGAGGGGACCACCACCACCCCTGCCCATGAGATGTCCGCTTCCACACCAAGACCCCATGGGGGGGGGGCGGGGGGGATTGTTTTTAGCTTTCTTCTGTGCATGTATCATGTTGTGTTTGTCTTAAGAAGCAACCTTTACATTAAAAGTTATACCATGAAACACAAGGGAAAAGTAATGTCGATTGTGAGCTTGGAAGTCAGGCCAGTGGGCAGTAGGCTGAGCAGTGGTGGGGCCAGAGGGCAGGTGCTGGAACCCTGTGGGGCTAGGAGTGGGGAGCTGAGGCTGTGGCTCACCGTCCTTCTACTTCAGCTCACGTGTGATCTTGCCCCTAGAACCAAGCCCCCCTCCTCCAGAGATAATTTCAGTAATAGGTCTGGAACACAGTAATAAATGGAAATTTCTATTATTATTTCATACTCTTTTTCAAACACAATGACCAGAAAAACATCTCCTGCATTAGAAAGGGAAATGAGGCCTAATGCAGTGTTTATTTTAGCAAACAAAACAGCATGATTGCCTGCTGGTTAGCTGTAACCATCTTGGGTGTGACGTCATTGCTAAGCACTCCGAAGCAAGAGACAGCACAGGAAGAACAAAGTGCTGAAATTTACATGTAGAATTTATAATTGGGGGTGAGATTCAAATATGGATGGGCGATGGGTAGATGGATGGATGGGTAGACAGATAGATGGGTCAATGGATAGATGTAAGGTGGATGATAGGTAGGTGAATAGATAAGTAGTATTAGGCTACTTGGTAGATGAAGGGTTGGAGATATGGTAGACCAGATGGATGAGTGATGGCTGGTGGCTAAGTGGGTGGATGGAAATATACATGATAAGATGGGTGTGGATGGAGATATAGGTATTAGTATAGGTAGCGGGTGGGTAGATGGGGAGTTGGATGATGGATGATAGAAAGTTGGATGAATGGATGAGGGAAAGTTGGATGATGGATAATGGGGAGTTGGATGATGGGGAGTTGGATGAATGGATAATGGGGAGATGGATGATGGGAAATGGATGAATGGATGATGGGAGTTGGATGATGGATGATGGGAATTGGATACATGAATGATGGGGAGTTGGGTGATGGATGATGGAGAGCTGGATAAATGGATGATAGGGAGTTGGATGTATGGATGGTGGGGAGTTGGATGAATGGATGATGGGAAATAGATGAATGGATGATGGGGAGTTAGATGTATGGATGGTGGGGAGTTGGATGAATGGATGATGGGAAATGGATGAATGGATGATGGGGAGTTAGATGATGGATGATGAGAAGTTGGATGCCTGGATGGTGGGGAATGGATGAATGGATGATGGGGAGTTGGATGAATGGATGAGTGGATGGATAGACAGATAAGATGAATGATGGACAGAGATGTAGGTCCTAGGATGGATAATGCATAGATGGATGGATAGATGATTCATGGATGGATAAATGGATAAATGGATAGGTGTTAAGACAAATAAATGGATGGACAGACAATACATAGATAGCTTACAATGTCTTCTTTGGTAAACAAGTTTCTATTTGGAGATAGAATATGCAGTTTTGGCTCTAGTCTCGATATTAAATATTTTCGTGTTAAACACTTATTTCTCAGGTACTGTAAAGGCAGTAGAACACATGCACACACATGTATGCATGCATGCACACATGAGCACACACCTTTTAATCCCTCCAAACATGTGAAGGCAGTGCCCTTGTCCTAAAGTTGGCTGTTCTGGAAGGTGGCCCAGCTGGTTTTCCCAGCAACCAGCCTGAGAGGCTCTGGCAGCTTTGGGGATGGGCAGAGCCCGACAAGCCCACAGAGGCTTATGTAAAGGCTTAATAGCTGGCAAAAGCTTTAGAAAATGAATCAGTCTGTGATGGACAAAGTAAAAAGACCGTGAATTGGTTTGTTCTCCACAGAGGAAGGAGCTAAATCAATACTCACTCCAAGGATGTAGCGTTAAATACCAGCAGGTGAGAGTCGGGCAGACCTAGACCGTGCGTCCATCCTGGGTGGGACACATGCCGCAGAACTGGGACCCCTTCTTCCCCATAGAGAGCAACTGAAGCAGCTTCAGACACCACCAGTTGATCCTGCATCCCAGGCTCTGAGACACGAAACTCAAGTTTGCATCAGAACCAGTACCTACTCCATCCTTCCGTATCTGTGCCGCTGATAATACTTTAGGCTCCTGAGGTCCATGTACTCTGCCTCTGTCTTGGGAATTGTCTCTGCCCCGATAGCTCTTGATAATACTGGTGGTGGCAGTGTTGACAGAGCTATTATTATACAGCATAAAACCAGGGGACACAAAATGTGCTCTGGTGGTCCTCGTTGAGAATAGGGGCTTGGAGGCTGGTGGGGCCTGTACCCTGTGCCTATGCCTATGGGCTTGTCTAGGCCTGTGGGAAGGACCTCCCCTCTAGAGCCTGCTTGCTGAACTAGGGGAGACCTCAACCCTCCGGGAAGGAGCTCAGACTGCCTGCCATGGTTGGGATACTGCTGACTCTCAGTCCACACACTGATGGAAACTCCCAGAAACCCTGGCCAGCATGCTGAGGCCACATGTCCTTGGTGTCTGTCTGTTGCTTGTGAAATTCTGTCTGTTGCTTGTGAAATGGTCTTCCCTCCCCCCCCCCCCCACCTTCTCCTTTTCCCTCTTGCTCCAGCCTGCTCACTCCGGCCCTGGCTCGCTCCAGCCCATAGGTTTTTTTGTTGTTGTTGTTGTTGTTTGGTTTTTTTGTTTGTTTGTTTTTTTTTTATTTGTTTCTCATTACGAATGATTGTGAGCCATCCTGTGGTTGCTGGGATTTGAACTCATGACCTCCAAAAGTGCAGTCAGTGCTCTTAACAGCTAAGCCATCTCACCAACCCGTGAAATGGTCTTTGGGGTGCTAAGATTTCTGGGTTTAAGTGATCCATCCTGTAGTCAGAGTTGCCACTCTGCCAGCCATTTGGTTGATATGAAAAGCTCTCCACCGGCACAGGTAAGTCCTCACAGCATGCCTGTAGCCAAGGTAGAATGGTCTTCGCTTTCTGTCAGGAGAACCAGAGCCTCCGCAGGGCTAAGACATCTGCGCTGCTCAAGCCGTCTTGAATCCATGCGCTGGATTTCTCTCTTCTTGCTTTCCTGCCACATATGTCCTTGGGCCAGTGTATAACCTCTGCAGCGGAGCAGAGCAATCCTGAAGATTTGAGACAGCCAGGAGAGCACAAGCTGTAGCCAGTCCTGGGCCTTCTGAGGTGGGGCACAGCCATCCACAGACACTCAGTCCCAGAATCCTCTGCTACTAAACCATCCTTGCTGCTAGGACCTCACCCTCCTCAGCCCTAATGACTGGGCAGAAGTTTCTCCAGTCTCCAAAACGGAACCATTTTTCTTCTCACAGACGTGTACACAAGCCTAATATTTAAAGCAGATATAAGCCATTAAGCACCATGTCTGAAATATCACTTATTTTGCAAGCCACGTTTCTAGCACTCAGAATAGTATTAGCAGCAATAAGGAAGGAAATGTGTGGCCTTGTGTTTGGAATTGGGGACCCAAGTGGCAACTGTAGCCTCGTGTCAGCCTTGGGGTTGCTTTGCCTGCGTGTGTCATGGCAGCTCTCAAATCAAGATAACCCCCTGTCCCATGAAGTTGTACTAAAATGATCCTGGCTGTTTAATTCTTCAAGCCTGGAGAGACCTGAATCCCTGTGGACAATGGCCTGTGACTCACCGGGAGAGTCACCTGGGACACTTGGGTCTCTGGAACATTGAACATGTATGTGGGAGCTCTGAGGCATGGGCCCACAGGGTTCCCTCTCTGGATTCAGTCCGACCATTAGGAACCTTGGTGCTCCCTTTGCTCTGAACGCTCTCAAGGTCACTAGCCACGCGCTGTCTCAAGGCCTTCTGTCTTGGTAAAACCACACTCACCTCCTGCTTGCCTTCCTGAGGAACCACCAACCTTGCTTTGGTGTCTGTGCCTTCTACCCCTGAGAGCCTCTCCAATGCCTCTCTTCCCTTCTGATTTTCTCTGGGTCCCTCCTGCTCACACAGCCTCCACGACCAGCCATATGCTATTTAAGTCCCAACCTCCATCCGCTGGATAGCTGTTTAATTTTCTTTTTGTTCTTGGCTTCGAGCCAAGGAATTTTCATTCCGAATTAAAATGGAGTAGAGAGACCCTTTCTCCTCGCTTGAGACTTTTATACATACGGATAAAATCTCTTCTCACACCTGCTCCTTCGTCAGAGACTAGCCTCGGCTGTGGGAGCGAGATAACTTTTTCCTTGGTTATGAGAGCCCCCACGTATTCGTGGTAGAAGGCTGGGGAAATGCAGAGGATTATCAGGAAGAAAATAAAAGAGTCCATTATCCCGCCACCCAAGGAGCCGCTGTCACTACAGCGGTTACAGGGACCTCGGTTACAGGGTGCTCATGCAGGTGTGCATGTGTGTGCACATGCATGCCTGCATGGGTGCATGGGTGTCTTTCGTGCCCACAGCTGTGCCTGTTGCTTTTTTTCCCCTCCACACAGCTTCCCATTGTTGCCTTAAACGGCCTTCAGAGGAACCATTTGAACGTGTCTGAACGCATCGGTAGCATTCTGTCTGGAGATGCACTCAACTGAAACCATCGCACCGTTTATGAGACCCATATGGTTTTCATTTCCATGTGTTTGTGGTAAACTGTTCCATAGGAGCTTCCCCAACTGCTGGCGAGGTGCTGTGCTGAGCAGTGGGGGTGGGTGGGAATCCAGGAGGTGACCTGGTTTCCTGGGACAGCTGGATGAGCTAATCCTCGGGCTCATTGGAATGGTGTCTGGCCAGCGTGAGGTCAAAGCTCTTACTGTTACGGTCATTGCTCCCTGGAAGTAGGATTTTGAGTCAAGGGACGTACACCTTACTTAACAGAGTTAGGTACTCTAGAGTTGCGAGGAAACCCATTTCCTAGCTGGCATCTTCCGTAACACCTCGGGACCCATATGTAGTGTTATCCCCATTCTTGAGGACTATGGTGGCTTTATAGGAAACTGTTGAGAGTACACAGTGGGATCAGGGTTCCCTGCACCCAGTTTCCCAGCACAGCATCTTACAAACACCCCACCCTCCATAATAACACATCCTAGGTGCCAAGAGTGTCGTGGTTCACCTAGGGTTCTCCTCATTCCTGGACCCAACTTGTTCCACACGTATCACCTCCCGTGAGGTTCTCTTCTCAGCCACCATAGCATCCCATCACCTCGGGCATCCCTAGCCTAGCACACACTGTCTGCTGCCCTCACCCACCGGTTCCCATCCAAATACCAAACAAACCTCTGTTCCCCCTGAGATAGGTACCGATGATCAGCCTAAGGACCGATTCCAACCAACCTGTGAATTGGGTTAACTCACGTAGCATAGTGTGGCCCACGCCAAAGCAGCCACATGACGGAAAGTCTCACTCAGCATGGATAGCACCTTCCCCATAGCAGCCCCGACAGAGCCCCATCTCTGTTAACCATCTACCTCCTGTGCTGTAACCCCTGTATACAGCTGGCCCGACCATCACTCAGGAGGGGGCAGGCTCATCCCTGACGGTCTGATGACCTTCCAGCTTTCTATAAGAGTCTTAATAGGCCAGCTCTGGAGGGTTTCTTGTGATTACAGCTGCCCTGATTTCAAGGCACCAACACCAGGACAGTCTTGGAGAACAGTGTTCTACAGGATGGGGTGTGGCAAGAATGTCTGACAGGCGCCCCAGAAAGTGCGGGTGGTCCCCACCAGGGGACCTACTTTTTGCTACCAATTCAATGGTCATTAGTATTTGCTTTGATCCCTTGGGGCCAGTATGATTGACTTCTGACCCCATCGCCTCCTTGACATAGTCTCAATGAGTGCCACAAACAAAAGACTCTTCAAATGGTTAATCTGCTCTTCGAGGGTCTGTGTGTGTGTGTGTGTGTGTGTGTGTGTGTGTGTGCACTGAGGTAGAGGACTGTGGAAATCCAGCAGCAGGAGAAATGAGCACTATAGGGTCCCAGCACCCTGGGCTGTTGTCCTCTACAGTAGCTGTGAAGCCTCTGAGAGAGGGTGGGGCATAGACGACAGAATTCCTATGAAGAGGGTTTTCCTGGAGATTTGTTACTCTGAGTTCAAAGAAACTTGGTGAAAATTTGTGCTAAGGCGATTGACTGAAAAATGTCTACCACCAGGGTTATGGTAACTATGACACATGAAAAGCTGTATGTTTTCCCCGCAGCCAGCTCCTCAGTGGGACTTCCCCAGCATGAGGTTTAAAAAATAGTTTTTTTTTTTTTTTTAAAAAAACGGGCTTTCAGCGATATGGAGAGGAGACTCATGCCACCCCGGTTCCCACCCAGCCTAGCAGGATGGGGTATCTTAATGGAGCGTAGCTGGACCACAGAGGAAGTTCCCAGGCACTGCAGGTCCCCGGGGGTAGGGGTGGGGGCGCTTGCTGTGGGGCTGCAGCTAAGACTAAGTTTGGTTTGGGTTTTTCTTCCCAGCCTGTCAACTCAGCCCAAACCTCAATTGCTGTTTGATTATCGAATTTGCCCCCGGGGCCTGGGAGAATTTCCTAACTGTAGAACCACACTGGCCTGTGTTAGAAACACACAGTTTCTAGTGGTTGCTGGCTTAAGGCCAATCTGCATAAGCTGACCACATAACTACTGCTCCTTGGTATGGTTAAAGGGAAGGTTTTTATTGAGAGAGAGAGAGAGAGAGAGAGAGAGAAGAGGAGAGAGAAGAGGAGAGAGAGGGGGGAGAGAGAGAGGAGAGAGAGAAGAGAGAGAGCATGAGACTATCCAGAGGCCTCTAGAAGTGTCCAGAGCAGAGAGACAAAGAAATAGAGTGAACACGGCCAGAAGACTAGACATGGATGACCTGGGCTATCTTTGAGACAAAGACGAATCGCAGGGGACAGAGTTGGCTGGAGGTGAGAGACATGACTCCTTTTGGTATATGAGAACCAGTTTCACAAGTTCCTGAGGAATACTGGCTTTTATCTAACCACCAGAAATCCCCCCATACGGGGCTGAGCTCCTTGCTGGATATTTGGGCTGCCTTTTGGAGTTTGGGGAAACTGGAGTTTCCTTTGGACCTGATACAATCCAAACAGCCGTTTCATAGGGCCATCAACCAATGTGCATAGAAGTTTCAGGGAAGTGCTTCAGGTAGACATGTAGAGAGAGATGAGCGGTCTGTGATCCCTCATTGAAGGGGAGCTCACGGAGGAGGCACCAGCAGAAGTGTGCCAGGCAAGAGGCTGGCTGCTAGGCCCTGGGCCCCTCTCTGTGGGATTCTGGCACTTCCGTACAGGCTCCTAATTGCATGGAAGAGGGAACAGTCACAGCTGCCGTGGCAGCCATTTTTGGTGTCAAGTGTAAACAGGATGGAGATCGAAGTCACTTTGTGTCCGGAACCCAAATCCAGGCTTCCATACCAGGCCTCCTTATGCACCTGTGGGGGCTTCTTCCCATCAGCGCTCCAAACAGCTACTGTGAGCTGCCCGCCTTGGAAGCCAGGCTGGGTTCCAGACATCTCCTTTAGGGTAGATCTCTGTCTAGCACTACTTGGTTAAAAAGGCAACCAGGTGTGCCTTTAATCCAAGCACTGGTGAGGTTGAGGCAGGAGGATTACTTTTGAGTTTAAGGCCAACTTGTTTTATACTGAGTACAATGCCAACTAGAGCTTACATAGCAAGACCTGGTCCTTCAACAGGTAGAACTTACAGGTTAACTTTGAGCATTACACTAGCACCTCCCCAGTACCCACCCTAGAGAAGGCTTGACCTCCAACCCATCCGCCATGGGCAAGACCCTGCTACAAAAACTGAGGTGATGAGGAATTACAACCAGCTCTTTGGGAACTTTTTGAAAAAATTCAATGAATATGCAGATCTTTAGTTTTCATTTTAAACGCATGCTGCAGAAATCCAAACTGATCCAGGGCAAAACAGAACAGCACACCTACTGCCTAGCTAGTGCTAATCCTGAGATTCACCAGAGAAAAGCCAAGTCCACCATTTTGGGCCAAATTTAAAGCAAGCTTTATGAAGTATTAAGTACTGACAAAAAAAAAATGAGCTTTTATCAAGATTAATACCTGGAATTTCCCTGAAATGGCCACAAGCCACATGTTGCAGGACCTTATAAGGACAAATCTATAGGCCACCACACTTTCCCATGAGGCATTGTTAAAAGAACTACAACTCCCAGCATTCCAGGAAGCTACCTGGTCCTTCAATAGGTAGAACTTACAGGTTAACTTTGGGCATTACACTAGCACCTCCCCAGTACCCACCCTAGAGAAGGCTTGACCTCCAACCCACCCACCATGGGCAAGGCACTGAGTCTGATCATAAGTGCTTTGGACCAGGACACAAGTAAGATCTGACAGTGGGGTCTGAGGCCCTTCCAATAGAGTGAGGGCCAGAAGGGCCAGAGTTGGTGCCTGACTTCTGATCGTTAGAACCTAGGCCTGTCAAGTCAGCCAGTCCCCCCCAGTGTGACATGCTTTTTATGTGAAGGATGGTGTCTTCGTTAGGGTTTCTATTGCTGTGAAGAGTCACTATAACCACAGCAATTCTTATAAAGGAAAATGTTTAATTGGGGCTGGCTTAATTAGCCAGGGTGACTTAGTCCATTGTCATCATGGTGGGAGCATGGCGGCATGCAGGTAGACGTGGTGCTGGAGAAGGAGCTGAGAGTTTTACATCTGGATCAGCAGGCAGCAGGACAGAAAGACACTAAGCCTGGCTTGAGCTCTGAAACCTCAAAGCCTGCCCCCAGTGACACACTTCCTCCAACAAGGCCACACCTTTTATTTTCATTTTAATTTTTTGGTTTTTTTTTGAGACAGGGTTTCTCTGTGTAGCCCTGGCTGTCCTGGAACTCACTCGTAGACTAGGCTGGCCTCAAACTTAGAAATCCACCTGCCTCTGCCTCCCAAGTGCTGGGATTACAGGCGTGCGCCACACTGCCCAGCCACACCTCCTAATAGAGGACAACTGAGTTCCTATCAAATGCTCAGTTGGCTGACTCTTCCGTCCCTCGTGCCCTGCTCCCACGGAAGCCCACAGTTCTTTGTGTCCTGAGCCTTCTCCTGATGCATCCCTCTGGTGGCCCCTGTGCTCCTGCTGAACCCGCTGTCCATCTCCGCAAGCTCCAAGTCTCTGAGGAAAACTTTCCTGAAGTAGTGTGAAGGCCCCCCAACCCCAACCCCGGGGCTCAGTTCCATCAGCATAATGATGAGACGGGGTCACCAGGAGCCAGGGCATAGACTCTAGAGGGCATATCTAGAGAGTGCTTGTTGGAGGGGTACCCTGTGCCTGGTGACTGTGTTTCTCCAAATCTTGCTTCTCTAATCTTTCAGAAGAAGGAATCCTGAAAGCTGTCAGAAAGTCTCTACCAGCGACTCTCAACCTGTGGATCTCGAGTGACCCCCTTTGACAAATCCCTGTCTCCAAGAATATTTACCTGATGACTCATAACAGTAGCTAAGTTACAATTATGAAGTAGCAATGAAAATAATTTTATGGTTTTGGGGGTCACCACAACTTGAGGAACTATATTAAAGGGTTTCAGCATTAGGAAGGTTGAGAACCACTGGTCTCTCTCTACCCAACCAAGCTGACAGGGCCATTGATTGCCAATTAGCCCGAGCTCTAACCCTCCCCAACCCTCTTGCCTTTTTTTTTTAAGATTTATTTATTTATTATATGTAAGTACACTGTAGCTGTCTTCAGATACCCTGGAAGCTGGAAGGCTACAGTATGAAAGCCTGTGGGTCTGGCTGCCTTGGCATCTTGTTTAAATCTCAACTTCTATTTCCTTGTGCTGTCTGTTTCTGAGTAAGGAACAAAGGATCTAGAAAATTACTCAACATGTAGACACACAGCCCCTGTGCCCTTTCTCATGAGGCTGTGTGAGGCGCCCACGCCACACACTGCAGCCCGCTGGCTTTGGGAGTCAGAGACAGTTGGTCCAGGCTGGCAGTCTCCTGGCTCCAGCCATCTCAGCATCCTGTCCTCTGGCTTCTCCCAACTCAGGCTTTCCTGGCGTTGGCCCCTCTGGAGACTAATTAACACCAAAGAATCTCTTCTTCATGTGAGAGGTCCATATTTCAAAGGATTTCTGCTCAACTCCTGTTGCAGCCAGTTCTAAAGAGACCTCAAGAAAGTGGTCTTGGCCATAGGAACAGAGGAATGTGGGGTCACTGCTTTCCACCAGAATCATCCCAGGGAGTCTTTTCTGCTCATTCCAAGTTTCTATACAGCTTCCCTAGGCCATTTGTCAGAAATAATGTCAGGAGATGGATCCTGGTCCCAGAACAAGCCTGTCTTCTGTAGAGCCAGCCCAGCTGTTTGCACAGAAACAGCAAGAGCATCAGGTGCCACGGGGCCTTCCATTTGACTGGCTAGAAAGCTTACTTTTCTCCCCCCCCCTCCCTGTCACTCTCCCTTCCCCTCCCCTCCCCCTCCCTCTTTCCCTTCCCCTCCCTTCCCTTCCCCTCCCTTCACCCATCCCCCCTTTCTCTTGAGACTAGGTCTGAGCACAGGCAGGTCATAGACTCAGCCCTGACTGGCCTCAAATTCATGATCCACATGTCCCAGCCTCTCCGATGCTGGCCTTGTAGGCCTATATCACCATCCTAGGCTAGGAAATTACCTTTCAACTTTTAAAAGCCTTCGTTCTTGGCTATCCTATCTTTGAAAGCCCAAGCACAAAGGAAGTTCTCTTTTCTTCCCACTTCATCCGCAGACCTTATAAATCTGGGTAAAGACATTTCAAAGAATCTCCAGGACAGGGCAAGGTGCTTGGCCTAAAGGAAGCGTAGGTGTTTCTTTGCGCTGAGAAGACCCTGACCTTCTTGGGGTCAGAGCAGGTTACTACCCACCCACCCACCCGCTTAGAGGAAGTTCAAAGCTTTGACCCGACCCGACATGGTAGCCCCTGCTATGCGATCGTCGCCCACTGCTCTAGAAGAACCTCAGCAGATAACCCTGTTGCCATGGAAAAGAGAGATTATTTAATACAAGTTTCTGAATCTGGGGAGGAGGCGTAGATGGCAGTAAAAAAACCAGATATTATTTTAAAATGTTTCATTTCGGCTTAAAAAAAAAAAACCTACCAGTTTGTTAAAAATGCTTACAAAGAAACCAAAAAAGGCTTCTTTGTAGAGCTAGAAAATCTGCACAATAAAATCTTCTTGGGGTTCACTCTGTGCTCTGGGGTGAATTATTCTGGGCGTGGTTGGGAGCCTCACCATGCTGTTTTGCTGTTTGTCCTGGGCATCCTGTGGGGGTGGGCTTTGAGGTCACTCTGGACTCGGTTCTGGGGATGTCTGCCGTTCACTGTTCCTGGTGTGGTCCTTCACGGTGGCCTCTGAACTTCTTCAGACTCACAACATTTGACAGTAGAACCTTGAAGAGCATCGGTCACTCAGGCTAGCTGTCTCTAGATGACAGCTGCTGCCTCTGTGGGCCCATTCTACAGGACTTAAAACTGAGGCAGGAAGAAGTGGGTGAGGCCCAGAGAGGCGGCTCAGCAGATAAAGGGGCTTGGCTTGCAGCCATGGCATGCATGCGTATTCACGGCTAAATACGTGCAAAATAAAAACAAAGGAAGTCAGGGAGTTTTCTCCGACTTACAGAAACGAGGAGGGCAGAGAGCCTCACGGGATACCACATGGGCTCTAAGAGGCCTTGGTGTAAGTAGTTCTCGGCTATAGAGAGGCTGCAACTTTAGGATCGGCTCTGTGGGTTCTGGGGTGCTGGAGATGCCCCCCAGCCACTTGGTACCCTAAGTGTCTTGCAGGGGAGGTGGGGCATAGCTGTATTGTAGAAGGATAGCTGGCCAGCAGCACCATATCCAATATCCTGTAGACTCTCCTGCCCCTCAAAGAATGCCCCCAGCCTAGTAAAAAAAAAAAAAAAAAAAAAAAAAAAAAAAAAAAAAAACGAAGTATAGATTCCTCCGCCTCACCCAGCTGTGCATAGCATCCCTGAGCTGGCCCAGGATCCATTGCTTCTCCGACTGCAGGCACACTTTGAAGAGCCTCTTATCCCGCCCCCCTTTTTCAGGTCTCCCGGGAAGGTGTTTCTTAGAAAGGGTCTCCATACCTCCCCCCTCCTTTGCTGCCCCCACCTTCAGCTCATACAAGGGTGAGACTTCAAACACCAAACTGCACAGGCAGAGTGAGATACAAGAAAGACCCTGTCTGCCTTGAGGACTGAATGCTCAGGCAAATCTGCAACATAAACGGTGGCCTAGGGGTCCATGCCAGGATGCTCATGATAAAAAACAAACAAGTAAACAAGACTGGCACTGGTAAAGGTGTGCTCTGCTGACAGCAAGGACAAAAGATACTGCCACTGTGTGTAGATAGCAGTATGAAGAGAGGGCAGGAGGGCTAAGAAGGAGCATCCGTGGGGCTGGAGCCAGAGACAGGAATGGGGACACTTAGCCAGGATGCAGGCTGGGAAGGGGCAAGCCCTAGTACCTTACATGCCCAGCAGAGTTGGCTCTCTCTTGTGGGTGGCAGGAGCTAGCGGGGACAGGCAGAGAAAAGTGACACTCTTCAGGGGCGTGGCAGGGTAGGATGCAGTGGGAACTGAGCCAGGGAGAAGAAACTGCAAGAGTCAGGGTGTAGCCAGAGGTGAGCCGTATTGGCATCTGGAGCTGAGGACATCAGCGACAGAGCCCATGAATGGCGCAGATCACAACTGTAGCCTGTGGTACAGATACAAAGGGTGGAATGGGCGGGGCATAAACACGTGCTCTGCTTTTGTATCTTTTGTATCTTTTGTATCGTTTTGTATCATTTTCTATCATTTTGTATCATTGATCCCGGCAGTGTGCCCTCCAGAAATGGCCAGTCACAGAAAGGCCAAGTGCTTGGAGACAGTTGTCTCTTTGTTCTATTTCACTATTTTGAAGTAGAACAAGAAGCAACTCAGCTGAAGAGACTGTGTCCGGCATCAAAAAATAACAACTGTCTTATCAGTCCGGGTCCGGTCCTCCCCTACATGCAGAGACTGAAGGGCATTTACCACAGTGAGCCAGGAAACAGCATCTGAGAGAAATGTCTATGGAATGAAAATGGGGCTTAGGGGTGCCAGTGATCCCAGCTGGAGATGAGGGATTTCAACTCTGGTCCACACAGTGTGATACTGTCACAAAAGGGGGGCTGGGTGATATAGCTCAGTGTCCAACTGATGTCTGTCGATCTGCGGAGGCTCTGGCTTTGATCCCCAGGACAAGAGAGGAAGGAGAGGAGGGAGGGAGGAAGGGATGGGAGAAAGAAAGCTGAGACAGTTTGATTTATTAATTACGTACAAGAAGACATTGGTGAGAATAATAAAATAGGCTATCGGAGGGAAAGACTGAGACTCACATGAGGGCTCTCTCTTGTGTAGCCAGGTGGATGCAAGGCAAACCCTTACTGTCCTACAGGGCAGGGACTGGATGCTCAGCGTACAGCCACGGTGCAAACGGTTTACGTTTTGCTGTGACAAATAGCGACTCGCAACTGTTCTCTTATCGTTCTGATTTCCCCCTTTGATCTAGTCATTCAGCCCCAGATCCTCATCTCCCAAAGACAAAAAGGCAATCTTTTAAAAAGAAAAAAAAAAATCAAGAAATCTAAGCGCGCTTTTCCCCCCACCGTAATTACTCCATAAGATGACTGGAGACTAGCTGAGCTGCCGTACCCTGGAAGAACTTCATTTTCAGTTTTGTGCCACACACAGCCCAGGTCACTGCAGGCACAAAGAAACGGGAGAGTGATTTATTTTCACCTAACAAAGGAATTGAGCATTTCCACACACAGTATACACTGACCAAATGAAAAGATGCTCACGTGGCGTCTGAGAGCCCACAGCTTTGAAAAGTAACCCTCCATTCCAAACAGCAAGGGAGTGCATGGGACCCAGCATCTCCATGGAAACCAGTGGGTGCTCTGCTACCTCACTGCCTGTGGACTGTGCTTTTTCCCATATGTGCACATGTGCACACTTGTGTTCATGTATGTATATAGCTGCACATGTGCACATGTGCATGTGGGAAACCAGAGATCAGCTTTAGCTGATATTCCCCAGAATATTAGATATATATGCATCCTGTTTGTTGAGGGAGCATCTCTCTCTCTGGCCTGGGTGACCAGCAAGCCCAGGACATGGGTTCTAGGGGATTGAACTTGGGTCTTCGTGCTTGGATAGGAAGCATATTCCTCACTGAACCAACGCTCCAGCTCAGCATCTGTGTTTTGCAGGTGGTTTTCAGCAAGTACTGCAACTCCAGTGACATCATGGACCTGTTCTGTATCGCCACTGGCCTGCCTCGGTGAGTGTCCCCTGTGTGCTCCGTGATGAGAACTGTGTTAGCCTCACAGTGGACCAGACAAGGCTGAAGCTACAAGTTGGGGGTTTGTAGACAGAGGAATCCCCCAGGCTTCTGCTCTGATTTCTCTCAAACCAGAGAAGCGAACCCCACAGGAAGCTTGGTCCTGGCTCAACCAAGGAGTTGCCCCAGCCACAAATAACTAAGTGCTTCCAAAGTCCCCATCAGCATTCGACACAGGACTGCGTCAGAGATGTGTTAAAAACAGTAGCCTAGCCTACAAAATCCTCAAACATCCACCCCACAGTTTCTTTCCTAAATTCAGCCCGTAGTAGCACAGGAATTTTCTAATTAGAGGCAGGGCCTCACTAGTCCCCAAACCCCAAATCCCAAGTTTTCTGAAATCTGAAACCATTTTAGCACTGACCTGACCCCAGATGTACAGAGTAGTGTCCTTGGCGTGGTAGGGTATGTCAATCAAGATGCAGAGTGAAATATGTACATTGTATGTTTAGGTGTGAGTCAGCCTCCCTCCCCCAAATATCACATCCCATATATACAGGTAGTCTAAAATCTGAAGAAAAGAAATAATCCCAAACACTTCTGGTCATGAGCATTTTGGATAAGAGACACTTGGCCCGTTTTAGCATCTAATTTTCCATTCGAGATGGTATATGCCTGTAATGCTGGTATTTGGGAGGCTGGGGCAGGAGGATTGTAAGTTAGAGGCCAGTTGGGACCACACAGTGAGACCCTATCTCAGAGACAACTAAAGAAATAGATAAGAAAAAGGAAGGGGTGCTCAGGAATGGCGTTGGAGGGAGATCACGTTAGTTAGGGTCATGGTTGATAGAGGTAATGGGATAGAAAGATGCGGGAAGCCTTTTATAAGCAAGTAAGAGACAAGGAGATGAAGCCGTGATCGGGAGGACACAGCACATGCCCCAGGTTAAGAACTGTAAAATACACGCTGTGCACACATCTTCGGGTACACTGTGGGATCTGGGTCCCATTTCCATTGTATGGGTTTGAAAATGTCACAAACTGGATCGCAAGCCCCAGTCCCAGTAAAAGATCCTGTCTCAAAATTCAAGGTGGATGGTGCCTGAGGGATGTCATGGAGACTGACCTCTGATCCCAGGTACCCACACAGGCTTGCATCTGTCCTTATGCACACAAATAAAAATGCAATAATAAAAATTCACGGCTGAGAATCAGAGGGCTTAGTTCTTTTGGCAGAAATATCAGCTTATCAGAAGCCCCTAGCTGAGAGGCCAGGAGGAGACAGGCTTTGAGATCATTTAAGTCTGTGCTTTGTGGGAGAGAGACGGAGCAGGCTCAGGGGTCTCTCCAAGGGCGCAGAAGCAGAGAGGTAAGCGACAGCTTCTCTTCATTTCCCAACCCAATAAATTATCCTCACTCCAGCTCCCACTTTAAATTATTTAAAATCTGACAGGCTCTTAGAATACACCTGGCCTTTTCATTTGACTTGATAAAGGGGGTGTAGGGTGGGGTACCTGTCTACAGGACAACCAGATGCCCCTACCTGTCCTTAACCAAGAACACCTGGACCCCTGTTCTCGGGTCCTGGTTCCTCTGGACTCTGCCACTTGAGGCCCATGTGCAAGCGTGTGTAGGGGGAGGGGAGCAGAGCTGACATGAGTGTTTTGCAGGAACACCACCATCTCCCTTTTGACCACAGACGACGCCATGGTCTCCATTGATCCCACCATGCCTGCAAATTCAGAGCGGTAAGCGCGTCTCCTCCTGGGGTGTCTTACTCGTCCACCATGTGCCAGAGAGTCTGCAGTTTGGTTTTGTTTACTACTGCTAAAATGTGTGAAGTTTTAGCAGGAAAGGGAAGGAGGCAGATGGGAGGCAGGCGGAGGCTTGGTTCATTCCTTCCTTCTCAGGAAACCATTTTCCCTGGGAGGAGGCCTTGTGCAGACACAGGGGCCTGGGCTAGAAGCATAGCTCCTTGTGGGAGATCCAGAGTGTCCTGGGGACTTTGTCTTCCCCACTTGAGCCCTTCCTGGAACATTCACTGCATAGCAGGTAGGAGGCAGAGGGGTAGCCAGTGGCTCTGTGTGCCCTCGGAAAAATAGATAGGACAGCTATAGTCAGTTATCTGTACCCTCATGGAGGACATGGGAAGGGCCCTGGAATTAAGGATGTCACTTTTCCAGGTGGCCTGGGAAGTCCCTGTAGTTTCCCTGTCATTTGTGCAGTTCAGCAAAACAGAACTTGCACATGCAGCCTCTGGGGCTGGCAGGATGGGTCAGCTGGTAAAGCGCTCACACGCAAGCCTAAGACATAAGTTCAAGGCCAGGACCCACACGAAGATGGAAGGAGAGACCCAATTCTACAAAGTTGTCCATTGAGTTCTGACTTCTGCATCACACACACACACACACACACACACACACACACACGTGCCCAAGAGTCCATAATGAGCATGGCACCATTTGCAGCGTGCTGAAAACCACCTCTCAGGATGGAGACAGGATGGAAATGTGTGAGTTGGAAATGTGTGGTGTCTGCTGCTGTGTGTTGGGGTTACAGAGGTGTGGCTACAGAGACAGAGCTAGATAGGTGGACATCTGAGTGAGTCAGGAACGTGAATAACACATTTGTGGGCTCAGTCACCTAGGTCTGGCA
Organism: Apodemus sylvaticus; assembly: GCF_947179515.1. Lineage (NCBI taxonomy): Eukaryota > Metazoa > Chordata > Mammalia > Rodentia > Muridae > Apodemus > Apodemus sylvaticus. The sequence goes on from NC_067490.1 coordinate 8,483,488, forward strand.
GTGGCCCCATGCAGTGGGTAGATATAGGCGAGACTCACGAGTATCCACATAGAGATATGGAGGTAACAGACATAGGCACGGTGGACCGCACTTGCCCTGGGTGTGAGTTTCCTGTCTTCAGGGTCTCCATGTCCTCCTTCACTTCCATCTCCATCCTCTCTTCCCACTTCTCAGTGTTCTGGGAAGGGGTTGTTAGCCCCATGCCAAAGGTTCCGTGTGTGTGTGTGTGTGTGTGTGTGTGTGTGAAGACATGTGGGTCAGCACACATCTGGCCTGGAAATTCCCAATCCCAGTTTCCCCGGGGTTCCTGGCCTAGAGGCATGCCTGTCTGCCGTGAAGACATGCATCCGCTCGCCCACACTGGCTGCACGGTCTAAACCAGGTCAGCAGGCCAGTAGCCCCTGCTGGGCATTAGAACTGACAAGCTCTTTTAAAGGGATCCAGCTAACCCACAAGCCCCTCTAAGATTTATTACCCCAGGTCTTTGTAAAGCTTTGCAAAGGGTTCCAGAGAGCGGGACCTGGGGTGAGACCCACGTGCCGAGGGGAACCACTCTGGGCTTAGAGGTGGGCCTGTGAACTGGAAGGTCTGCCCTCTGAGCCAGGCTGGTACCATTTTCAGAGGATATAGTACAGGGGTATACTCTTCCATCTGTGTGATGTCCCCCTCACACCAACTTCCCCACAAGCTTAGGCCCAGCTCACCCCCACCCACCCCCACCCATGGTTCCCGGTGCATGCCTGATTACCTGTGCTTGCATTTTTAACTTCCCCCACCTCTGAAGACCATGCGGTTCTTCAGCTTGGACGTATGTGGTCACCTCCCCCGGCCCCAGCCTCCCACTCTATGGATGGCTATAGGTGGCAACCCTCATTCACACACTTGGAACTGTTTGTTGTTCATGGGATGGATTTTCCATGACTCCTGAGTCTCCAAGGCTAGCCACCTCCATCCTGGCAGGAGGGCTAGCTGTCTCCATCTCTCCTGGCCTCGTGCTTTCCGGGCTGTTTCTCTGCACCTGTTTCCAACCCCAAGTCACAGCAGTCAGATGGGAAGCCAATGGGCTTCTGCTCGTGTTTGGAGCTGGCAAGGCCTGATGAGTGGCCTGTTCCTCAGGATCAAAGTGAGAACAGATGTAGCAGAGCCTGACCAGATGGAGCTACAGGTTTTCTCTCAGAGGACCTTATCCCATCTTGCCTTCTTTCTCTGGCCAAAGAATGTTCTAGGTCTGGCTGTGTCCAACTCTTGGACCCTACCCTTACTCTCTTCCTGGGGAAGGGGAACAGATGCTTACATGGTGTGAGGGGAGTGGGGCCATATGGCGCAGCATACGGAGAGAGGAGAGGGCCAAATTTGACACTGCACATTTCTGACATAACACAAACACATCTTGGGTTTTCCGATTTTAGCCAAGTTGTGAGACATACAGCTCTCCCGTAAAGCAACCGGGCGCCAGCGAGGAGGGCCGTACAGCCATCCCTCTGCTCAGTGCACGTGCCTCTCAGAGAGATGCCCAAGCCAGCGGCGCCAGGCTGCTGCCTCCCAAGGCATCATGAGGAAAGCCAGTGCCCAGGCCGTTACGATTGCAGAACAAGGCCGTTTATCAACTCCAGAAAGGGAAGGGTTTATGTCATTTACATTATATTAACAGTGTCCAGGAAGAGAGTGAGGAAGCTATAACTCAATTCAGATGGAGCCAGGAGTTTATTCAGTCCCGGAAGACACGTCACTGGCTCTGCAGAACTGAGCTGCAGGGATTTGGGAACCAGGAGCCAAGACAAAGCAAGAGGCCATGAGAGGGAGCCAGGAAACTTTGCCTGTTGTCTGAAGGTCTTGCGGTCTCTGTCCAGGCCCCTTCTTACCTCTGGCCAGTGGTATCTGCTTGCTGGTTACAGTCAAAACAAAATACCACAGGATGGTAAACAGGTCGCCCATCCCAAAGACAGACACCATAACAGTATGACTGTCCCTTCAGACCCACACTTGAGCATAGGAGATCTTTGCCCATAATAGGAACGTTTTAGTTTTGTTCACTGCCAGCTCCTACCACAGCGGGCTCTCGGAACATCCTGCCATCCAGTTAGCCCAAGTCTTCTGCACAGCTTCAAACAGTGTGGCGAATAATGGGGTATAGTTTTTTGACAGGGTCAATGGCTCCAGTCCAGTGCCGTGAACTCCAACATAGACAAGTGGGAGCCATCTTGTACTGGTTTGGGGGTAGAACTGGACAAGATGTCAGAGACCTCTGGTTCCACCTGATAATATATCTCTGGTTCTCAATTATATCAGTGACAGAAATTTGCTCCCTTGTGGAGCTGGAGAGATGGCTCAGCAGTTAAGAGCACTGACTGCTCTTCTGGAGGTCCTGAGTTTAATTCCTAGCAACCACATGGTGGCTCACAACCATCTGTAATGAGACCAGATGCCCTCTTCTGGTGTCTGAAGACAGCTACAGTGTACTTATGTATAATAATAAATAAATCTTTTTTTTAAAAAAAAAAAAGAGAGATTTGCTTCCTTATAACCAAATGTGAAAATTATGAAGGGACTCCAGGTAAATTACATAACTTCAAAACTTAGATGACATCTGAATGAGAGAACTCAGAACGTCCAGGTTGCAGGGAACAGGAAGGGGTGACAAGGTGTAAGCTCAGTGGCAGAACAGGAGCTTGCAATGAGCAGGGCCTGGGGCTCCATCTCCAGCACCTCAAGATAAAAAGAAAAATCACCGGAGCTTAGGTGACTGAATTGTCATGCTCCCTAGGGAGGGCTTATCGCTGCCAGAAGCCAGCGCCTCCAGCAGCCACTCACTGCCACGCTCTCTTCTCTTGCAGAACTCCCTACAAGGTGAGACCTGTGGCTGTCAAGCAAGTGTCTGGTAAGGCCCTGTTATCACCTTTTAAATAAAACGAGAGAGAGTGAGAGAGAATTCCAGCCTCCCCTCCCCCTCTCCTCGCCCCTCCCCGAGTGATGGAATGCATAATCGGTTAGATGTCTGAACCTGCTACCACCGCAGAATCCCAGAATCCGAAATGGTTCACATCCAGGCAGCCCCTCTGAGTTTCCACCCTGACCAGGAGCACATGATAGATCCTGGGGTCAGTTCACCTCATCTTACCTCGGTTTCCCAATCCACACTCACCATTCCTGTGAGCTGCAAAGTCAGGCTTCTACCCACCAGGCTTCCCAGGGTATTTCAGCCAGGCATGGCATCCTTACAGAATCCCATTTCCTTTAGCATTTTTAAAAAATCACTTCTATTTGTGTGTGATTTATTCGTAATAAAATGCACTTGAACGAGCACCTGGATTCGGTCTGAAGAATATGCACGCTGCTGTCAGCGTCGGTGAAATCGAGGTTCCCCTGACTATTTCCTGGTGTCCTTCGCTCAGCTGCCTCGGTCAACAGCTGCCTCACTCTTGGAGACCATCCAATAGACCGTGTTTCCCAGAGTTTGTGTGAGGCGTTAGGGAGGAGGGGGGTAAATGTTTTTCTTTCCTGATTATGTGCATACATATGGAACCCAGACTTGAACCCTGGTCGAAGTCCTTCCTTATGAGCCTGTTCCTCACGAGCTTCTAGCTTGCTTCTTAAGACAGGGTCTCTCATTGTCCTGGCTCTCACTGACTAGGCTAGGATGGCTGGCCAGTGAATCCCAGGGATTCTCCTGTCTCTGACTATCTGGCCCTGGATACTCTGTGTGTGTGTGTGTGTGCGTGTGTGTGTGATGTGTGTGTGTGTGTGTGTGTGTGTGTGTGTGTTATGTGTGTGTGTGAGATGGCTGGCCAGTGAACCCCAGGGATTCTCCTGTCTCTGCCTATCTGGCCCTGGATACTGTGTGTGTGTGTGTGCCAATCTCCCCAGCCCCTTTTCCAGAGTTTCATGCACAAAGAAATGACCCAGGAAGTGAGTCCACATGAGGCTCCTGAGACCCAGCCCATCGGTGTCATGAGCACAGGCCACTGTGCCTGGTAGATGCTAACGGTCATCCTGATGTTTTTCCTTCACTGGACGGGCATTTGGGTCACTTTTTTATGAGTCAAGCTGCTGTAGCTTAGAGAGTGGGGGTGGGGCTCGAGCGGGGCTGTGCGGTCGTGGGGTCAAGTATAAGTTTTGCACCATCCAAGCCTGCTGCTTCCCTTTTCTGCCGCCTCTGTTCTGACTGACTCCTTTCTCTGCTCCGGAACTGTCGGTCACTCTGATTCCGGTGGAAGTGGAGTGTGCCGCGGTTTCAATTTGTGATTTTTTTTTTTAAATTTAATTTGTGATTCTCTAATGATGACTGGCCGGCCGTGTCTTTGAAGTATCTGGTTTCTATTTTATGACATCTCAGCCAGCGCCTTGGTAGTTCTTGATGGCTACTCCTACACTTACCAGGGTCGTGAGGCTTCTTGTCAGGAGTCACACTTAGTGTCTAGCCTGTCGCCTTGGTAAACTACAGTGACAAACACAGCCGAGGGAGAAAGGGCTCATCTCGGCTCACAGTTCAAGGCTGCACAGTCCATCCTGGTGGGGAATTCAAGGTGGCAGGAACTTAAAGTTAATCACATGGCATGTATAAGGTCCTGGGTTAGAGTCCTACCACTGTAAAAATGTGTGTGTGTGTGTGTATGTGTGTGTGTATACATGTATATGATGCATATGTATATGATGTATATAATGTATATGTATGTATATATATACACACATACACACATATACATATACAAATGCATCACATACATCATACACATAACACATATACATACACATATACCATATACATATATATCATATACATATACATATATATACATACATATATGCATATTCATATATACATCATATACATATACACCATACATGTGAACGTATACATCATATACATCTATATATCATATACATACATATACATTATATACATCATATACATGTGCATATATATATGGCTTTTGTGCTGGAAAAGCCAATCCTGATACATACTCAAAGAATGGGATTTTGTGTAACTTTGGAGCCAAGCCACGCTAGAGTCAGGTTCTGACTCACTAACAAAAGCTGGAGCTGGGTAGAGGCAGAGCCTTTGGAGTGTAAGAGCTGAGCTCCCTGGAGGGTTAGTGTAGGGCAGGTACTGAGGCTCCTCCCACAGCTGGGGTCAAGGGAGTTACCAAGGACTTGGAGAAACAGACAGCGCGGCTCCGTGTGTGCATCCTAGCTTCAGGATATCAGAGTGAATGCAGAGTGAAGGATGAATCGTCTCAGTGGGCCAGGGTGGGACAGATCCAGCAAGCACCTGCCTCACGCCCTCAGCGTGAGCACCCTTTAAGTGAGGGAAGAGCAGGGAGGATGAGTTCCTGAGAATGCCAGCAGGTGGGTGTGGCCAGCAGGTGGGTGTGACCAGCAGGTGGGTGTGGCCAGCGGGTGGGTGTGGTCAGCAGGTGGGCGTGGTCAGCAGGTGGGTGTGGTCAGCAGGTGGGTGTGGCCAGCAGGTGGGTGTGGCCAGCAGCAATAACTTCTGCTCAATAGAAAAGGGCCAAGGCTGCTGGGTAGTGGTGGCGCACACCTTTGATCCCAGCACTTGGGAGGCAGAGGCAGGCAGGTCTCTGTGAGTTCGAGGCCAACCTGGTCTACAGAGTAGGTTCTAGGATAGCCAGGGCTACACAGAGAACAAAAAAGAGAAGCAACCTAGGGGAAGTCTGGGCCAAAACTGGGTGTGTCAGTGTGAGCTCTGCATGAGAAAGAACTGTCACCAGAGGTAGTGTCTGTCCCCTACCCCCAGGGATGTCAGCACCTCCCTCGTGGTTATCCTCAGTCGTTAGGCAGTCTAACAGGCTCTGGGTGCCAGGTACCCGTTCTTCTTCAATAGACCAATATGAAGGCAAAGTTGGTGTCCCAGAGATGGTAGACCCGACTCGGCAGACCCTTGGAGCAGGTTCTCAGAATTCTTGATTCTTCTATTCCCCAACACAACTCTCACCTCCACTTGTACTCCCACCCCCACCCCACCCCACTTTTGTCACACGATCACTCAGACATCCTTGGGGTCATGACCTGTCAGCAGCTCCATTGGTCCCTCAACAAACAGGTTCTTACCCACCACAGCTTGAGAACGCAGGAGAGGAGGTGGAATTCTCTTTCTAATGCTGACCGACAGCAGTATGGCCTCTACCTGCCCTTCCGAGGGTCTCCCCTCCTGCCAAGTACTGTACGTAGGGGATTATGCCTTACAAAAAGATAACAGGTTCTGCTGTATAATGCTTAAGTACCCAGGAGACACCCAGACAAGAGCGTCTTCGAGAGCTAGTGTGACTTCAGAAGGGAGGGCAGGCCAGTCTTGACCACAGGATTGTAGAGACGTCTACAGATCCTGCTGGGTTTAGCCGGGGAAAGACTGACTGACTTCTCTCTGCAGATGTTGCAGCCTCTGTGAATGTGGAAGTCTGTGTTTGCCTTGATGCTCAGGAGGCTGGAAAGGAGAGACAGCCTGAGCCTGAGATTTCAAGATGAGGCTGGGTTACACAAACCTTCCAAAACTTAAGAAAAACTTAAGGAAAAACTTAAGTAAAAGGAGGAGTAGGGAGGTGGGGGAGGAGGTGGGGATTCTTTTCCCTAGCACTGGGGGACAGTTCTGCTACTGGATTGATTCTCCTTTTGTGAGGGAAATAAAGTCACTAGCTGTGACAGAAGCCATTAGACAGGCTTTTTTATATCAATGTAGTCCACCATTTTTATTTTTACTTTTTTATTTATTATATGTGTGAGTACACTGTAGCTGTCGTCAGACACCAGAAGAGGGCATCAGAACTCATTACAGATGGTTGTGAGCCACCATGTGTTTGCTGGGATTCGAACTCAGGACCTTCAGAAGAGCAGTCGGTGCTCTTAACCACTGATCCATCTCTCCAGCTCAAATTGAGGCGTTTCTCAATAGCAAAATAAGCCATTGTGGTTGACAGCCCATTGCAGCAGCCTGCCTGAGAGAGACAAAGATGTCAGAATACGAGCCACATGCCAGTCCTAAGCCCCCAGACCCACATAGGACCACAGTATGGTCCATCGAAAGAAGCAAGCTTACACTGGTCTGAGCTGCCCTCAGGCGAGAGCCAAAGCAGAGGCCGCCAGGCTGCACAGCGGCTGCAGGGAAACAGACTCCCACCTCACTTCTTGCTCAAAGCAAGGTACAAAGCAAAATGTGTCAGACTTTCTGGAGCTGATGGGACCTATAACGCCCCTGTGCTCCCTGGAAGAGCTGTGTGTCCGGGGTTTTTCTCAAGACACAGTAGCTGTTGACCACGGATTCCCCCCCACCCCCGGCCCCACCGACTAGAGTCCAGGTCAGGCCTGGGCTGCCACACTCTGCCAGCCTGGTGTCTATCTGGGTTGAAGCTGGTCCCATGTAACCCTTTACATCAGTATATGCTATCAGCTCCACTGGGTACGGCTAGGATGCTCTGCCTCTAGGCTCCAGTGCAGGGGAGGTCCAGAGCCTTGTTTACAGCTGCTTCCTTGGCACGGCTGTTTCCGAAGGACAGAGGGCAGGGTACAAGTGGCAGGTGGCCAGTGGTAGACAGTGCTCAGAATTCCTGCTGGGGACAGGCACACACAATCCCCCTTCCCTTGTGGAGATAGAGGCAGCCTTTGCTGGAGATCTAGGAAGACTGGGTCAAAGGGCCCATGTGTGTCCATGAGGGTGAAACTTCACCCTGCGCATGCTCCCACACACTGTGTGCATAGTGTCTCAGTGGCTACAACAGAGGCCTCCGAGCCCCAGAAGGTGCCCCCGAGGCTTCAGGAATGTCTATAGAGCGAGTGTGTCCACTGAACTCCAGGCTCTGCCACACCGAGCATTCTGCCAGGTCCACGTGGACCAGAGGAAGCAGCTGCTTTGTCAGCTTGGGGTGCACACTTATCTTAGAAGACGGAGGGTGAGGTCCATCCCTCAGGAATTTGCATTCAGTTTCCCTGTTTGTTCAAACATAATTTGCATGCTGCTACACCCACGGCTCAGCATGCATGCGACGGAGCAGGTTGCTGGCGTGTATTTCATTGTGTAGCTATTGACACTGTTTATCCTCAAATGTTTCCATCACCAGATAGAAGCCGGCACCTGCGGGCCCCGGATCTTCCCCTCCTCTCTGGCAGCCTCTAGCCCGCATAGTCTATAGATCTGCCTAGTCCCCACGTTTCAGATATGTCACTGTGGCATTTGGGGGCACGCCTTGGGGACCCACCCATTCTGTGTGGCCTGAAGCTGCTATACCATCCAATCTAGGGGTGACTGACTCTGCCTCTTGTGGATGGGCCATATTTTGACCCCATTCATCAGGGGACACGCCTGAAGGTTGTAGCTATTGTTTGCAATGCTGCTTTGAATTTTTGTGCATACTTTTTTGGGGTGGATGTTGAAAGGACTTTCGGCACCATTGAAGGGGGCTTAACAGGGGGGAGTATAGGGGGTTAGGTGAGTGTGGCTAGGCGGTGTGGGGAAGGTGTCCAGGTGGGCCCTTGCCTGGGCACCTCTGCCCCTGAGGGACCACACACAAGAGGTAGAGAGAGAGAGGGGGGGGGAGGAGGAGGAGGCCGGCCATGACCACATGGAGGGGGGAAGAGCCCCAGGGGCAGAGAGGTGAGAGAGTGTGGGAGAGCAGAGAGCAAAGAGGGAGAGGAGGAGCAAGTAGCCCCTCTTATAGTGGGCCAGATCTCTGGGGCGGGGCATACCTGGCTATTGGTGTGGGGTGGAGCTTAGACAAAACCCCAACAGATGTTGCATTGAACTGTTTCAAGATACACAGAGAGTTGAATAAGCCTGTCATTGTTTTTAGAAGTCTAATTAAGAAGCCATGAGGGGAAGGGCCTGAAGGTTCCCAGCAAAGAATAGGAGCTCCAGCCTCGCCTATCCTTAATGTCCCTTGTCTCAGGGGGCAGTTCTGAAACCCACCAGCCACATCCTTCTCCATCCCTGAGTCCCCTCTGCCTGAGAACTTCCTCGGATCAGGGAAGACCCGGAGTACTGGATAGTCAGACATCTTTTCCCCGGAGGGCAGTCTTCTGATGTCACCAGTGAAGGAGCCCAAAGGGACCCCAGAGGACAGATCTCCGTATTTCCACGGTGGTCATTTCCTCATGAATGTGCCTCTGTTTCCCCTCCTTTGGAAGGCCTTCTGGAGAACCTCCCTACGTGATCTGTGGGTCCCTTTTGTGGGAAAGCAGACTTAGAGTTTTGAACTTGAAAATAGGAATCCAAGGCTAGAGGGCCCATCTGAAGCTGCATTCATCCGCCAGCTGCGTGAAGTGCCTTAGGGGAGCTATCTCACGCCATGAGCTTCCATTTCCTGTGCAGAATAGGAACGAAAATAGACACCTCCCAGGGTTCTTCAGAGGGTAAATGATGTGATTTATGCAAAATGACTATTGAGGGCTGACCACTTAGCGGGATCCATAAATGGTAGCTATCATTTAAAGTAACCTCCCGGGCAAACAGACGGGCAAAAGCTTGTCTCAACAGAGCTGCAGGATTTCACCGGAGCAGGGACGCTCCTTCAGGGCCAAACCGACACACGGAGTGTGGGCTCTGATTTTGCTCGGAGGCCAAGTTCCTGCTCTGAATTTGAACGCAGATGTGTTACTCGTGAACAATCATAATGCTTCTTAATAATATTTTCTATATTTAGTGCCATTTCAGCCCAGAGCTTTTAGGTTTCATAAACACACACTTAATCATCGCTGCTTGCATTGTTTTTAAAAACAAATAGGGTGCAGGGTATAAAATGCAAAATATAACTGGTCCTGAAATTGCATGCTCACGCTTCTCCTCCAGGGTGGTCTAGCCGGCCAGGGCTGCAGCAGGACACAGCCAGAGAGAGATGTGGGTGCCAAGCAGTGGCTGTCTTGACTGAAGGGTTCCTTTTGGATAAGAACAGCTCTGGCATTGAATACTGCTAGTGCTTCAGGGCCATGCACAGTCCAACTACCCTCTGTAATGAGACATCCCTGATGTCCAGCAGATCACAGCATCCCGCCAGATCTAATCTGAATGCGCAGATCCGCAAGGTACCACATGAGGAATTTGATGAAGGCTGGCTAGCCGTCACCCCAGTCAAGAGAGATATTTCCACTATCCTTGAAAGCTTCCCCCAAACGCACACCATAAGAATCTGCCAGCTCCCTAGGGCCACTGACGCAGAGTCCTACTATGTGTCCCCCACCTTGATGTCTGGACTCTGGTTCAATGCCGCTGCTTCCAGATTCACAGGCTTTTGACCGTTTCTAGGCCGCTGAATGTGCTTGCACTCTAAGTCCCTGTAGGTGGACGGGGGGGGGGGGGGGGTCACTTCTAATGTGGGGCTCAGCTGCTGTGATCGCTGTGAAGACCTTCCTGTGGATGTGCTCGAGAATATTGTGTCCTGGTTGCAACCTAGCAGCAAGAGTGTGCCTTATGTGTGTGTTAACCTCTCACATGCCCGGAGATAAAACCAGGCTCTTGTTAGCGTTATTCAAGATGATCTTAGGAAGTCCTCAGAGAAGAGGAAACTGTGGCAAAGAAAGATGGTGGGTTCCTGAGGAGGCGATTACTGTAGGCAGGTGCAGCATTCATTGTCACGGTGCCTGGGTCTTTCACAGCCACCAGCGCTAGCTGAGACATTCAAGTAGACATGAGAGCCACTGTATCCAGTGCAGGCCCAGCTGTATTTCCCAGGCTCTCGGGCAGGTGGTGTATAGATGTACCAGCCATTTGAATATCTTACTTGGCAAGAAATGTGTTCTAAGCTTTTAGGCCACTTTCTAAACTGGCCCGTGTTGTTTTATGATGGCTTGCTGTAGGAAACTATAATCCGTGTGGTTTTCTTTTGTCACACATAGCTGTGTTTTCTTGGGTACCCAGCTCGTATTTTTTCTACCCGCCCCCCAGCTCATGGTCCTCCCCTGCCACCTTTTCTGTGCTCAGAATGAGGTCATCAGAGGGGCGAGTGAATTTGACGCCATTAGAAGTAACACATTTTCTTTGATGGTTAGTGCTTCCCTTGTCCCCTCTCAAGACTCAGTTTTTGTCTTAAAGATGTGATCCATATCAGATCAATTTACAGAGGGGTCACCATCCGGCCTGCTCTCTAAATCCACCCGCGCCGTGACAGCCAGACTCACTGAGAGCGTGCCAGCTCGGGACCCACTGTCTGTCACCTTGACTGAAACAGACTGCCACTCAGCACAGCTCCTTCTAGACTCTCAGTGACTGCTGTCTGTCCTTCTGTCTGCTCTGATTGTTAGATCACGGGGACCTGTTGCTTTAAGGCTCAGGTGTGGTAGCTTGGGGGGAGGAGGGGACATCTCCCATGCCCTCTTGTGGAGGGAACTGGCAACCACTCTGGTATTAGTGGGGAAACAAGCCCAGCCCCTTCCCCTGGTAACTCTAAGGTAATTTGCAGTCCTGCCCAGGGCGAGCCACCTCACCCCTTGGTATGGTGACAAGGTCAGGCTAAATCGTGCCATGGGGACTTCCCGCCACTGCCTGAGAACCTGCAAAAGAGACTTTTCTTTGTCTCTGAGGAACTGGAGAGTATGATGCTCCCCTCCCTTCAAGCCCTTCCTGGTGCTGTGATTGACAGCTGTCTCTCCTAATGCAGCCCCTCTGGGATTTAGAAGGAAGCCTCTCTCTTCCCCCTCAAAGCCCCATCCTGCTGCCTCTGCCCTCCCCCTGGCTCTCTACCCTCCGCTGTCCTATGAAAACTCCGAGTTACTACTTATTAATTTCTCTGTTCCGTCTGGGCTGCTCTTAGCTCCAATTGACCAGTCCATATAGCCACGATTTGTTTGTCTGCTTGTTTGTCTTGTTTTGTTTTTGTTTTGATGGCTCTGCTAACCCGTGGTGGCAGCTTCTCCTCTCTCCTCTCCTGCACATTCTTCTTCTGTTCCATGGTGGCTTCTCTCTGCTTCTCCCAAACCCACCGAACCTTAACCCTACCCAGCTTCTCTTCTGCCCAGCTATTGGCTGTTGACATCTTTATTCACCAATCACAATTAACTGGGGGTGGGGTCACTCAACATCAATATCTCATCTCTGGGGCCCCAGATTAGCATTAGAATACCAACAGCACTAGGCCAACCCATTAGGCAGTTCCTTTCCCATCTGCCACTCTGGTTCCTAGTGTTGACATCAGTATTAAACAAACTACTTGGTATAAGCAGAGAGAACCCTCCCCCATACATTTGTCTTCCTTTGGGCTGATTTTAAGTAACTTGACTGTTTTCTCCATTGTCAGTTTCAAAAGAAAAGTAAGAAATGATCTACAATATTGATAGTGAGTACTTTCAACATACTGATGGATTTAGAGTACTTGATGCCCCTACTATATTGAGGCTTTTCACCCAGATCTCACCTAACAGTTCAGTCAATGTTTCGAGACAGGCATTTGGCTTTATCTTTTTAAAACATTTATTCCTAAATATTTTTTTTTTGATCCCTGGACTATAAATGAGATTTTTGTTTTGGATTTCTAGCTGGCTGCACGTCTAATCAGAATGTATGTATGTCTGTTGACATTATCTTGTGAACACTGCTTGATTCTTTAATAATTATTTTATAGAGTCTAGAATGCGCCAGGCAGACAACCATGTGTTGGAAGATCCAGTTTTAGTTCCTGTATCCTAATCATTTTGACATCTTAAAATCTGTTGTGTTGGAGCTAGAGGGACGGCTCAGTGGTTGAGAGCACTGGCTGCTCTTCCCAGGAGACCTGGGTACAATTCCCAGCACCCGCATGGCAGCCGGCAACCGCCTGTAACTCCAGCATCTGGGGATTTTGCTCCCTCTTGTGACCTGCAGAGGTACTGCATGCACTGGGTGCACAAATCTATATTCCGCCCCCCCCCCCCCCCAGGAAGATTACTTTACTGAATGGCTGGATGGTGTCTGTCTGTCTGAGGGTTTCACTGTGTAGACCTGCATTGCCTTGAATTTGCTTTGTAGACCAGGCTGTCCTTGAACACACATGGTACACATCTACAAATGACGCTAGGATTTTCTTTGTTAGTACAAAGGAAACTGAGATTCCCCCATACTCTGACAGTTAGACAAAAGCCAGCGTACTTCAGGATCTTGTGAAGCCAGTTCCTTCTACCAAAGGAGCCATTTCCCTTATCCCTGGCAGAAGGGACAAATGGCTACCTGTGGTGCCTGTTAGATCAGACACACGCTAATTCCAGGCTCCCTCAGTATCACAAGCACCTGATACTGAGTCAATGGACACATTTGAGTCCACCCTAGCACTCTGGCTCTTCTCAGCTCCTCATATCCTGCCTCCTCCCCTACACTTCTCCAGCTCATGTCTTCCCTCCCCCAGCTGTTCTCCTTAGAACCCTGCTATATCTGCTGTGTTCTCTTGGACATTTCTTGTCCTCTCTTTCTCTTAATCTCTCACCAGCACCACCCTTCACACAAAGACACACACTCATGCACACACACATACATGTGCATGCATGTGCACACACATGCACACTCACATGCAGGTGCACACACATGTACACACATGCACTGGTGCACATGTACACTCACATGCATGTGCACACACATGGACACACAAATACATACATGCACACATACACATGAGGGTGCATACAGACACACGCACACAAACATGCACATGCACACACACATGTACACACACACTTTTGCACATACATACACAAGCCTGAATGCACATGTGTGCACACACATGCACACTCACATGTGGGCACACACGGATCCATGCACATACTCATGGGAGTGCACACACATGCACACTCACATGTGGGCACACACGGATCCACGCACATACTCATGGGAGTGCACACACATGCACACACCTTCTGCTGGCCATGTTCAGCAGAACATCTACAATAAAACCCTTCCCCATACCATCAAGCAGTCATACCATCAAGTTATATAGGCTTGGCCTTGAGGACACTTGGGTTTGTGTGTGTGTGTGTGTAGTGTTGTAGTGCATGTGATGTGTATGTGTGTGTGGTATGTGTGTATGTGTGTGTAGTATGTTTGTGTATGTGCAGTGTGTATGTGTGGTATGTGTGTATGTGTGGTGTGCTGTGTGTGTGTGTGTGAGTGTGTGTGTGTGTGTGTGTGTGAGTGTGTGTTTCCACTGCTCCTTGTTACCTGCCCCCACACAGCTTCCCTGTCTCCATGGTTTTCCTTTCCCAGGCTGTCCCGTAGTTGGAAGCTCAGTTCCCTGCTGCAGGCAGCTTGGTGGCTTCCCGCGTTGGCAGTTATGAAGGCTGCCACTGTGCACACCTCTGCCCGGGCTCTTAAGAAGGGGAGTGGGGGTCAGGGAAAGAATGTTTGCTGTGCACCTGAAGTCACAATCACTCAGGCCACACAGAACAGGACAAACCCCCATCCCCCACCCCAGGAACAATGCCGTATACACACCCCATGCCTGATGGCTCCGAACCACCAAGGCAGTTGCCAGACATTGGCTTGAGGACATCAGAGTCCTTGGCGCCTTGGCCAGCTGATTACTGAAATGCCCTCTGCCAGGCCTTTGACTGCCAAGACACTGATTTCCCAGCAGGGCGAACTCAGCGAACCTGTGACTTTAAGAAGGCCAGGCAAAGTCACTGTTAATCATATAACTTTATTGTCCTCCTGGGTCATAAAGGAAGTGTCCCCCCCCTTCCCCCTCCCCCTGAATGTCAGTTTTATGGTGCCCATAAACAGAGAGCGGGCCAGTGACCCTTCCAGCCTTAGAACGTCCCCCCGGACTGTTCTGGAGGTAGACTGGTTGGAACGCAGCTGCAGGGCCTGCGAGAGGACAGAAGTGGGACAGGAGGTGAGTCTGGTCCCTCTTGGTTCCCAGGGCAAGGGCGGAGAGTCAGCTGGTTCTCCTGCACTCTCTGTTGGCATGCGCGCGTGCAATGGTGGGGGGGGAGGAGGGAGGCTGAGAGGGAAAATATTTGTACCTTCCGTTGACTTCAGGACCCCTGGGAGGGTTGTCTCTTTGAGTCTAAGGAACAGGGGCTTATTTTCCCTAATGTGGTGGCTGTAGTGGAGGTGGTGGTGATGAAGATGGTGGTGGTGGTAATGATGATGATGATGACTGCCAACGACATCCAAAAAGGAGAGCAATATCATTGTTTTGGTTTGAGTCTTGCTCCATTTTTGGTTTCGGTTTTTCAGAGCTGCTCAGAACCCCATCTGCTGCCTGCCTTTGAGCCCAAGGCTCACCGCACCACCTGAATAGAGTAGTTAGCAAGCCTCGTGGGGCCGTGGGGCCGCCGTGGGGCCGTGGGGCCGCCGTGGGGCCGTGGGGCCGTGGGGCCGTGGGGCCGTAAGCCATCACTACCTACCTGCCTGCCAGGTGAGACTTGGCAGTGCAAACCTTATTTTCAGTTTAGGGAAGGATCTCACTGTGTAGCTCAGGCTGTCCCCCCATTCACCATCCTCCTGCCTCAGCCTCCCCGATTGGAGGTCTTCAAATGTATGTCAGCACACTCAGCCCCTGGGGCACTTAAAGCTTTTTCTACAGGGTTCAGAGAGCTAAGATGTAGGTGTCCATGCTGACACCCAGGCCTTCCAGCTCCACACAGGAGACTGGGACAGGGAAGAGGGGAGATATCCAAACCAGCTCGGGGGTTAGGGCACAAAAACCAGGCAGTGGTGTTGCCGGATTCTTCTCAGTATGCAAAGAACTCGGAAAGGCCAGCCTGCTTACCCCAGATAACTCACCGCCGCGGTGTACAATTGTTCCTTGTAACAGAATGACAGACTTGCCTGGCTGTCCCTTTAACCAAATCTTTGTGTCCTTCTGCCACTCAGTGACAGGAGGCCCAGGCAGGGTCAGGAATTGTCTGAAACATAAACAGTTCCTGGAAGTGGGCGAGGCAGGGACAGGTTCCTTGAATGTCCCCTACAACCCAAGCTGGAGTCGGACTTAAGACTCAGCGGCCATGGTATGCTGCACGGGGAAACCCCGTGGGGGCAGGGCACCTATGCCATATGCACCTATGTGCCTACCAGCTGGATTCTGTCTGGGAACATCGAACCGGACACCCCTGTTGCTCCCCCAGAATTGACAGAGGTTTGGTCTATTCAGAGGTCTGGGGTTCTTTGGCTCCCCTGCTGTGTTGTCCAAACATCCTCAAAATGGGGGGGGGGGGGCTCTTAGATTGCCCTAAGAGTGTCCTAAAATGAAACTCAGCACTAAGATGCGAGATTCCCCAGCCCTCCCTCAGGCAGCCTTTATTGTGGACGCTTGCAGCCTCCGGAACTCGGCCCCAGCCAGCAGGAGCTAAGGGCAAGAAGCCACCTAGCCTGCCAAGGCTGTGTGCAAGCCTCCTCAGCCTGAAGGAAGCTGCTCTTTGGAATATGCAAGGTGCTTCCCTACCTTGGCTGCACTCAGTCCCCGGGAGTGCTCCCTGGAGTGCTCCCATGAGCTAGTTACACTCCTAGGAGCCTGGGCCAGCAGAGATTCTGCATAGCCTGATGCTCAGGTCCTGGAGTTTCCCTAGAAAACAAGTTGCTTGCAACCCTCCTGTGTGTCAGGCTTCTGCGTGACTCCAAATCGGTTAAACCGACTCCTCCCCTCAGACTCTTTTTAAAACCTCTGAGGTCCAGAGGGATCCCAAAGAGCTGACAGTTGCCTGCAGCCATGATTTATGGGCATTTTTGGCTATCGCTGACTTTTCTCGGAGCTTCTAAGATGTCCTCGGAACAGAATGTCTGCATGTGCTTAAACTCCTTCTTCGTGTCAGGATGTGCCGTGGAGCCTGGGAATTCTGCGGACAGGGTGTGGCTTCGTCATCAGGTTGGGAAGGATGAAGGCTTGGCAACTGAAAACTGTTGCCCCCCCCCCCCACCACCACCACCACCACCATCCAGGGGTTTTAGGCTACCTGAGGGGATGAATGTGAACGGTTTGTCTAAGCTCCGCCCCACAGTCACCTGGCAACAGCCAGGTGTGCCTGACACCCTCTAAAAGGGGCTGCTGGGCCCCTCCGCCCTCTCTTGCACTAGCCTTCTTGCTTTTGCTCTGTCCCCTCCCCCTTCCCCCTTTCTCCCCATTCCCTCCCCACTCTACTTCTCTTATATTCTTGTGTCTTCTCCTTCTCCTCCTCCTCATTTTTCTTCTTCTTCCTGCTCCTCCTCCTCCTCTTCTCTCTCTCTCTCTCTCTCCCCCCCCCCCTACTTTCTCTGCCTCTACTACCATCTTGACTCTCCTCCCCAAGTCCTGAATAAACTCTATACTATACCTTCGTGTGGCTGGTCCCTCAGGGGGGAGGGATGCCTCAGCATGGGCCCACGGAGGCACCCTTCCCCCATACCTGACTACACCTCCACCAGACATATTCCTCCTCTCTTTATCTTTTTATAAACACATCACTGAAGTTGAACAGTGCATGCTTTTTCTCATGTGGGAATCTATTCAGAAGGTAACAGGGACGTAAAAGAAAGAATTGTTAGGGAAGCAGTGGAAGGAGTGGGTGAGAAGACAGGTGTGCAACCAGAACTTGAGTGTGTTCATATGTGGAATTGTCGCAGTGAACACCCTTGATCTGTGCGAGTGAGCTCCGTCTATAATCATGACTGAACAATACGGTGGACAGACTCTGGATGCCCAGGCGGATGGGGGTGTGTGTGTCCTGAACATCCTGTTGTCCCAAAGACTGTGGCACACCAGGGAAGGGCAAGTCACCAGGGAAGAGATGTTAGGACAAATCTTGTCAGTCAGCCAGCCTTAGTGACCCTGGGACAGCAAGGTGGCAGTGACATTTACCAAAAGCCACACACTGCCCTGAGGATTCTGCACGGATTCCTTGCTTGCTTTCAAGCCCACTGGGAGGAAACAATGTATCCCTGTGATGAATGTATCCCTGTGATGGCTGGCAACACTTCTGGATCAGGGCTGTGTTTATGGACCTGTGGGTGGGCGGGTAGCTGCCTGTGCTACAGGCGATTTTTCTTTTCCTCGTTTCTCTTGAAAAGGAGTTCATTCTCCTCTGTAAAAACGCCCCCAGTGAGCTCTTTGTGCAGAGTTGTATCTATGTCACAGCCTGACTGTGACCCCGGTGGGTGAGCCACTCACTTTTTCTCTGAACAAATACCATAAGAGAACCATGGACTAAGGCTAAGGTTCAGCCTTAACGTAGACGGGCATACCAGTGTCTGCCCAAGCCCTGATTCCTGCTTCCCCCTGAGAATCAAATTCAAGTATAAAAATCCTGCTTCAAAACCCAAGGGATACCATGCCCTGAATCCAAAGGACAGCTCTTCATTAACTCTTTTTTGAAAAGATACTTATTTCGGTTTTATGTGTATGACTGTTAACTGAATAAATGCCTGTGTGCCACCTTGGTGCCTTATACCCGAGGAGCCCAGAAGAGGGCGTCAGATTCCCCTGGAACTGGTGTTACCATAGCTGTGAGCTGCCAAGTGGGTGCTGGGAATCAAGTCCGCTACACTCCACCCGGGGTCCTTTATCTCTCTCTGAGCCACTTCTCCTGGCTTCCTTATTGTGTGATTCCATTCTGAGGTGGCTTGGAGTTCAAATTCAGATACTCCTGAGAATCCTTCCCAGCTTACCTTGCACCACCTTGCAGCACAGGGACCCAGCTATGCACACCGGCACGCACCTGTGTGCATCTCCCTCCCTCAGCCGCATTCCTCGGACTGCGCTTTGGTAATCACTTCCTTTCTGAACTCATTCCTCCCAGACCCCTGTTGGTCACTAACCTGGGTTCACCAGATTTCTAATTTTGTCACTTAGAGCATTGAATAAATGCAGTCATACCTGTCATTTGGGGGATTATCTGCTTCATTAGGAACCAGCACTCTGATCCGTCCACGTGTTCCTATAGAAGTAAGTTCTTTTTATGGCCTCCTAGTGCTCCCTGTCCTCAGAGGAGGGTGGTTAGTTTATCCAGTCACACGTTTGTTTCTAGATTGGGACCATTTCCAGCCAGGTTGCCAACTCACAGGTGATTATGGGAGCGTAGATTTCCTTCCTCGACCCGGAAGGTCAGCTACTGTCAAACTTCTCCACAGAATCCCCACAACACCAGCAAGATATGAGTGACCCAAGTTAGTCCTCCCTGATCCTGGGTGTGGCCAGCCTTTTTGATCTTAGGATACGCATTCTGATTTGCCTTTCCTAGTGAATGTGGATGCCACCTAGGTCTCCTGATTGCACCTGTCTGCACACAATCAGTGTGTCACCTCTTGCCTGTTTTCAAGTTGTGTTGTCTTCTGCTGTGGAGTCTTGACAGCCTTTCACGCACACTGTATTCAAATCATGGTCAGAGGATTTGCAAATACTCCGCCAGACCAGCTGTTTGTCTTTGGGGGGCCACAGGGGAGCTCATGACTTATTTTTACTTAATTCATTTTTATTTTATATATGTATTTATTCACTTATTTTGGCTTTTCAAGACAGGGTTTCTCTGTATAGCCCTAGCTGTCTTGGCACTTGCTCTGTAGTCCAGGCTGTCCTCAAACTCAGAGAGATCCTCTGCCTCCTGAGTGCTAGGATTAAAGGTGTGTGTCACTGCCACCCTGGCTACTTTTTATTTTTATTTGTTTAAATATATCTTGGTCTTATATTTACTCCTCCACCACTTCCTTCCATAATCCCAGCCACCCACACAACATCATATTCTTTCCCTCTCTTAAAACACACACACACACACACACACACACACACCCCAAAACATGGAATCCATTTTGTATTGGCTAACTACTCCTGAGCACATGACTGCCTGAAGCGTGGTTTCAGGCTGTCTCTGCACCCCTCAACACTACCCTTCCTACAACAACAATTAATTTCGATCAAGTGGCTTAGTGATTTCCCTGAGTATTTGGGTGTCTCGTCTAGGAAGTCCCTGACTTCCTCCGCACTCTGCAGGTTGTGCCCCTGTGTGCTATGGTTTCACAGCCCATGGGCAATACATTTTGCATAAGTTTTTCGCCTGTGGAATAATCTATTTCCACAAAAGAGCTTGCCGTGTGTTTTTTTGACAGAAAGAAACTTAAGCCTGCCATACTGGGGTAGAGAGGATTGACATCTTTGCTGTGTCAAATTTACTAAGCCATTAACACGAGCTATTATTTACTTACGCATCTTTCCTAGTGACATTTCGAGTTGGGGCACATAAATTCTGCATGTTTTGTTATGTTTGTACCTGAGGCATGAAGCCTTGCTGAGTGACTATCTATGGAATTGAGCTTCTAATATAATCATTACCTATTATTAATATCGTGTGTGTATCTCACGACCTTGTTAAATTCACTTGTTAGCGGTATTTGTTTCATTTTGTAGAATCCTTGGAATGTTCTGTGTAGACAGTCTTGCTGTCAGCAGTCAAGGGCTGCTGATTTATTTCTTCCTTTCTGGCCTGGGTGCTTTTTATTTCTTATTCTTACCTTATTGAGCTAGCTTGAACTTTTGGCATTGTGTCAAATAGTAATCATGAGAAGCCCATCCTGCCTTGTCACACCTGAAGCTGAAGAGTTGTGTTAACTCTTTTATATTTTAATTTTATGTGTATGGGTGTTGTAGCTACATGCACATATATGTGCCGTGTGTATGCAAGTGCCCACCAAAGCCAGAAGGCATCCCATCTCCTGGAACTAAAGTTACAGATGGTTGTGAGCCACCGTGTGGTTGCTGGAAATCAAACCCATGTCCTTTGGAAGAGCAGCCAGTGCTCTTAACTGCTGAACCATCTCTCCAGCTCCTGTTAATGCTTTTGTAAAACCAGCTTAAAGAGGTTCCTCCCTGTTTCTGCCTCTCTGAGAACTTCATCTTGAATGTGTGTTGATTTTACCAGATACCTTTCTTTTTTTTAAATTTCTTTTCTTAAAGATTTATTTATTTATTTATTTATTTATTTATTTATTTATTTTACATATATGAGTATATCGTTGCTCTCTTCAGAAACACCAGAAAAAGGCATTGGATCCCATTACAGATGGTTGTGAATCCATTACAGATGTGGTTGCTGGGAATTGAACTCAGGACCTCTAGAAAAGCAGTCAGTGCTCTTAACCACTGAGCTATCTCACCAGCCCTACCAGATGCCTTTCCGTGACTTAATTAACAGGATAATGAAATTTTCCTGTTCTATGCCACCAATGTGGATTACATTGATTGGTTTTAAAACATTGGACCAAACTTGCATCCCTGGTACAAATCACATTTGACCCTCATGTAAGGTTTCCTTCTTTTTATATTGCTGAATGTGTTTTTAGTTGATTTTTCTTACTGAATTTGTGTCTGTGCTCAGGAAGGGTGTAGGTTGTGGCTCTTTATCTGTTGCTGCTGCCTTTGTGGATTTGGTATCAGACCCTGACAGCAGCCCCACAGAATGAACAGAGGCTGGCTATGGTGGTGGTGTGGGTCAGAAACTGGCTGCCAAGCCTGAACCCCAGCACCCACATAGAAGGCAAGAAGCAACTCCTGTAAGTCATCCCCAAATCTATACAGGTGAATGTGGCGTTCATGTGTATATACACATATTCACACTCACACTCATATACACACACTTGCATTTATACACATACACACATGCTCACATACACACACATGCTCACATACACACTCTCACACACTCACATACACAGTCACATACTCTCACATACATACACTCATATACACACACAGTCACATACACGGTACACATTCACATACACACATGCTCATACAGACACTCACACACTCACATACACAATTACATATACACTCATACACATTCATATACACCCTCTCACACACTCACATATACAAACTCATATACACACAGTTACACTCTCATACACACTATACACACACATGCACACATTCTCTCACATACATATGGCTCACAAACATACGCACACACACTTTATATACACTCACACACTCATATACACACACTCATACTCACATAGTCACACACACATACACTCGTATATACAGTCTCACACTCACATACACATACACACTCTCACACTCATATACATACACACACATACAATACTGATTGTTCGATGACTTCTGAATTTATATGAATACTCAGAGATCAGCAACTCGTGTAGATTCCAACTGCTGCTTCTTCTAAAGATTTCTTGATGAGTTAACCTAAGACCGCACTGCACCAAGGAGACTACAGAAGCTCACTGAGGCCCTGACAGGCTCAGGGAGGTCACTTCTCCTCCTGGTATATGCAGGCCTCTCAGAGGACCAGTCATTAGACTCCAAGTCTCTCGACAGTGGTTCTGTGGCTGACACTGAGTGGAGCTTCTAAGAGACACTATGAGAAGCGACACTATGAGAAGAGACACTATGAGAAGAGACACTATGAGAAGAGACACTATGAGAAGAGACACTATGAGAAGAGACACTATGAGAAGAGACACTATGAGAAGAGACACTATGAGAAGAGACACTATGAGAAGAGACACTATGAGAAGAGACACTATGAGAAGAGACACTATGAGAAGAGACACTATGAGAAGAGACACTATGAGAAGAGACACTATGAGAAGAGACACTATGAGAAGAGACACTATGAGAAGAGACACTATGAGAAGCGACACTATGAGAAGCGACACTATGAGAAGCGACACTATGAGAAGCGACACTATGAGAAGCGACACTATGAGAAGCGACACTATGAGAAGCGACACTATGAGAAGCGACCTTTCTTCTCACAGGATGTGAAGCCAGGCGGCCATGTGTTGTCTACACCCACTTGCTTGAAAGTGTTCTGGGTCTCAGGTAGGGAGCTCCATTTGAATGATTAGGAGACACAAGCTTGAGGTAAAGATGCCATTATTTAGGATAGACAGGTGCCTGTGGGCCACACAGAGAAGCCAGGAACACAAGATCAAAGGCAGCAGATGACCCATAGGTTGATGCCTTTATTGTGTTCTGAGAATTACCCCGTGGTTCCTCATGGGGAATTTTAATTGGTGATGTAAAGCAAGCAGACATGAGTTCTGAAAGGTCACGGTGTTGGTGAAATTGTTACTGTGGCATAGGGCTGCACGGTGTGTGCCGGGTGTGGGGACAGCAGGTGAGTCAGGTAGACTGTACCTAGCTGTCCACGGGGAGGTGGTCACCAAGAGGAAGTGGCTTAAGGCAGACATCTGGATTGACACCTGGGTAGACAACCGGATGCTGGGTTGGGGTGACTGAACCTGCACTCAGAGTGAACCCACGGGGAGTGTACGGTCACGTGACACCAGAAGGACTGCAATAGGCAGTAAAGCAGAGAAGGCTTAGCAGGTTGGTCTAGGCCAGCGGTTCAACCTTCCCAATGCTGCGGCCCTACAATACAGTTCCTCGTGTGGTGGTGGCCCACCCCCAAGCATAGAATTATCCCTTCGCTACTTCCCAGCTGTAATTTCACTACTGTTATGAATCACAATATAAAGATCTGGTATTTCCAATGATCTTAAGTGACCCTGTGAAAGGGTCATGACCCCATGAAAGGGCCATAGAGACCCATAAGTTGAGAACCGCTGATTGATTGATTCGGGGTTTTTTTGTTTTGTTTTGTTTTGTTTTTATTGTGTCCAGTCATAAACATTAGCAAATATATTTGAGGAAGGAAGGAAGGGAGGGAGAGGAGAGAAGCGGAGAGGAGAGAGAAAGGGAGGGGAGAAGATAGGAGAGAAGATAGGAGAGGAGGGGAGAGGAGGGGGAGGAGAGAGGGAGGGAAAGGAGAGGAGAAGGGAGGGGGAGAGGAGAGGGTAGGGGAGGTGAGAGGGTAGGGGGAGAAGAGGAGGGGAGATGGGAGGGGGAAGGGGAGAGGAGCGGTAGGAGAGAGGGGAGGAGAGGGGGAGGAAAGAGGGGAGGGGGGAGAGGGGAAGGAGGGAGAGAGGGGAGGAAAGAGGGGCAGGGGGAGAGGGGAAGGAGGGAGGAGAGGGGAGGAGGCATGATGGCTGAGACTGGTGCTCCCAGCACGTGGGAGGCTGCAATTTAAAGATAGCCCAAGTTAGAGGCCAGCCTGGGCTATGAACCAAATCCTGCCAAAAGCAAGGGAGGAAGGGGACAGAAAACATCCGGCAGTAGGTTAGACCAGGCAGTAGGTTAGACCAGGCAGTAGGTTAGACCAGGCCCTGCTCCCTGCATGTCAAACGTCCATAGGAGGGAGTGCTCAGCTTGCGGCTGAAGACGCCCAGAGGTGGAGTGTGGTGTCCGCACATGGAAACGTCCTTCAGGCTCACATCAACACGCCATCCAGCACCAACTGCACGACTTCCTTAAGGGACTCCATGCCCCCACCTGTGCCAGCCCAGTGTCACCTGGCCACATGCTGCTTGAAATGCCATCCTCGCGGCTGATAACCCGATTTGCTAATTTTGGAGTTGTTAGGGGCGTTAGCCTGGTGGCAATTGTTGTACTTTCATGACATGCACCCCAGCCTCCTCGGTAGACTAAGACAGCAGTTAGACACAGGAGGACACGCACAGCACACCTGGGAACCCGTGAGCCGGCGGCTGCTTACATCAGGATGGAGGTGGCCTGTGGAGGGAAGGGGGCTGAGGGAGGCCAAGGAGACTTCTGGTGCCGGCCATAATCTGTTCCTTAGACTGAAGATGTCCAAGATCTGAGGGGACAACACTTCTTTCCCGTTATAAAATTAATATATAAGTTCAGGGTAGAAAATAAAGATTCTCCAAGGCATCAAAGATCAGAAAATAGAATCCCATAAACAAAAGATAACTACTGTTGGTGTTCTGGAAGGTTCCTTCCCAATGTGTTTGAAAAATAGAAGCATTCTATACTATGTTTCAAAGATCATTTGAATGAACATTTGGTTGTTTGGTTGTTTGTTTCTCAAGACAGGGTTTCTCTGTATAGCCCTGGCTGTCCTAGAACTCACTCTGTAGACCAGGCTGGCCTCCAACTCAGAAATCCACCTGCCTCTGCCTCCCAGAGTGCTGGGATTACAGGCGTGCGCCACCACCGCCGGCTATAAGTGCTTTTTCTTGAACATATGTCTATGTACTGCGTGCCTGCCTCAGACCCGTGGAGATCAGAAGGGGCATTTGATCCCCTGGGACTGGAGATTTATATTGATGGTTGGCTGTGAGCCCCCCACGCAGGTACTAAGAGTCAAACCCCGGTCCTCTGCAAGAGCGGCAAGTGCTCTTAATTTCTTTAGCACCTAAAACCCACTTTTTAAGGCTAATAACGGATGTTAACTTTATCTGTTGGTTTTTATTTTGTTTTTAGGGTCAGGGTCTTGCTGTGTAACCCTGGCTGCCTCTGCCTCCCAGACATGTGCATTTTTAAATGATTATTTAGTTTTTTTCCTCTTCTTTCCATTTTAGTCAGGAGCTTGTTGTGCTGCTAAAGCTAACCTGAAACCTTGTTCTTCTTGCCCATCTGACTCTGCTAACTCCTGCCCCACCCTCCCATATACTGGGATTTAAAGGCGTGCTGAGCTGGATTTGTTATCAATAGTAGAATATGAGTCTACAGTACAAATACATGATATTTAATTTAATAAATCCTGAGGCTGGCAAGATGGCTTTGTGGTTTAAGGCACTTGTCAACAAGCCTGGTGACCTCAATTTAGTCCCCAAAATCTGTAATATGCCTATGTCACAGCTGCCCGCCACCCGCTCCCCCCACCCCCACCGCTGCCACCACCACACACAGACAAGCTGTGCTGATTTCGTTATATTAAATGATGCTGTGGTGTGTTATCTTCTCTGTATGTTTGTGACCATTTGCTAGAAAGCAGGCACTGGGTGGAAACACAGGAACGTTTCTTGGCTTCTGAGTCCCATTGACGGACAGTTATTGAAATATTGTCTTAGCCGTGCTCGTTTGGTTTGCTATGTTTTGGTTGCTGGTAAGACTTAAACATCAGGCCAACAACAAAGAGTCTATGAATGCCTTTATAGAGTCTCTGACTTTGGAGGCCATGAGGGAACGGTTAGCTGGGACGCAAAGCTCTCCCCTTCTCAAGAGCACAGATAGACTCACTTCAAAGGGTGAGGTCACGACCATCTGCAAGTCACAGAATTGGGTTGGTCAGGAAATAGGAAAGAGACAAGTTATGATCAGCCTGGGATCTGAACCTTGTAAAACCAACCACCCAGCCCAGTTTTACAGGGCAGACCAGAAGAGGCCAGGCCTACTCCACCCAGCCCGCTTCCTCTCTGCAGGCCCATCCTGAGAACACCATGTTTTCACTCAGTGGTGCATTGACCCCACTCCGCCACAGTAATTGTCCCCATAAACTGAGTTCCGTGAGAACACTGCCCATATTTAGAGCCCCCGAAGCCTGCCTGCCTTATCTAGCTGCAGCAGCTTCTGGAGAACATCAGCCCCAGGACCACTGGCCACGGACCAGGACGAGCAGGCAGCAGACAAGAGGAAAAACCCAGGGAGGCCCTGCTACCCATGGTGGGCAAGCCAAACATCCTTCTACAGTGGCAGCTGTAGCTCACACAGGGATCGGACCCTTAGCCACCTGCCTGTCTCCACGTCTGTCCTCCCAGCCCGTGCTACACCCATTTCTCTTCTTTGGCTTGTAGAAAGAGAAGAACTTATCCAGGGTGTGCTGGCCCAGGTGGCAGAACAATTCTCCAGGTACCGTATGTTCTCTGTATAGCCTTTCCAGACTCACGGGAGCTGGCCCTAGTCATAGTCAGTCCTCTGGAGCTTTTGGGGCTAGCCTAGCTGGGCACGTCTTAGCAAACCTTCACCATATCCCCCAAACCATGTCCAGTGGCCACTTGTAGAACATGAGTTCTGGAGGTGGCAAATCCGTCTGCCTCTGTTCTTCTAAAGCTGGGAGCCATCTACAAAACACCCTTCTACAAAGGAGCGTTTCCCACTGAGATGCTGCTGTGGGGGTGGAAGGCTTCCCTCTAGTTTGCCAACACTTTATAATTCCGTTGTCAGTTTCCCAAAATGACTTCTGATTGGTATGCCATTGTCACTTAGAACCAAATGATTGAACCACCATAGAGCGTGGCAGTACCCCACAGCTGCCCTTACTGGTGGGCAGGATGGGGCGGGGCGGGGTGAGGGCATGGGTGAACCCAGCGTAAGTCTACTCAGAGAGGCCAGGACCAAGTAGTGATAAGATCAGACTTAGAGACATTATGCATTCTTTAAAAGCACTTCCTGCCGTCGTGGTTCCCCTCCCCAGCCTCCTTGGAGACCTCACCCCAAGCAGGGGACTGTAAACGTTGGCTGGTCTGGGTCTCCTGTTTTATCTTTTCTCCCCGCTGTTTTGCCCCCAGAGCGTTTAAGATCAACGAGTTGAAAGCTGAAGTTGCAAATCACCTGGCCGTGCTGGAGAAACGGGTGGAATGTGAGTAGAGTGTTTGTTTTGTTTTTCCTTTCTGCTTATGTTGTTTTGTAACCTCCATCGGAATTAGCCGCTTGAGAACAGTGATTGAGTGGGTCAGCGCTGAAGGCAGATGCATCCTTTCTGTGTGCCGTCCTGATTTCGACAGAGGCTGGACAAAGGCAGATCTAAGCACACGTTTCTGTTTCAAGCTCAGCTTGTATGAAGCTTTGTCTATGCACAGAACACAAACCACAAACCCAAATGGCCAATGTCTGGCCCAGTAGAACCTCTCTCCATAAGGCAGGGCAGTGGAGGGGGTAGGGTGGGAGGAGGGACCTCTCTTCACACTCCTATACAGCTTGCTTCTGCAGAGTCTGGAACGTGTGATGTTTCAGTCCCAGTTTCTGACCACTGCAAGCAAGAGAGAGTCAAGTCCAATTTCCATTCCGTTTCCAAAGAGCCAGCCAGACTCGGGGAGGGAAATAGCTTCAAGTCACCTCATCTGTAGTGACAGGATCAATGGAGGATCAATGCTTCCGCTCCACAGGCCCTCGGAGCCTGCCTCCCCTCAGCTCCACAGTCACGCGCTCTGTCCCTGTCAGGCTCAGCCTGGTGATATCTGGGCGCCTGATTTATTAACTTGGGCAGGGTAAACAAAATTCAAACAGGAGATTAGCACCCCTGAAGAATATGTAGCTGACTCTATGCATAAGACAAAATGGATGGCTTTTTGTTTTGTTTTGGGTTTTTTTTTTTTGCTTTGTAATTGCTTCTCATTTTTTTTTCAAAAAAATTTTTTTTTCTATCATGCAAGATCTGGCTCAGCAGAATAAGGTGATATACATTTTCCATCGTGTCAAGTGCATTGATTGGCTTTCCCCGAGTTAGCTGGTCTTTTGGGTCCTCCAGACTATCTTGTCCTACCTGGGGATGGTAAGGAGTCACAGAAAACTTAGTGACTGCCAGGCAGTGGTGGCCCACGCCTGTAATCCCAGCACTCTGGGAGACAGAGGCAGGCAGATTTCTGAGTTCAAGGCCAGCCTGGTCTACAGAGTGAGTTCCAGGACAACCAAGGCTATACAGAGAAACCCTGTCTCGAAATAACCAAAATCAAACAAAACAAAACAAAACAAAAAAAACGTTAGTGACGGCTTCAGCAATGGGCACACACAGGAAGCGTGTGTAAGTCACAGCAATGCCCACTCCAAGGTGCTAGAGGAGGTGTCAGTGGGGCCGGCTCCTCTGGGATCTGAGGGACAGTGGGTTCTAGGACTCCAGGCCAGCAATCCTTTCCACTGCCTAGCTGGGGTCACGACATGCCTACAGCCTGCTCCTGTCTTCTAATAGCTGCTACCGTTTCTCAGTACACCCTGTCTGTTTCTTGTAAAGACGCTGCATTTGGATCCAGGGGCTCCCATTTCAAGTTCTCTACCTTATATCTGCCAAGGATCTTTTGTTGAAATCAAGTGATATTCCTGGATCATGGCCCTGGGTGGCTGGGCAGGCTGCCAGGAAAACACACCTTGAGTCACTGCTCCATACAGACACACAACCATGCACAAGCACAGACACCAAGACACGGACAGAAACCACACTCCGAGGCATGTGTGCATATGCAGGCCCATCTGGGTGTCATTAACTGTTATCTGTGTCTCAGGCTAAGGGACATCCAACTGTAAACCCCCACACCGCGCTGACCTTATTGTGAATGGAATTTCCTCCTTGCTCTTTGACCTTAAACCAAATACACGTTTCTCCTCTGTGACTGTCAGCGCCCCCCCCCCTTCTGTGTAAATGTTTAGCTTTTAAGGAGTCTGGGATTACTGGTGGGTCAAAGGTGATTTCATAACCGTGGAACAGCCTGGCCCATGCCTCCTGTCCTGCCGGCAGCAACTCACGTCCTTCCTGGCATGCTGTGGTGGGGACACAGGGCATCCCTGGCCCGTCCACTCTTTGTACTCGTGCCCTGGACCTAAACCAAGACCTAAACATCAGTGTGGGCAACAGCCAGCCAGAGCTGACAGCTGAAGACAGAGGTAGACACTGGGTAAGCAAACAATCCAGAATTCCATACTGAAGCAAATGGAACCAGCCTTTCCGTGTGGTGCAGGAACTGTGCCTGAGGCAAGCCTTAAGAGCGGTCCCAGGAGAAAGCCCTGAAAAGCAGCTCTCTGCCCCCTCTTTGAGTGAAGCCCCTTAGGTTTGCAGATAGGAGAGAGAGAGAATATGCCCACAGGTCCTGTGAGTCCTTATTGTGAAAGAAGGAAAAATTGCCTTTAGCTACTGCTAAGACTGGTTTTTTTTTTGTTTTTTTTTTTTCCACAAAACCAACATCTATTTCCCTTAGGAATTCACTCTTAAATTGTTTTTTGGTTTTTTTTTTAATTGGGAGGTACAGAAGCTCACAGAAACCCTTTCTGAAGTTAGAGCTGGAGAAGCCCACGATTAAGAACGCTAGCTGCAGTTCCAGATGACCTGGGTTTGATTTCCGGCCACCCATTCATGTGGTAGCTCCCATCTATCTGTAATTCCAGTTCCAGGGAGGGCTCCATCACCTTCTCTGTCTTCTTCTGCAGGCATTTCCCCTCTTCTGAAGTCCAAATGCACTTCCCATGTTTCCAAAGCAGATAACTCCGCAGGCCAGCATGTCAGAAAGCCTACATTGGTTGTGTCACCAGGGCACTGGCAATAGCAAATGGGTCAGGGTGACCTCTCCTTCAGCTTGGAGTATCTGTGCCTACCCATAGGTCAAGTTTAAGAGGAACAAGGGAACCTGTCTTAGTTAGGGTTTTACTGCTGGGAACAGACACCATGACCAAGGCAACTCTTATAAGGACAACATTTAATTGGGGCTGGCTTACAGGTTCAGAGGTTCAGTCCATTGTCATCAAGGTGGGAGCATGGCAGCATCCAGACAGGCATGGTGCAGGAGGAGCTGAGAGCTCTACATCTTCATCTCTGAAGGCTACTAGAAGACTGGCTCCCCAACCCACCCCACATGGTTAGGAGGAGGGCCTTAAAGCCCACGCCCACAGTTACACACTTCCTCCAATAAGGCCACACCTCCAAATAGTGCCATTCTGTGGGCCATGCATATTCAAACTACCACAATACCCTAATAGATGAAGCTTGGGTCACGCCATGAGTCCAGTGGCCTTCCACCATTGAAGGCCTTGCAATTTGGCGTACCTACCTACCCCTGGGAACAGGCTTCCTTCTGTAGGATCTGATGGTAGAAGGACTGAATGGGGCCGGTGATGAACAGCCAAACACCAGGTCTGGTCGTAGGTCATGCCTATAA
This sequence comes from Apodemus sylvaticus, assembly GCF_947179515.1. NCBI lineage: Eukaryota > Metazoa > Chordata > Mammalia > Rodentia > Muridae > Apodemus > Apodemus sylvaticus. The sequence goes on from NC_067490.1 coordinate 8,514,044, forward strand.
TCCCAACCCCTTACAAACCAAGACGGGAAGACATCAGAGCCAGCCGGTGGTACACAGGACAGCCTTGTCTCTCACACATGTGGCAAGTGGAATCTGCCACATGTCTCCTTGGCTCTATTGACTGAAATGCAATCTGCTCTACCTCACGTTCGGTCCATGTCCCAGAGGCAAGTCTTTAGCCTGCAAAAATGCAACCAACCAAGTTTAAATAAGACTGTAGTGGCCAAGACTGAAGGGAACCCCAAGGGTGCCTGAGTGATGTGATGTCCTCAGAAGAATGTCCAGTGGCCTTCAACAACTTCTTGGGGTGCCTGTGATACAAGAAAGCATGAAGAACCCCATGCAAAAGGAAGGGTGACCGAGCGGGTGGCCAAACATGCCTAGCTTCTATGTTCCCCTCAGCTTCTACCTAGACTTGTCCCCAGGCTGCCACCGCCCTGTCCCCAGACACTGATTCCTAAGACTTTCATTTTGGTCTGCACAGATCAGCCTTGTATGAGAAGCGTAGAAGTTTTTCTGGCCCAGAAGCAAGCCACCGACCCAGAGCTAACCATGTCCCTTTGTGCAAAAGAGACATTGTCCCTACGAAACCCTATCCCGGGTTGTCCATTACCTTGGGAAATTCTGGAAAATCCAAAAGGAGGCTGAGTCACACCAGGCTGCCTTTGCACATGCACCCAAACTGCAGGTCCTCTTCTTGGGTCGGAGCCATCATCAGGAACCCACCAGGTCCCCAAATGGCTTTTTTCCTGTAGAAAGGGTCATACTGTGTTTTTAATCAATTATTATCGAGAAAGGGAATCACTCACACTGTGGGTAGTGTCCTTTGGCAGGAAATTGAGGTGCAGTCATAAAGTAACAGACAATTTTTTCTCTTCCACAAGAACCCAGCTTCCAGCACTGAGGGAGCACACAGGCTACGGGCGTGTTGGCAGGCCCACTCATCAGTCAGTTAGCTGGGACCCCAGGGCTAGGACTGAATCTGACCCCGCTCCTCCTTGACTTTTGCCTGTTTATTTCTTGGCTGATGGAGCAGTGAGGGAACCCCAGATATAGTAGTGTGGGAAGGTAGAGAAGTCTTTGCCACAAACCAGCATCCTTCTGGGACCCTCAGCTGCCAGTCTGGCAAGGCCCCTCTGATGACTTCGAGTGACCCCTGTCTGTGTCTCTTTGTCACCAGTGGAAGGACTGAAAGTGGTGGAGATTGAAAAATGCAAGAGTGACATTAAAAAGATGCGGGAGGAGTTGGCAGCTAGGAACAGCAGGTAAGTCTGTGTCCTGAGCCTGCGGCAGCTGGTCCTGGACAGGGTGCGGTGGAAACTATGGGATGGGCTGTGGTTAATGTACCTTGATCTGGTTCCAACACGGGTGACACAGCCTATTGTATCAGAAATCAACTACTCTATCCCATTTTCTTTCCTTTCCATTTTTTAAGATTCATTATATATATATATATATATATATATATATATATATATATATATATGTGTGTGTGTGTGTGTGTGTGTGTGTGTGTGTGTGTGTGTGTATGTGTATATATATATACATATATATATACATACACATACATATGACATATATATGTATATATATATATAATGTGTGTGTATGTGCATGCGTGTGCATGTGTGCTCTATCTTCATGCACATAGCAAGAGGGCATCAGATCCCATTACAGATGGTTGTGAGCCACCATGTGGTTGCTAGGAACTGAACTCAGGACCTCTGGAAGAGCAGCCAGTGCTCTTAACCACTGAGCCATCTCTTCAGTCCTCATCCTCCTGTAACCTCATTTTCTTAAAGATTTATTTTTATATCTACGGGTGTTGCCTATAAGCATGTCTGTGTCCCACTTGCAGGTCTGGTGCCCATGGTGGCCAGCAGAGGGCATCAGATCTAGAACTAGAGTTACAGGCGGTTGTGAGCTGCCATGTGGGTGCTGGGAATAGAGCCCCAGCCCCCTGCAAGAGCAGTAAGTGCTAGTAACTGCTAAGCTGACTTTCCAGACCCCTAGATTTTCTTAGAAAGGGATGGGGTTTGTGCCTGGAAAACGTCTATACATGCAAGGAAAATAACTCCCTTCCAGAGCCCTGTGTAACAGTAAATTCCACACTTGAAAGAATTTGGTGTCCATTTTTTTGTTGTTGTTATTTTGATTGGGGTGTGTGTGTGTGTGTGTGTGTGTGTGTGTGTGTGTGTACATGTGCACGTGCATTTAGCTCTGGTTGTCCTGGAGCCTACTATGCAGACCAGGCTGACCTCAAGCTAACAGAGATCTATTTGCCTCTGTCTGGGATTAAGGGGATGTACCACCATGCTCAACTGATACCTGTTTTTAAAGATAACAGTAAAAAAAAAAAAAGGTATTTGGTTTGGTTTTTAGTGAACAAGTGCCCAGTTTTTATCCCCAAGTCTCCTAGTTCCTAAGCGTAGCCCCCTCTGTCAGAGGAACAGAGTGGGTACTGAGTAAGGACCAGCCTGAACAAATGATGTCAGTCATCTTAGGACCCCAACATCAGGCATTCTGGAGACAACACTCCTCAGGCTACCTGCTGAGAGTAGGGTGTGTCTCTTGCCTGCAGGTAGGGGATACTGGGAAATCTGGTGGTCCCCATGGACTCCCACCATGATAGACAGTCCGGTTGTCACAGAGAGGGCACAGTATAGGGAAGGAAGGTGAATCATGGTATCCTACAGGGACCATGTCACAATCAGGATCAGGAGTGGCTAGCTGGTGTAGAATTAAGGTGATCTTTTTTCTTTTTTATTAAAGATTTATTTAGTATAATAATAAATAATAAACAATATAATATACAGTACACGGTATATAATATAATAATGTAATATACAGTACACTGTAGCTGTCTTCAGACACACCAGAAGAAGGCATCAGATCTCATTACACATGGTTGTGAGCCACCATGTAGTTGCTGGGCTTTGAACTCAGGACCTCTGGAAGAGCAGTCAGTGCTCTTAACTGCTGAGCTATCTTGTTCCATTAGATTTGGGTGAAGGCAGGGCAAAGAATCTTGCAGCCATAGGAAATTGAGTGGTCAGCTCACTCCTGTTGCTCCTGTGAAGGTAGCTCTTCAGAGGACAGGAGAGTCCCTCAGGCGTGACCTCTAAGAAGAACCAGAGTTACGTGGGGGGCAGACACTCAACTGAGGCTGGCGGAGAACCAACGCAACAGCCTCTGACCCGAGACCTCACTCAGCCTGGGATCACCCCAGAAGGCATGGTTCCCAAGACCAGGTAGGGGCAAGTGGCCTCTGTGCCAGCCTCCATCAGCAGTGCTGGCAGCCTGCCTGTAGTGGGCTTTTGGCTTGTCTCGGTGACAAGTGTGCCTTTGTACCCCACAAGTACAGTTTAGAGCTAGCAGAGACACAAACCAGAGCCCTCTAGTGCCTCAGCAGGATCGTAGAGACAGCATTCTCTGGAGACAGTGTTGGAGGCGTCCCTTGTAAGGAAGAGACGGGCCAATGGGATGTTAGCAATGCCCACTAGAGGGTGAGATACTCAGGCTGTGCCTCCAAATGAGCAGACAGGTGCGAAGCTCTGGCCTGCGGTCTAGCCTGGGTCTAGTCCATGCCTAGTCCTGGTTCAGGCACCTGTGGCCACTTTTCTATCCAACCCGGTGCTTTAACGTTCAGGATGCAGGATGGAGAATGTGGTATTTGTGGTACCTCTTCCATCTGACAGGTGGAAGCAGTCCATTTTTAAGTACTTAAGCACACTCAGAAATCAAGCCCCCTCTCCCCTCCGGGATGAGGGTATGTAGTCTCACCTAGATTGTGGAGAAAGGTTACACCCTTGAGGGGTACAGGTACCACATTCTTCCCTTCTTTAGGGAGCAGAAGGAATAGGAGACCAGGTGAGGTGGAGCCTAGCCCTACACTCATGAGCCTGAAGGACAGACAGACATTTGCTCACTTTTGTACACACCCTGACAAGGAACTGGATGTACCAGACCTCCCTGGAGACAAGAGACGGGACATACACGGTCCTAAAGCTCACTGAGGTTTAGGTTAGGAAGGGAAGAATATCAGCAAGGCCAGCACAGGGTAAGGCAGAAACAGAGTGTTGACTGAAGCTTGAGCTTTGTAATCTCTGCATGTGTCTCAGACAAATGGCCTTGGCCATGAACCGAGCCCCAGGGGGATGGGAGGATGGGAAGCCCAGGAAATGAGGCAAAAATGAGCTCCAGACAGAACAAAAAGAAGAGGCACTACGCCAGCTGCTCTGCCCGCTAGAGGATGCTGGTTCCTGTAGCAACGGGGCTCCATGGGAAGTGGTGGCCAAGGCAGGGTCAGCAGGCACCCAGCAGCCCAATCTGCCCCCAAGGCCTCTGGCTAGGAAGGAACTGGATTCCAGCAGTCAGCATCGTGCCTGGGAAGGACGTCCATATGCTTCCAGGGAAGGCAGAAGACAGAATACAGAACAGTACCGGGGAGGGGGGATGCGTGTTTAAGCCAGGCTGAAGGAAAAACAATGTGACCCTACACAGCCAAAGGCATAGCCAACCTCAAACCTGAGCGAGTGGGCTTGTGGTCAGGGTGGAGATGGCTTCACTTGGACATTTGATTGTGGTTCCTTTTGCTGGTTCCTATAGCAAATCCTATAAGTTTGCTAAATCTGTTAGAATCCCCTTGGTACCGTGACTGTCACAACAACCTGATAAGTTTTGCAAGTGGTGCAGATGGGAGAGAGGCAACCAAAGGCTGTGTTTCAAATGGAGAAGATTTATGATTCTGGGCTGGGAAACAGCACAGGCTCACGGGAAACTCCAGACAACCCAGCTGAAGGCGGGGGTGGGGTGGGGGTCACTGGTTCCATTGAAATCCATTGCAAAGCCTGGTTCCTGGGTTCCCCCACCCTCCCAGGTGTGGTCATCTAGTTTTGAAGGAAACAAAGAAACTTAAATATACTGTTCTGTGATCTTTTTTTCACTTGTAACGTTGTAAAAAATAAGTAGAAACAATTAGAACCCTCCAGGTCTTAGATTTTTTTTTTCTCTTTTTCTTAACCCAAATCAAGTGTCATTGGGAAAGCTCAAATGTCTTAGCCATGCGTGTCATCCATGCCTCAGAACCTTCTGAAAGGACACTCCAAGGTGTTCTCAGAGTAGCTTCCAGGGTATGGGGCTTAGGGGGAAAATGGATGACTGTGGACTTCAGGACTTCTCTTTGGTTTTCTCCTGTGTTTGTTGTTTTGTTTTGTTTTGTGAGTCAGGATCTTCTACTATAGCCCGGGGACTCCGGATTCTTCAACCTCATCAGCTGAGTGATGACCTCACACACTGTCACATCCATTCACATCTTCAAGAATAAAAATGTTTTACTGTAAGCAGGATAGTGCTGGCACATACATTTAGACCCGGCACTCAGCAGGCAGAGGCAAGCAGATCTCTGTGAGTTCAAGGCCAGCCTGGTCTACAGTGTGAGTTCTAGGATAGCCAGGGCTACACCGAGAAAACCTGTCTCAAAAAAAAAAAATTGTGGGATGTGGTTCAGTTGGCCCTGACTTCCATGACCAGTACCATACAAACTGAGGGTAGTTAGGCACCTCTATTATCTTACCAAGCAGGAGGATCAGAAATTCAAGGTCTGAGGCCAGCCTGGGTCACTTGAGATCCTATCTCAGAAATAAAGCAAAGGTAAATAAAAAGAGATTTTTTTTTTTTACTTGTGCCACTTAAAAAGATTTTATAGAAGTTAAACTAACCATGAACTCTGGCTGCATTAGCATCTGGCTTTATGGGTATTTCCCATTTGCAGATTAAGAGCCAAACATCTCACTGTCTCTGTGACTGAGGACAAATCCAGCTGGGTGGGTCTGTGCATTCCAGGGCTGGGGCTATGGGTCCTGGGGCTGGCTGGTGGCTAGGTGCTCCATTTGCTTGGATGCCCCAAGCAGCACACACAGTGCCTCCAAGCCAGAGCACACCGCTGTAACCAAGTTCTCCCTCTGCCCTCCAGGACCAACTGTCCATGTAAATACAGTTTTTTGGATACCAAGAAGTTGACGCCTCGACGTGATGTCCCCACTTACCCCAAGGTGAGATAGATTTCTGGCCCAGGAGGCAAATTGAGCTCTGTGTCCCCCAGCACCAGAACACGGGAACTCAGGTCTGGCCCATCACCCCGCACAGTGGTAACAACCCTGTTCTGTCCCTGTCTCTGACTGAGGAAGGATGGGAGGTTCTCGGGCAGGATATTTTTCTCTTGGACATTTGTTTAGAGAACTGATTCCAGAGCAGGGAGGTAATGGCCCTTCTGGCTCCCTCCCGGGCCTCGCAGCTGACAGTAAAAGACATCTGCATGCAAACATTTCCACCAAGGAACTTTAACAAGGTTCTTTAAAATCTGCATTGCTGATTCTCCTGTTCCTAAACAGAGTTCTTTTTTTTTTAAGTTTATTTTTTTTAAGATTTATTTATTTATTTTATTTATACGAGTATACTGTAGCTATCTCCAGACACATCAGAACAGGGCATCAGATCCCATTATGGATGGTTGTAAGCCACCATGTGGTTGCTGGGATTTGAAGTCAAGACCTCTAGAAGGGCAGTCAGTGCTCTTAACCGCTGAGCCATCTCTCCAGCCCCTGGACAGAGAGTTCTTATGAAAAGCTTGGCACAGAAGCTTTTGTGAGTTTTGAAAGAAGCCAAGCCTTGAGTTAAGTTATTTTAGATGCTTCCTCTTAACTCTAAGCTCGCTGTTACTCTGCGATTAGGCTGGCCACCCACAGGTCCTCGTGGAAACCCCAGAGGTCCATGGTGGCCCCAAGTCAGTGATTTGCTCCACCTGGGTCCAAGCCATACACTGAGTTATCATCCCAGACATCAATACCTTTCCACAAGGGAAAATATGGCCCAGATCCTTCTGGAGATGACACAACCCAGTCCTGGAACAACCTGAGCTGGCCTCCACACCAGTCCCTTCTTAAGAAAATGGAGAAGGCGAACCCACATGGCTTCTTACTGCTGCCTCATGTCTAGAATATCAACCTTGATTCCTACAGTTCCCTCTCAACCTTAGTCCCCAGTGGAACTGACATTCAACAAGGCCTTCATCAACCAGAGTATGATGTAGCTCAGGGCTGATTCCAGGAGCCGTTCCTGTCAAGGCAAACCTCTCAGAGTTTCTCAGCAGAGATCTGAGCTCACGCTGAGTGGTTTCCTGTCTCTTCAGGAAACCACTTCACCTGATACAACTTTTTTTTTGGGGGGGGGGGCTTAAGACAGGGTTTCTCTGTGTAGTCCTGGCTGTCCTGGAACTCACTCTATAGACCAGGCTGGCCTCGAACTCAGAGATCCATCTGCCTCTGCCTCCCGAGTGCTGTGATTAATTAATATAACTTTTACTGTTGAGATCTAATTGACAGTTGGGAGATCATCTTCTTAGAATCCGAGTTCTGACGAACATAGTCATGAAATTGCTATCGTGACAAATATAGAAAATAATATTTCATTTATTTATTTATTTATTTATTTATTTATTTATTCATTTATTTATTTTCGCTGCTCCTCACATCCCCCTCCCATCACAGAGTTCCCTATCTCCCCCATCTCCTCTGACAGGGTGCCCCCGCAATATCCCGCAACCCTGGCGCATCAAGTCTCTGCCCCATTAGGTACATTGTCTCCCACTGAGGCCAGACCAAGCAGCCCCGTTGGGGAATGGGTACCACAGTCATGCTACAGCTTTAACGACAGGCGTGCCCACCCCCTCGTTGGGCGACACACGTGGAGACTGAGTTGCCTGTCTGCTACACTCGTGCAGGGGCCTCGGTCCAGCCCACGCATGCTCCTTGGTTAATGGCTCAGTTCTGAGAGCTCCCAGGGGTCCGGGTTCGTTGACTCGGTTGGTCTTCCCGTGGAGTTTATAGGGTTATTTCTATCACTGAAACAACATCCCTAAGAAAAGCCCCTTGTGCCCCAGCCCAGACCACTACAGATGGGAGTCCATTGACACTTCCCAGAGAAAGGCAGGCTTGAGTCTGTACACAGTGTCTACGAGGCGGGATAGAAAATGCTCACCCAGACCTCTAAGGCCCCAGCCCTTGTCACTCATGGAAGCCCCACTGTCTGACTAACATACCACTCCCATCCTTTCCAGTACCTGCTCTCCCCAGAGACCATTGAGGCCCTGCGGAAGCCCACCTTTGATGTCTGGCTTTGGGAACCCAACGAGGTAGGTGAGGGACATCCAAGTTCCCCTGTCACTGGGAACAGCTGCTCCGGATTACACGTCTCGAATGCGGACTGAGCCCAGGCTAGTCCTCCTGTCCATTTCTCCTGTCTTTTTTTTTTTTTTAAATTAAAACCCCCTGAGTTAAAATCAATAGATTTTAATTCAAATGGACATTTGATGGGCTCAGGGGGGTACAGGAGACAGAGCCCAAGGCAAAGGGGCTTTCCTGAGGAAAACAAACATCATCTCTAGGCTGCTGCTAAAGCATGCCCAGCTGACCCCAGGCCCCAGGCTGGGTACAGCCACATCTGTGGGAGGCGTGGGAAGACGGGGACCATGCAGCAGAGCAGCTGCTTGGAACAGCCATTTCCTGCAGAAAGGGGCCTCCAAAGGAGATGTGGGAAGAGTCGCCAGCAGAGTGCCCCCAACCCCCGGGCAGCTGAACACAAGATAGTGGAGGTTTGAAGTTTACAGAGAAAGGAGTCACTTCTGACAAGAAAATGTTTCTTCAAAATTTCTCATTCACAAAGAAATACCGATATGGAATATAACTCGCTCTTCACGGACAACTCACCAAAATCTAAGGACTCTTCCCAGCTTTTCCAAAGCACGGACATATAAAGACAGGCAAAAGCGTTCCCTGCTGCCTTTGACAAGATCAGTCACAGCAAATGGGATTCCATGCCTCTAGACAAGAGGGTCCCCATATTTCCCAAATAGGCTTCTTCTTCCAACATGCGATTGCCCGGCGAAAGGCCTTTGGCTGGGGTGTGCTGGCCAGAAAAGCGGAGAACAGGCTGGGGAGATGCTCGGTGGCTAAAAGAACTTGCTGTGCCCAGTGAGGACCGGGGTTTGAATCTGCTGCTCCCATGTAAACCTCAGGTGGGTGTGGCCGGTGCTTATAATCTCAGCGCAAGGGCGGCTGAAACGCCCCGAGCAGGCTGGTGGGCTTAGGTCGTCAGTGAGCAATGAAGGTCGATACCATAGCAACCTCTCATACAGGAGCACAGGAGGGCACATACATGTGCACACAATACAGAATGCAGAAATCAAAGGTTCAGACAGCCTCTTAGATGTGCAGCGTGGAGTCACATGTCGCCAAGCACAGGTACCGGAAACAAAGATAGAGCTTTGAGGAGACGTGTCAGTGTCATGCCTCCTGGACCTGAACAGAGCAAAGCCATGACAAATAAAGGGACAGCAAGAGGCCAAGTGGCTCCTCCCAGCAGCAGGTGGCCGGCCCTGCTTCTGGCGCATCCTCGAGAAAGGTCCAAATACCCAGTCATTGACCTTAACCAGACAAAGTCACCCGTGAGAATGGCTGCATAGAAATCAATACTTGAGTTTTCTTCTGCCACCGCTCCGTGCTCCGTGGGACCTCAGAGCACAGTGCCACCCGAGGCTGGAGAACTCATCCATCTATAACAGAAGCGTGACCCCTCTGCCCTCGCTTTAGAGACTGTACTCCTAGCTGCTCTCTGACTGGCAGGCAAGTAGGCCTGGTGAGTGGCTCTCACAGCCTGACCCAGCCCTGTGGCACTAACCCATAGGGAGGCTAGCGGGATGCATCGGGCGGTTTCTCACTACCATCCGGTGGTAAGCCAGAAATGCCTCTGGCAGATCCAAGTGTGGCCAGCAGTGATGTATAACTGAAGATTTGCTGAGGACCTGGCCAGACACCCGGGCCTGAGATGTCAGGGAACATCAGGGCCCTGTTGGGGCTCACCTATCTTTCCTGGTGGATGTCATGCCGCATTGACCCACATCTCTGCCCAGTGTCTGGCCCTTCTCAGCCTCACCCAGGATGCGATCTCATGTTACTCTGATGTTTCTGATCCGTTGACTCCACCCCGAGGCCACTCACAGTAAGGTGGCTGCTCTGTCACACTGAAGAGCCACCCACTGCCATCTTGTAAGTCTTCCCCGACTTACTCAGGACTCGTGGCCACATCCGGGAGCCACCTGGTTCACTCGCTCAGCTGGGGTTGAGGACTGTCAAGGAAACAGACTGTCACTACTGCTCCGAAGCCACCGTGTCCGTCACAGAAGTGGTGGCAGATGGTTCTGTCTGCCAGCTCTCTGTATCTCTAAACTCTGATTTCACAGCAGCTATCTCATCTCTCCAGGGTGCCTCAGAACACTGTCTGGGCCTCTGAGGCAAAAACAAAAAAACAAAAAAACAATGGTTTGGGGCTCTAGCCCAAGGGTCCTGAGAGCTGGCATCCAGGACAATGGGTGCAGGGGCAGGAAGCTGTGGACAGCAGCTGCCCGCAGCCTGGGAGCCAGTTCTCCTCAAGCCAGGATCAGGACCTCTGTCACTCTGCAGGAAGGCCCTTCTGGGACCTTTGGCTTCAAAGCCATTGGCATCTCAAGGAAGATATGAATGTGTGGCCAGCATGCTCTCCAGATGTTCTGTGACAGTCTGAAGTCCCCCTGCTTAGCCTCCCTGCGTGCCCTACTAGGTGTGAATAAGAGGTTGCTTTCTGTTTTCCAAATGAACTCTTCATGATACCATAGAATTTTCCGCTCCCGACAGAACTGAAATATTGTAGTCACAAAGCTTTTCCTTAATTACAGCATGCCCAGCCCATACATATTACATAACAAAAAAAAAAAAAAGGATAGCCCTTCGGTGCCACTCCCCCTTTGGCTTCAGCCAAACCACTAGAGACTGGGTGGTTTCAATAACACCAGTGTCTTACTGTCTTCCTGCCCTGGAACGGAAGTCCAAGGTCAAGGTATCTTGGGCTGGTTGTTCCTGAATTCTCTCTCGCTTTGGCGTCTTCTCTCAGTCACCTCTGTGTGCCTGTGTTCTGATCTGTCCCTACAGAGTCATGGTCAGATCAAATTTGGCCCTCTCTCCTGATGGCCACATTCATCTTAGCAGCCTCTATAACAACCCATCCCTAATATGGTCACATTGGAGGGTCACAGTGGGGCCTTGATAGACTATGTCCATAGGACACAATTCAATGCCCAGATGCAGGAGAGACAGGCCAGGCTATAGCACTGACAACTACTGCTCTGTGCAGGTACTGGGAGCACTGGTGCCCAGGACCAGGCAGGCACTGATATGTGGTCTCTATGGAAGTGCTCTCTGCTGGGGTCATGCCACGTACCCACAGGGCTGGCTCACTCTGTATTGTAGACTTCCTGAACCCCTGAGATCTTCTTCTCCCAGAAGCAAAGCGGCTATAGCCAGGCTTGTAGTTACAAATTCCTCACTGGCTTCGTCAATGTTAAAACTCTGGGAGACGTCTGCAGAGACCTGCAAAATGGCTACAGGATTAAATACCGTGTCTATCTTGCCTCACCACCACCACCACCAAGTGTCCACAGATGACGGAATTCCTGGAAATGAGATTAGTTCAGACAAAGAGGTTCACCCTCCAGATCATGATGAAGACGTCAGAAAGCATCTCCAGTCCCTGTAAGAGGAGCAAACTGCAGCCCATCAAAGCCCTTCCCATCTCTAGCCTTGAGCAAGCGAGGTGGATGGCGGATGTCAGATGGTAGATGGTGGATGGATTAGCTTCCTCCTGACCCTGAGCCCGCTGCTCAGATTATCGTCATCTTGGTATCATCCCCTGAAGTAGTGTCACTATGGACAGAGCGGCTATCTTGCCTGGAATGCTCATGGGCTTCTGAACTTGTCACTTCACTCTCAGGAGACTCACAGGCAATCACAGACCCCCCCCACCCCAGCCCATCTGGGTGATCCTTCCCCTGGCCTCTCCCACCCATAAGAAGGTCTCACTTCCAAGGTTACCCTGGTGGCACTGCTCAGGACAGTACATGGGAATGAGGGACAACTGGTATACCTGCTCCTTCTGACCCCTGACCCCTGGCCCTGTTTCCATAGATGCTGAGCTGTTTAGAGCACATGTACCATGACCTCGGTCTGGTCAGGGACTTCAGCATCAACCCAATCACACTCCGCAGATGGCTGGTAAGTGGTGTGCTCACACTCAGACCAGTCACTTCCTCCCTATCACACTGGAGTGGACTGCCCTGCATGACCTGGTGGCAGTGGGCTTCTGTAGAGTGGGTGTTGGTGTCAAGGAAGTCCTATGAAGTCATTTGTCCCACCTGTCCCCCCATTCCCTCAGAGGAGAGAGGAAGCAGTACAACCATCAAGGAGAGGCCCATAAGGCAGCACACGAAAGCAGAGGTGGGTGGAGTAGGGGGTGTCGTGCATGTCTGAGTGTGTGCCGGTGACAAGATTACGCAAGCATGTATGTGCTTTATGTCTGTGAGCATGTAAATGTTTGCGTGTGCATGTGTGTCTGGGAGTGTGCATGGGAGGATGTGTGTGATTGTGTGGGTGTGAGAGTGTGATCTTTCTTAGAGCGATGGCATGTTGCTGCTAACCAAGAACTGAAACCCTGTTCCCGTAGGCCCGGGAACCTAGAACTCCCGGTGAAGTGCTCCCTGATCTACTCCCAACCTCCTATCCCAGTGTGGCTCAGCAGACACCTGGGGGATACCTTAATCCCTGCCCCAGATGGTAGAGTAGTGAGGGGTACATTGCAGGGCTCCTGGGCCATTCTGTCCTATGTTGGTGAACTTGGAAGTATCCAAGGCCTTGGGCTTGAGCATGCAAAACCCCGAGAGCCTTATAGGGTTTTTCAGAGGTCACCCTTTCCTCCCCGCAGCTCTGTGTGCATGACAACTACAGGAACAACCCCTTCCACAACTTCCGGCACTGCTTCTGTGTGACCCAGATGATGTACAGCATGGTCTGGCTCTGTGGCCTCCAGGTGGGTCATGACAGCCCCTGCCCACTGTCCCTAACCCTGCCGAGTGCCGGGGCCCTCCTCTCCCCCAGCCCAGGGGGGACTGTGTCCTCCTCTGTCACTGCAGCCCAGTCTGTCCCCACCCCTCCTGCCCTCCCACAAGGAGGACAGACTGTCTGACTCTCACCTGATCCAGGAGAAGTTTTCCCAGATGGACATCTTGGTCCTGATGACTGCGGCCATCTGCCATGACCTGGACCACCCAGGGTACAACAATACGTACGTTTGGGATTTCTTTCTCGGTTCTCCTTTGAAGCTCAGGTTACCCTTCAGCAACTCTCAGACCGAGCCGCTAATCTAGACCACCCCCTAGCCCTGCAGGATGCAGCTCCCAGCTTTCAGACTTTGTCCAGGGCCCTTGACCTCCCCTGGGACAGAACCCCCAAGACCACCAAACCCTCCAGGCAGCCACAGTCTCTCTGTGTCAGCCTAGGCTCAGGAGGAGCAGGGCAGCAGCAGCCTGTCCCCTCCCCAAGGTAGAGACAAAAGGTCTCCGGACTATTTTCTGCCAAGAAGCTTCTTCCTCAGGCTGCTTCCAAAGGCACGGGCAGAGGGGGTTGGGGGTGGGACAGGGTGAGTGAGGGCAGAGTAGAAAGAATTTGCATGTGATAGACCCAGATCTGGGACACTAACTTCCTGTCTGCATTGGGTAGAATGCTGCCTCATGGAACGGACAGGCCACTATCATGGTGTGAGTTTGCATTCAGTGACACATGGGTTTTTTTTTTCCTAATGCATCTTTGTGGCTGTACCTCACCATCAGATGCACCTGGGGCCACTGCCACCATGTGTCAGGACAGTGTGGGTCCTAGGTCTAGTCAGATGTGTCCCTCAGAGGCTGGTCGGGACAGAATAGATGCCAGCTATGGCCGTGACTGCTCCTCGGGGGCTGTCCCAAGAATGTATCTGTTATTACCATTCTGCCTATTTAGTGGTCAGCTCAGCTGCCAACACGAGGCTGGCAGAGAGTTCTTCATTTTAGCATTAACCTGCCCCCTCCCCCCCAAAACTCAGCCCTTAGAATGGCACAGTGGGGGCACTCCTGTATAACCTGAGCTCTAGGGATAGAGGCAAGAAGATGCCAGGTCCCAGGCCAACCTGTGCTACAGAATGAGATCCTGGTTTAGATGTATCATTTAGACAGACCGACAGACAGATAGGCAGGCAGACAGACAGACAGAGAATGAGAGAATAAACCTGTTTCCTCTTTCCAAAATCCTGTCTTTGCATATACTGAAAAACCTGGCAGTTTTTGGAACCCTGATACCTTCAAGGTATCACTCAGGGAGATAGCTAAGGTCACAGGTTAGACCTAAAGGCACAGGATATCTAGTTACAGAAGCATAAGAGTCAAGGGTTCAAACGAAGCAAGTTTCTAGTATGCGCAGATGGTACCTGGTCACTGGCCCTAAGCACTTCCCTCCAGGCACCAGGCACACCCTGGCTTACAAATGCCATCTGTGAGGTGCCTGAGTCTCCCACTCTCTCCACATACCCTAGATACCAGATCAACGCCCGCACGGAACTTGCTGTGCGCTACAACGACATCTCGCCGCTGGAGAACCACCACTGCGCCGTTGCCTTCCAGATCCTGGCGAGACCTGAGTGCAACATCTTCGCCAGCGTGCCGCCTGAGGGCTTCAGGCAGATCAGGCAGGTGTGTGGGGTCAGAGCAGAGCTCTGCTCTGCAGAGGCGCTTGGTTACAGCGGTGCCCGTCGGGGATGCTGAAACCAGCCCTCCGTCTCCTCTTCCACCAGGGCCTAGAGTGGTCCCCAAGAAGATGGGCCTTTGCCATATGCACCTGATGTCACTTGCATGTCACAGCTGTTATTAATACAACCCTAATGGGCTCCCTTTAAGGTGACTCCTATGTCCCTGCAGTCAGGGAAGAAGCTGAGGAGAGAAAGGGATATATCTGGCTCAAGGCCACAGTGCACTCTGGACAGACACCTATGTTACATGCAACCCGGTGGAGCTGGCATCTGCCATGTAGCTTCAGCTGTGGCTACCCACCAGACTGGCCATTCATCTCCCCTGTGACCTGTACTAGCAGATTATCCTGCCTAGTCACCCCTGCCCTGAGACAAACACTTCTAGGCGCTTAAAATATTGCCCTCCCCATGCGAAAGTCCCATCCAAACCATAACTGAGCCACTGGTGCTGTTTACAAGGGAGGGAGGGACCCAGAGTGACTCCTGTCCAAAATGTAGCAGCTCAGTGGTAGCTGCCCCTCAGAACCTGGGAATGAGCCCTTATTTGGGGGCAGGAGGATGGAGGATGTCTTGGCATACTGTCTTCATTACGGTTTTACTACTGTGAACAGACACCATAACCAAGGCAACTCTCATAAGGACAACATTTAACTGGGGCTGGCTTACAGGTTCACAGGTTCAGTCCATTATCATCAAGGCGGGAGCATGGCAGCATCCAGGCAGGCATGGTGCAGGAGGAGCTGAGAGTTCTATATCTTCATCTGAAGGCTGCTAGCAGAATACTGGCTTCCAGGCAGCTGGGATGAAGGCCTTAAAACCCACCTCCACAGTGACACACCTACTCTAACAAGGCCACGCCCACTCCAGCGAGGTCATGCCCACTCCAACAAGGCCACACCTCCTAATAGTGCTACTCCCTGGGCCAAGCATATGCAAACCATCACACATACCTACTTAGGATCTCCTGGTGCCACTGTGGATCGGGCTCTAACCCAATGACAAGCGTCCTTATGAAGGACAGAGCAGAAAGAGACATGAACAGAGTAAAAGGCCGTGGGACAATAGAGGCAGACACCGGTATAAACAAAGCCAGGTCATGGGCTACCGTAGTTATAATGGGCAGGAAGGAGTTTCCTCTCAACCCTTGGGAGGAATGTGAACATGTCAGCACCTTCATCTTTGCCTTCCAGACCCCAGAACTACAAGGCTCTATACCCCCATACCTAGCAGCACTCAGCAAGGCCACCCAGCCTATGCACATAAGGAATATCACCAGGCCCTCTGAGAGTCATCTGTTGCCATCTTTGAGTCTCAGCTGGCTGCCTTCCTTCCCCACACAGCTGAACCTGAATGCAGGGGAACCAACAAGCTTGACTCTGTCCAAGAGCAGCCACCTCATAAACCATTGCTTCCTTGTTTGTCCATTCCCTGTGAGGTTCCAAGCCAACTGTAGAGCTTATGACAGTCAGTACTGAACTGCGGATGCCCAGTCCCGCCCTCTCCGCCCTCATCTGTAGGCTTCCACCCTTTCTTTCATGTTTGCGGCCCCGCCCTGTCTGTGTGTGCCATAGGTTGTGGTGATGACTATAACCAACCTTCCTGAAGTGGCTAAAGGACAATGGGAGGAAGGGAGATGGCCACACAGATCGGTGCCACCCAGTGAGTGCCCAGAGGGCCTGATGGGGCACCCTTTGTGTGCAACTTTCCCCAGCAAGGTATATCAGACAGCATCCCAGAAGAGAGAGAGAGAGACTCATCTAAACGGGTGAGGAGACAATACATTCCTACAAACAGGATCTTCATGTGGTTGCTGGGATTTGAACTCAGGACCTCTGGAGAGCAGTCAGTGTGCTCTTAACTGCTGAGCCATCTCTCCAGCCCCACTTATTCACATTTTAAAAATACTTTATCACAGAATAGTAATGATTCAATAGGTAAAGCACTTCCCACAGAGCCAGACAACCTGAGATTGGGGTTCAGACTCCCAGAATCCACATCAAAGCTAGATGCAGTAGTACTAACAGCTATAATCACACAGCTACAGGGAATACTAGCATCTTGAAGTGCTATGAGAAGATGAGAGGCAGAGGCAGGAGAATCACCTGAGGCTCACAGGCCAACTAGTGTACACTACAGCAAACAACAGTGGTAGGCAAGGGCCGACAGTCACAGTTGTCCCGTGACCTCCACGTGTACTAATTATGGCATGTGTGCACACACACTCTCACACACAGAATAGTTTTGTCATTGAGGGATAACCAAATGTTATATTAATACTAGTCTTTACAGAAAAAAGTTCATAATTCAAAATACAAGGTGATGTCACACACAAGAAATATACATTTGAGATTCTGCATATTGACTGTCTAACATTAGCATTTGAGGCTGGTGGTCTTATTTTCTTGGAAGAGTGAAACTCTACACCTGGTAGAGAGATGTTATGTAAATATTTGTGGGAGAGATGGATGGATGATGGATGGGTAGATGGATGGATAGAGGATGGATGAATGGATAGATGGAGGATGGATGGATGATGCATGGATGGATAGATAGACAGTGGATGGATGGATAGATGGATGGATGGATGGATGGATGGATGGATGGATGGATGAATTGTTGGTAGGTGGGTGGATGGATAGATAGATGGTTAGATAGATAGATGGATAGATAGAGTGTGGATGGATGGATAGAGAGGATGGATGGAGGATGGATAGATGGATGGATGGATGGATGGAAGATGGATGGACAGACAGGCAGATGGACAGATGGATGGACAGATGGATGGATGGATAAAGGATGGATGAATAGATAGAGGATAGATGATGGATGGATAGATGATAGGTAGATAAAGGATAGATGAATAGAAGTTGGATAGACAGGATGGAGGATGAGTGGGTGCTGGATGAATGCTGAATGGATGGATGGATAGAGGATGGATAGATGGAGGATAATGGTTGATGGATGGATTAATGGATGATAAAGGATGGATGAATGGATAGATGGATAGGACAGACAGATGATGGTCATGGATGGTAAATAGGTGGATGGATAGACTGGTGGTAGATGGGCGGGTGGACGAGCAGATAGATGGAAGAGTTGAATGCAGATGGACAAGCAGAGGAGCATGTAGCAGATGCTTGGGTGATTGATGGATGGAAGCATGTGTGGATGGCTGTGTGGCAGATGGGTGGATGATGGATGGATGGGTGGGAGGGTGGGTGGCAGATGGCTAGATGGCAGATGGATGATGGATGGAAGGAGAGATGGGCAGACATACAGACAAGCAGAATACTGTAGATTCACAGGAAGCTAGGTAGGCAGGAGAAATGAAAGCTATAGTTTCAAATTATGATACTTTTCCTAAGCAAGTATTTACTTAACAAAATAAATGCCTTAGTCTATAGTTTCAGCTGCTATAAGAAAATCCCACAGGCTGGGAAATATAAGAAGAGAAAAAGTTTGTGTCCACTCACAGTTCTCAAGGCTGGGATGTCTGGGAGCTTGGCATCCACATTCTACCATGTTTCTGGTGATGTGAACAGAAAGATGGTCAAAACAAGAGTGAGAATTCACTCTCTGTGGATTTAACCCAGTGCTGGGTGACTTGGGGAAGACTGTGAATTGCTTCATAAGGATAGACCCCATACACTCCCTAAGGATCCCACTTCTTGATACAGTCACCATAGGGACCAGATTTCAACCTGAGTTTAGGAAGGCATCAGCCATGTTCCAACCACAGCATAGCTATAGCTTCCAGCCTCATTTACAATCCTCATTTCCAAACTTCAGAGCGGGAATATCATCAAGTATGTTGTGACTTAGAAAATCCATACATAGTTGCATATAAATGAAGCTCCATTACTGATACCCGTCAGCAACCGCTGAGCAGGTCTAATTGCAGACTAAATCCAGGAGACCTCTAGCTTTGGCTAAAATCTGTTTTGTTTCACAAGTGAACATTGATGACCCATTTGTCAGCCTGTCAGCCTGTGATCTGCACCCTGTGGACACAGCGTGAGGAGTGCTCTGTGAGGTTCTGGTATGTGCTGACACCATGTCCTCTTACCGTTCAGGGGATGATCACGCTGATCTTGGCCACTGACATGGCAAGGCATGCTGAAATTATGGATTCTTTCAAAGAAAAAATGGAGAATTTTGACTACAGCAACGAGGAGCACCTGACCCTGGTAGGTTGTGTCTTTGGAAAGCTGAGCAGTAGCTCGGGTGAGTGGAGTGTTGGAGTGACTGGATTACTGTATCACAACCCTTCCTGGGACAGCAGTAGACACAGCTACCTCCTGGAGAGTATTTCATGGTTCAAATACTGCCTCCTCCCTTAAGGAGATACCCTGAATGTGTCCAGTGTCTGTCCCTCCCAAAAAAGCAAAATGCAAACCCAGCAAGATGTTTCATCCCTGTAATCTGCAGCACTGGAAAGCCTGAGGCAGGAGGATTGCAGCAACTATAGACCCACCTGGGCTACATATAATGAGTTCCCAGCCAGCCTGGATTATAATGTAGGACTCTATCTGGACAATTAATTAATTTCAAAGTGAGCAAAACTCATTAACAAAATAAATAACAACTAATACCCCATCATTCAGAGATTATGTTAATTGTTTTGTGCCTTACTTTGGAGAGACTCATACCATAGTCTCTTTTAAGCCATTTGATCTCTTTAAAAC
The DNA here is from genome assembly GCF_947179515.1 of Apodemus sylvaticus. Classification (NCBI taxonomy): domain Eukaryota; kingdom Metazoa; phylum Chordata; class Mammalia; order Rodentia; family Muridae; genus Apodemus; species Apodemus sylvaticus. Next base: position 8,533,429 of record NC_067490.1, read on the forward strand.
TAATACCATGGGGCTAGAGAACTGGCTCAACAGTTAAGAGTTCTTGATGCTCTTGCAGAGGACCTGGGTTCAATTCCCAGCATTCACATGGGAACTCACAATCCCGAGTAAGTCCAGATCCATGGGGATCTGGTGCCCTCTTCTGGCCTCTGCAGGCATTGCACACACATACATACAGAGCATTTGTACACATAAAATAAACGTCTTTAAAACAAATACCACCAGCTGGGTGGTGGTGGCCCACGCCTTTAATCCCAGTACTTGGAAGGCAGAGGCAGGTGGTTTTCTGAGTTCAAGGCCAGCCTGGTCTGCAGAGTGAGTTCCAGGACAACCAGGACTATACAGAGAAATTAAAAAATTTCCTTTCTTAGGTCAGGCTGAATCTGTGGCTTCCATCCCATGAACACTGAGCTTTTGTGGGGCCATTACTCAAAAAAAGCTGAATCCCAGTTAACAGACAGGGGTGCAGAGAAGTAAGGGCCCTCATGGCTAACACCTGAACAGTGGGAGGATGTGTCGTCCCCAAGCTGAGGCCTTCAAGAGCACCCTCTTTCCAAGGAAAGAAGAGAGGCACACCCCTCAAGACCCCAGTGAGTGCCTGAAGCCATGGAGAAGCCCAACCCTGTATATACCATATTTTTTCCTATTCACACATCTCCACAGTAAAGTTTAACTCACAAATCAGGCACAGAAGAGCCTAGCACCAAGAGGGCCACACAGTAAATAATAGTCAGGTGATATGTCAAAATGGACCAAGGGCAGAGGGAAGACCCCCCATCCTGGGAAAGGTGACAAGGGTGTGAGATCTTTCTGTGTTGCTCAGAACAACATGGATGTTAAAACGGATGGGCTCTCTATTTCTGGAACTTTCTGTTCAATATATTTGGGGATAACTAAAAGCATAGAAGGCAGGGACAAAGGAGGCGGGCTATTGTACAGCCGTGTTGGATCCGTGGCAAGATCTGCTAAGGTCTGGGGGAAAACCCAAGATTGAAGGATGATGGGGAGGAACTAAAGAGAGCCAGGTGGCTACACCCCGCATACCTTCCTTCCAGCTGTGGCGTGAAGAAAGCTAGCTTTAGATCTGTGTGCCATGCAAAAGGTCAAAGACCCTGCCCAGGGTTCAGGTGGCTAGATAGGGTGGTAACCCAGACCAAGCATGCCCACCTACCTTAGGCTCTGCCCGGCCGCCTCTGCCCGCCCACCCACCCACTGATGAGAGGAGCAGGAGGAATATCCACCCCCACACACACCCCCACCACCATGGCAGCCCCCCCCCACCTCCTACCCCCACCCTCACCCCCCAACCTTCCACTTTCCCACCCTATAACAGAGATCCACTTCTCTCTTGGGACAAGATCATGCTGGTTGAATTTGCATTACTGCAAGGTCCCCAAAGGCTGGAGGAGGAACTGAGAAAGGTCTGGGAAAAAGAGTTCAAAGTCTCAGTCTCAGGCCTCTCCTGGGCCAAGAAAGCAGAAGTGCCCAGAACACAGCCCGAAGACATAGCAACATGCCTGACCCAGCCACTACCGAGACTGGGACAGTTTCCCTATAAGACCAATCAGACCAAGCTTGTAACTGCCACTGGGTTGGACCCACAGAGCATTGAAGAAAAATCAATGCCCAGGTCCCCGAAATGGGACTGCACAGCAAATATCTATAAGCCCTTGAGGCCCAGGCAGAGTTGGAAACATTAATCCACCCTGCTATGTAGACACAAGGCATAGTCGGGCCATGTTCCCTCTCCTACATGGGAAAGTCAACGAAGTAAGTAGACCTGAATCCAGAGTCTAAGGTTGTGTGCCTCAGACAGATGCTCCTGCCTGTTCACCCTCCAACCCTGGACAATAGCCCCCACTCTCATGCAGGAAGGTCACGGTATCTCATGATGTTTGTCCTTGCACAACCAGAGCACCAGGACACCAGCCCCACAGCCAGGCAGAGTTAACTCTCTAGCTAGCTCAAGAGAAAAGCTCAGTCCAAATCCTTTGACTGGTGTGACCCAGGCCAGCTGAAATCCAGCCTTCTGCATAGGAGGAGCTACCTCCTCCTGGGAGACCACACCCAAGAGGTTGCTGTGGACATTACTACAGGGACATGTGCTCTGGGCTGGCTTGAAGGCTGGCCAGAGTTGACCTACACAGGCACTGCCAGTCACACACTTGGTGCCTTAACAGGAGACATGTCTGCTGGGCATGTAGCCCCAGGCATAGGCAGGCTGCTTAGGAAAGCTCTGTGTTTGGAACAACACAATGTCCCCCCCATATATTTTTTTTCTATTTTCCACAGTCACAAAATTACTTAACTTGTCAAGGTACTGAACTTCCTATGTGATAGGCAAACACTGCACCCTCAGCCAAGTCCCCAGCCCTGTTTTGACTCGGCGCTTTGAGACAAGAGTCTCATCAAGTTGTCCGGGCTGGCTGCGTAGACAGACCTTGAATTTGCATCTTCTTGCTTTGTTCTTGCTAGAGCATTGTTTTGACAACTAGACCTGGCAGCAGCAGCACATAACCTGTAATCCTAGAAGCTGGGAGGCAGGAAGATAAGGGGTTCAAGGTCAGCCTTGAGTTCTAAAGGCCAGCCTGAGCTGAGACCGTTTCAAACATGAGAGAACACGGGGTCCTATTCTAAAAGCATGTATATCCTTCCCTGGGGAAGCTGGGAAATTCAGACTGCAAGATCTCAGTGTGTGTGTGTGTGTGTGTGTGAGAGAGAGAGAGAGAGAGAGAGAGAGAGAGTAGAAGAAGAGTGACCTTCAAGGTAGAAATCCTCTTGTCTTGATGGCCAGTACTGGCCAACAACCCCCACCCATCCTGTCCTTTTCCCCACCTATGATGGTGAATCCAGTCAGCCCACACAGTAGCGGGGGTTGTGCTGTATCTACCGACGACACCCTAAATGCCAGCATCTCCTTTCAGCTGAAGATGATTCTCATAAAATGCTGTGATATCTCCAATGAGGTCCGTCCCATGGAGGTGTCAGAACCGTGGGTGGACTGTTTACTGGAAGAATATTTTATGCAGGTAAGAAACACCGAGCCATTTCACGAGCACTCCTTCCAGCTCTGTGGACGAACAGCGCTGCATTAGAAAGAGCAGACCAGGGAGGCTGGCATATCCACACCCCAGCAGCCTCCACAACACTGTCTGCATAGACATCCGGCAGCAATGACATTCTGCTTTTGGCATCGTTTTGAGAAGTGGGCATGGTGACATGTACCTGTAATCCTAGCAGCTGGGAGGCAGGAAGATCAGGAGTTCAAGGCCAGCCCCGATTAGGGTGTATTGTAGATGTGAGAATTTCTGCCATGCCCTTGAGACAGACACTCAGCCTGGTTTTAGACTTGGTCCCTACAGCTCCAACCTACTCACTGCACCTTGGCTCATGTAGCCTTTACACTGCAGGCTCTGTGTCCTCACTGCCTTTGTGTGGCCAGGAGGATCACAGCGAGGCAGCATGTCCTGTTCTTCCTCTTAGTACTGCTCTGTGTACCCGATTCCTCGAGCCTTTGTGCCTTTAATGTCACTGTCTCTGTGTCCCCTGCAGAGTGACCGTGAGAAGTCCGAAGGCCTTCCCGTGGCCCCATTCATGGACCGAGACAAAGTGACCAAGGCGACAGCCCAAATTGGGTTCCTCAAGTTTGTCCTGATCCCAATGTTTGAAACAGTGACCAAGGTGAGTGATTGTGCTGCCGGTACTGCAGCAGTAAACACACATGTGCACACAGGCATGCATGCACACTTCAGGGATACACATGGTGAGTATATGCTGCCAGTACTCCAGCAGTAAACACATGTGTGCACACGTGAATTCATGCACACTTCAGGGATATGCATGGTGAGGGATCATTGTGCGGGTACAACAGCAGTAAACACACGTGTGCACATGGGCATGCATGCACACTTCAGGGATATGCATGGTGAGTACATGCTGCCAGTACAGCAGCAGTAAACACATGTGTGCACACAGGCACGCATGGTGCAATGCATGAACTCTCTACAGCTTCATCATCTGTTGCCATGGTAATGGTTGCTTGGCAGCCATTCTTTTCTGCTGTGCCCAGTGCTCTGCCCCCATGCTCTTCAAAGAGCTCCATGCATGCATATCGGGCCCTCGGTGCCCACTCTTCCACTGCCCATCCCTGCTGCCAGCTTTACGACCCAGCCAGTTGTACCAGCTGTTGGCTCTCCTGTCCTTTCAGGCCTTGCCTTAAAGGAGCGACTGGAATTGGTACCCACAACCAGATCCTAGCCTTCCACCATCCGGTCTCTGTAGCCTCCTCCTTCCAGGTCCTGAGCTGCCTATGCATCCTGTCCAAGGCCACCACTTCCAGCTCCCCACCCCCTATCCCCGGCTCCCAAACACACACTCCAATCCCCTGTCCATCATTCTCTGGGTATCTTAGAACCACCCACATCCTTTCTCTTCCTAGGACCACCACCACAAATATCAGATCAGTCCCCTGCATTAGCCACTCTGAAGCCATACCTACTCTTGCCTTCCTGGAAGGAGTGGAGACAGGGAAAGGTTGTAGGTTTTCTGAGGTCCTGCGGGGAATAAACAGGAATCTGAGCCACAGGTTGAGATGGAAGGTGGGTGGGGATGCACCAGGGTCTCCGGGACGTGGAACTAGCCAGGAGACTCACGTTCCTTGGATTTCCCTGAAGACCTTGATTTGAGGCCACTGCAAAGTGACACCGCTGAGACTCACAAGTACCCACAAGAGCCTGACAGCCCTCCTCCAGGGTTCTCCACACCTTAGCACGACTATGGGCTGACCTTGGACCCTCTTCTCCCCAGCTCTTCCCCATTGTCGAGGAAACCATGCTGCGGCCACTCTGGGAGTCCCGGGAACACTATGAGGAGCTGAAGCAGCTAGACGATGCCATGAAGGAGGTAAAGGCAGTGCAGAGGGCGCGGGCAGGTGGGCCAGGCACCGGCAGGCAGCGGTACAAAGGCCAGGCACAGGAGCCAAGCCTTGGGCTGGAGAGATGGCTCAGCAGTTAAAAGCACCGACTGCTCTTCCAGAGGTCCTGAGTTCAATTCCCAGCAACCACATGGTAGCTCACAACCAACTGTGATGGGATCTGACGCCCTCTTCTGGGGTGTCTGAAGACAGCTACGGTGTATTCATACACAGGCGAAAAGCAGAGTTTCTTCCCCAGCAGTGCTCTCATCTGAGCCTGCTGGCCAATGAAAGCATGCACCCAGCTGTGTGACCCTGGAGAACTGCCTCTGCAGTGTCTCTTAGCACCTCCGTGGCCCGTGTCCACCTCTGTGGCTTGTGTCTACCTCCGCAGCCCGTGGCCTCCTCCCGGCCAGGATGCCTATTCATTGAGGGCTGCATTGAAAAAGACAGAGGAACAAAGCTAGCACCCAGGTCCCTGCTTTCAGAAGCAGCGCACACAGGACCACTTGGCCACCCTTGTGGCCTGGGAGATGGAGAGGTTTTATAGGGCACTGTGGATGCTGGATCCCAGGAGAGGGTAGCAGCCACTACAGTCTTAACAGATTCTTAAAAGGAGCACAGCTGTTTTGTTCAGCCCCTGCGTGAGCATCTCTTCTTCCAGAGGCACTAGGGATTCTGTTCACACTTCCTGCCTGATATGGCTACCAGATGTAGTCTTTCTCTACCCACCTGACCCCCTGCTCCTACCAGGACATCCATGACCCAGTTCTTGTACACTCCAGACCTCTCCTTGGCCACCGTGATGCCACCACCCAATCTGGGATGTCCCCCCAGACTCCCATTTTCTATTCACTACCCATCCACCCAAGCTCCCTGGAAATGGATGGTTCAATATCCATCTCTTCTGCCTTCTTTCCCAGGTGTGGCCTGGTGTTGGTCACATGCCCCTCAGCCACATGTGCCACACACACCTGGAGTGTGCAGTGCCAGGCATGTCACAGACATATGGTGAACTCATACAGGTTGACCAAAAGTGATCTGGATTGTCAATCCCAATCTTCCCGGTTGGCATCTCCTGCCACAGACACAAGACAGCTCTGAAAAGCTGAAATGGCTAAGAGCAAAACACACCAAAGGGCCACAGCACAAGGGCATTTTCCAAGTCCAGACTCCCACAGGAAGGCTACAGGAGCCTCTGCTATCATGGCTATCCCATTAGCCATTGCTCTGGGGTGGGGGGCAGGCCTGAGTCTGCAATCCTACATTCCGCTACCCAGTAGGAAGGGATGCCAGGCCTCTCCAGGGCCTAACTCTGACCTCTGCTCCCCTAGTTGCAGAAGAAGACGGAGAGCTTAACATCTGGGGCCACCGAAAATGCCACAGAGAAGAACAGAGATGTGAAAGACAGTGAAGGCCATTCTCCTCCAAACTGATGGGTGTCTCAGTGTGTGCAGTAAGTGGGAGGAATTCTATATGGGGGGAGGACTGGGGGCATGAGAGAGAGTTTATGTGTACATGCATGTGTGTGCGGGTGTATATGCACATGTGCTTATATATGCATTTGTGTTTGTATATGCATTTGTATATGTGTATGAGTGTGTGTGTGTGTGTGTGAGTGTGTGTGGGTGTATTTGTGTGTGTGTGAGTGTGTGTGTGTGTGTGTGTTTCCCCCACCCTCTTCCTATAAAACACCAGAAACTCAGTCATGGGATGTCCAACCTGATGTTTTTATCTATCCTAATCGCCTCCCACAGCCTCCTTCCAAACACTATAGTTGGGTGTTTCCACCTTTAACCTCACAGTGGAGATTGAGTGTCAGCACGGGAATACTCCAGGGACACATACAAAGTATCAATTGCCTGATACACTTACAGGGTAAGAGCGGAGTCCAAGCCACAGCTTGCAGCCGGCTTTCCAACAAGTGAAACTCTAATCCTGCACATCCCAATTAGAACCTGGGCTCTGATTTGGAAGGGTTCACACTTTGGATAGAGAAAGGATTAATTACCAGGATGTGTGCCACTCTTTAGATGAGATAGTCTGTGAAGTGCGTCTGGAATATTAAAAGCTTTTAAAAAGCGTTTGCCCTCATCCACCACAAGCATGTCCCACCTGACATCTGCTGACACAGCGCCTCACTCCAAACACCCATCAGCCAGCGCTTGCTCCAGAGAATGCGCTGGCTCACTCTCCCGCGCATGCTCCAGAGCTTCCTAACCTCTCACTAAGCACATGGCTGTTAGGTCTGTCAGAGAAGCTTCAGGTTTGTGCATGGAGCCGGAGAGGCTGGGTTTGAAGGAGAAACAGCAAAGACGTCAGCCTAGGACATGCTTTTAGTAACAAGCGGCAGCCATGTGTGAACCCCAGAGCTGTCGTCTGCAAGCCTGAGGTCACTATGCCGTTCGTCACTGGGACTTGAGCAGTTGTGTGAACTGCTGTTCCATACTGAGGCATCCGTCCAGTGAACCTTGAAACCAGGTCATGTTCTTGAAAAGAAAATGGTGCTGCTATTGTCTAATTTTGCCCACATGTGTTGTGTGGCCGACAACCCCATTTTTTTTCAGTTTATCCGATTTGTGTGTACATGTGTTTGCCTGTCTGAGGATGTACCCCACATGTGTGCTAGAGTCCACGGAGGTCAGAAGAGGTCATGGGATCTCCTGGAACTGGAGTTACAGGTGGTTATGGACTGCCACATGGGTGCTGGCAACTGAACCCCAAAGTAGCCAGCATTCTTAACTGTTAAACCATCTCCCAGCTCCAACCTCATTCTTTCATAGCATATTAATTTTTTAGATTCCTATACAAAGTCGTGGTTTTCACCCTGGTGTCTTAACCATGTGCGTTGTTATCCCTTCTGTCTGCTCCTGCCCCTCCCCCCAACCCCCCTACCTGCTTGTCCTGGCCAGATGGTTCTCTTTCGTCCTCCAGTTAGCAAGCCCCTTTGGCTGTGTGTGTGTGTGTGTGTGTGTGTGTTTACCTCTTTGTGTGTCTGTGTACTACTGGCATGTCTGGTGCCTGTGGAGGCCAAAAGAGTGTGTACTGGATTACTTGAAATTAAAGCTACAGTTATAAACCACCATGTGGATACTGGGAATTAAACCTAGGTCCTTTGGAAGACCTGAAATACCCAGCCCTACTTCTGTTGAAAGAAAGAAAGAAAGAAAGAAAGAAAGAAAGAAAGAAAGAAAGAAAGAAAGAAAGAAGGAAGGAAGGAAGGAAGGAAGGAAGGAAGGAAGGAAGGAAGGAAGGAAGGAAGGAAGGAAAGAAAGAAAGAAAGAAAGAAAGAAAGAAAGAAAGAAAGAAAGAAAGAAAGAAAGAAAGAAAGAAAGAGGAAAGGGGAAAGGAGGAAGGAGGAAGGAAAGAAGGAATGAATATTGGTTTTATTTTATCTTTAAATTTATTTACTTTATGTACTGTAGCTGTCTTCAGACACACCAGAAGGGGGCATCAGATTTCATTACAGATGGTTGTGAGCCACCATGTGGTTGCTGGGATTTGAACTCAGGACCTCTAGAAGAGCAGTCAGTGCTCTTAACCGCTGAGCCATCGATTCTCCAGCCATGTTTTATTTTTAAATACACACACACACACACACACACACACACACACACAAGCAGGTGCCATAGAGAACAGGAAAGAGAACAGGAACCTGGGACTGGAGTTACAGGGGGTTGTGCTTGCTGGGGCTCAGACTTGGGTCCTTTGCAAGAGCCATGCTGGCTCCTCGCACTCCCAGCCCAGGTCTCTCCGCTTTTTGGTCACACTGTGATTACCATCTCAAATCCCCACTTGGCCCTGTGGCTGTGCCGTCTCCAGACCCCGCAGAGAAACACATGCCGTCTTCCTCTTTTTCAGCAGCCTGTACCAGTTAGAGCAGATGAACTGTGGACAGTCCTGAGTGGACAGAGCCAGGCGGGGCTTCCAAGGATCTTGCGCACGAGGACGGTCATGCCCAGATGACCCCCCCTCCCGATGACCTGCCACAGACCATGTTTTCTAAGAACTATTTTGTTCACTGATATAAAAACAGGAATTCACGATGCTGTACAGAATTTTTATTTTTAAACTGTCTTTTAAATAATATATTCTTATACAGAAATGGCTCTGTATGTTTTTTTTTCTTTGGGTTTTGGACTCGCCCGAGTCCAAGGACTCTAGTTTTCCCTTGGATGTCTTCATGTGGTTGAACTGTGGGATGTGATGTGGGGGATCATGTAAATTCCACATTAAACATCAGAACGGTGCCCGAGTACAGGGGCGTGCATGTGTCCTGTGTTTATGAACAGAGGGAAGGCATCAGTGATGTGTACAGAAGTTGGGGGATCGAGGCAGGCTGAGGCACCGTGTGCCAGAGTGGTGATATGGGAGACAGAGTTCACACACACACACACACACACACACACCTCGACAGTGACATCTGCTGAATTCCCACAGGGAATTGGGTTTTACTGCTCAAATGCTCAGTGGAACTCTGTCCCAAAAGAAGAGATGCCCTGTCCTTCATTTTTGGAAGACAGACAGTAGGGACATTCCAGAGTCCCATGGTGACTGCCCAGGGAGCCCAGATCCTACAGGTCATAAAGAGGTGGTCACACATACCCTGCGTACGTGGCCCCCTTGTCTCTCAGGCACTTGAACTTGAATTCTCAAATTACAAGAAGCATGGAGAAGCTGCAGGCCCTCACCCAAGACATTGGGCCAGTGCTACTCCCCTGGGGGCCAGAGGACACACCAGAGAGGTCACTCCATGAGGAACTTGTCCATTGTTGGGACGCTTAGGTCCTGAATTGGCTTTCCTTGAAGCACCTATCCCTCTGGGTGAGTTCTAGAATGTTACTTCTTGTTTTTGGGGGGTAGACCCTCTCTGTCTCTCTCTCTCTCTCTCTCTCTCTCTCTCTCTCTCTCTCTTCTGTCTCTATCTCTCTGCCTCTATCTCTCTGTCTCTCTTTGTCTCTGTCTCTGTCTCTTTCTGTCTCTTTCTCTCTGTCTCTCTCTCTTTCTATCTCTATCTCTCTGCCTCTATCTCTCTGTCTCTCTTTGTCTCTGTCTCTGTCTCTTTCTGTCTCTTTCTCTCTGTCTCTATCTCTCTGCCCCCTCTCTAAATCTCTCTGTCTCTCTGTCCCTGTCTCTCTGCCTCTGTTTCTCTATCTCTTTCTGTCTCTGTGTCTCTCTCTGTCTCTGTCTCTCCCTCTTTCTCTTTCTCTCTGTCCTTGTAGGATATGCACACACATGCTTGTGTGTGCGTGTGTGTGTGTGTGTGTGTGTGTGTGTGTGTGTTTTCCTCACCATGTTGCTGAGGCTAACCTCAAGCTTTCCATGTAGCCCAAGCTGGCCTTTGGATTTTGAGCCCTCCACCTCAGCCTCTCAGCCTCCTACCACAGCGGCCACTCCCATCTCCTGTACCCACTTGGTTCAGCCCTCACATCACATCTCTTCTTGGGTTTTGCTTTTTTGTCTGTCACCTTAATCCAGAGGAACTTCAGAGAACCCCTGTCACCCTACAGGACAGGAGAGTCACCTACTATGCTGACTGGAAAAAGACCCTTCCAGTCCCATCTTCCCACCTCACCATCAAGGTCTTCCCCCAAGTCCCGCCCCTCCCCAGGCCTGGGATCCTGAGTTCTGTGTCTTGTACTACTGCACTAGTAGACTCCTGAGTCCTCGTTTCTGGTCATCCTCAGGGACACCTGGTGTCAACAGCTAAAAATGAACAGAGTAGGGGGAGGGGCCATGTCTGGGTAAGTGGCCAGCTGGCAAAGTGGACTGGCTAGGACTCTGCTCTGATAAGGAGAATGCAGAAGACTGGTGGACCTGGACATCAGCCTGGGCACAGGACCACCTGGCTTCTGTTCTTAGACATTAGGACTTAGGAGTCTCCCGAGACCCCCAAAGCCACACCCAGCCTGAGGTTAGCTTGAATACTGCCCCATCCACACCAGGAGGACCAGGGACTGGAGACTTAACTGGGGTCACTCAGGAGGCCTTCAAATGCCTTCCAACCTGCCGATGTCACTTCAGCCACTTAACCTCTTGGCACAAGCAACTCTTAAACCGCCCAGCTAACAAACTTACGGTGCTAACTATTCTCCCAACATCACTAGACTCTACGTCAGAACAGAGCTCTTTCCGAGCTGCCCTGCTCAGATAAATTAGTCTCCAGTTTGTTGGGTGCAGGACTCCCGCCACCCTTCCCCATAGTTTTTAGTCATATGCTCTGGCTTCCCATCTTGCCTTATGAAGGAGAATGCCCCACCCCCTTATTTGCATATTGCGGATGCCGGTGGGGTCCGTGCCTTGTCTAAGCTTTGTGTTTGTTCGCTGCCCACATAGCTTCCTCTTCTGTGGAACCAAACCTTTGTTCTCTTTCCTCTTGGGACCATCTTTATCAATCACAGGAGCTCTTTATTTTCTGAACTCTGAACCTTGTGGTTATTATTACAGTATCATAATCGACAGTCTGAGGCGCTGTGGTGGCCTGAGCATGGCGCTAAGAGGCCCTGGGTATAGAGCCCAATGACTGAGTTTTGCACCCTGGCAAAAGAGACGCAGAGTCCTGTCTGATGGTGAAAGGCGGTCTATGTTCTGGTTGAGCTAGATTTGAACACCGACGACCCAGTGGATTTAATCCACGAGAGACAGAAGACTGTTTGCCCATGCTCCCAGGCACTAGACTGACACCAGAGGCCCTTAACTCCATGATTCTGCAGCCATCAGTCATGTAGGACAACACCCCAGGCCCCTAGTGTTCTGGCTGGACTCCACCCTCACAGTCACCTGGCTACAGCCAGGTTTGCCCCGCCCCACAGTTACCTGGCAACGGCAGGTAGCCAGGCCCACTATAAAAGGGGATGCTTGGCCCCGCCTCCCTTTCTGTGCCCTCTTCTCTCCCCTTCCCTCCACTCTCCTCTCTTCTCTTTTCTCTGTTGCTCTCCCTCTCACTCTTTCCTTACCTTTCTCACAGAGTCCTGCATGTTCTTCACCCCGGGGGAAGACAGATGCGTTCCCTGCCCCTAAAGAGCCTGCTGCAGCAGACCACCCAGACACCTGGCTTCCTGCCTGGGAACTCAGAGAAGCCTGTCTGCTGTGTGCTGTCCCCCACCCACAAACACACACAACACATCATATAGGGGCAGCAAGCTCCTAGCCAAGGGTGACAAGAAATTGCAGCTCCCACCTCCCTACCTCTGCTGGTCTCCCTCCGCGCAGCTGCAGCCTCCTCCTCTCCCCAAGAAAGTCCACTCCCAGAGTTCCAGACTCTGAGTCAAAGGTCAGTTTCATCCATGAGGCTCCAGATAAAAACCATTTCTGGGTGGCTCCAAGTGATTGCTCCCCTGGGCTGCTTCTGCCTCCGTCTCTCCTTCCCTCCCTCTCTCTCTCTTCCACATCTCTCTGTCCCTCTCCCAGGCCTCATCCCCTACCTTCCAGAACTAGAACTCACTGCTACATGGATAACCCAGGATAGCCCCATCATCGGGGCCTAGCCTGGATCTCCTCACACCATCTCCTTGGCTGGATAAAGGAGTTCATCCTAGGTGAGGGCAGGACATGGCCATCACCAACAAGGGATAGCTGTTTTGTGTGGATTCTCTCCTCTTTCCTGATGGCAGGACTTTCCTGACTGGAAACTTTGACCCAGCCTCACCCCACCTCACAGGCTCCTCTCCCCTTCCCGGTTTTATTGTCCTTCAGTGTACTCTAAAGTGACCTGACTCTGTTGCAGGGCTGAGGCCCAGAATTTTTACTCCCTGCACTGTAAGTTCCAGCCCTTCTGAAGACTTCACACTACCAACTTCACTGGTGGGTCTACCCCCTGTCTTTGCTGCTTCCCCAATACCTGACCCACCCATGAGTGCTGTGTGTGGGAAGTTTGCGCTGCATCTGGGACCTTGTACATGCTAAGTCTCATCGCCATGCCTAAGATATATGGAATTGGCTGGGTCACTGGGCAAGGGTCCTACCTAGGCGCCTTCCTGCCTCTGTCTTTGGAGCTGTCCTGTGACCTGCCCCACATCTCAGAGTCAGCCAGGAACTCTGGGTCTCCCTGCTGCTCCCCACCGCCAGATGTCTGCACAGATACTGGTCATTGTAGGACCTTCCCTCAGTATGTGGCTGCGTCCAGACCTCCCTCTACTTACAAGGGCTCCAACCATTGGATGAGCATCCTCACACGCCAGTACTACATCTGCAAAAAGCATTATTCTTATTCCCAGATAAGAATTAAGTGGATTGTCTCTGCACATCTGGAGAAATGCATCTGTTAAGAACTCATAAAGGCCCGTAGAGAGAGAGAACAAGGGGAGTGTGAGAAAGCCACAGGATGAGGAGGGCATGCCTCCATAGCTGCCAGTTCTGTGGGGAGATGGAAAGTTCCAGAAGGGCAGATGAAGAGGACAGACAAACAGCACCCAGGGGGTGGCTGCTTAAACGGGACCTGAACACCGATTGACATCGACATGGGGAGGAGGGAGGGAGGCTCACAGGGCCCAGTCCCTAAGAGCCATAAAGCAATTAGCAGCTGCTAAAGTTCTCCCCTGGGGTGAGCCCCTGGCTGGTTATTCAAAACTAAAACAGAATGCAGGCAACATTCAGCAATTTGTGTTTATATGTCTATTCCTGTATATGTGTGTGTGTGTGTGTGTGTGTGTGTGTATGTATATGATCTATATGTGTATGATGTGCTTATATGTATATATATATGAATATGATATATGTGTATCTGTATGTATATGATATATATGTGTATGTGTATGTGTATGACATACATGTATATGTGTATGTATATGTGTGTATATGATGTATATGTGTATGTTTATGTATATGGTATATATATGATGTATATGCATGTGCAAATGTATATGTATATGATATGTATGTGTATATGATGTAAATGTAGATGTATATGATATATATGTATATGTGTATGTGTATGTGTATAATGCATATGTATATGATGTATGTGTATGTGTATACATATGTATATGATATATGTGTATATATTGTGTATATGATATATATGTATATGTATATAATGCATATGTATATGTGTATGTATATGTACTTATATGTATGTAAAAATAATTATTAAAGAAGAGGATACTGTATATTTCGAGGGAGTGGCAGAGAGACATAGGAAAAGCAGGAGGGAGAGGGGGAATGAAATAATATTTTAATTACATTTTTAAAAGTGGTATGATGGGGGCTGGAGAGATGGCTCAGTGGTTAAGAGCACTGACTGCTCTTCCAGAGGTCCTGAGTTTAATTCCCAGCAACCACATGGTGGCTCACAACCATCTGTAATGGGATCTAACGCCCTCTTCTGGTGGGCAGGCATATATGCAGGCAGAACACTGCACATAATAAATAAATACATCTTAAAAAAAAATTTTCAATGGAACCACTGAAGAATAGGCATTTGGTGGTGGTATGAGGAGGGTAGGGTAGAGGGGGACATGAACTGAGGGTCCCAGAAAAAGCCACACCCATGTAAAGATTCTATAATGATTCAGTCATTGCCACCTCTGAGTTGGGGGAGTTGGAATGTTGCAGGTCCAGGGTGAAATTATCCTGGGGTGTCTTAGCCTCCTCGGGGCCACTTTATGGGTCACCTCTGTGTGTGATATGCTAGCCTGTGACTATTAGGTAAACAGACCTCTACCTTCTACCCACCCTCAGGCTAAGAGTGCCTTCGCTGCTGAAACCCCCTGCCTACCTGATATTCCCACAAATGTGTTCTAAAGAGCCTTGACTTAAGCTTCGCTTTGTTCTGGTACTGTGAGCTCTCCATGTAACTGATACAATGCTGAAGCATATAGCACCCAGGGTAAACTTAGGCTGTGTTCCTGGGTCATAGCCATTTACGTCTAGCTCCAGAATAAACTGTCTTTTCTTCCCCTTGAGGCAGGAGCCAGGCTTCTGTTGACGGTATATTTTAATAATTTATTTAATTTTATCATATGTGCATTGCTGTGAGGGTGTCAGGTCCCTAGAAACTGGAGTTGCAGACAGTCATGAGCTGTCACGTGGGTGCTGGGAATTGATCCTGAGTTCTCTCTCTCTCTCTCTCTCTCTCTCTCTCTCTCTCTCTCTCTCTTGGTTTTTTTCGAGACAGGGTTTCTCTGTGTAGCCCTGGCTGTCCTGGAACTCACTCTGTAGACCAGGCTGGCCTTGAACTCAGAAATCCACCCACCTCTGCCTCCCCCAAGTGCTGGGATTAAAGGCATGTGCCACCACTGCCCGGCTTGAGTTCTTTGGAAGACCAAACAGAGCTTTTAACCCCTGAGCTATGTCTCCAGCCCCAAGAAGTGGATTACTTATTTATTTATTTTGAAACACATTGTCTCTTACATAGTCTGGCTGTCCTAGAATTCAGTATGTGGACCAGAATGGCCTTGAACTCAAAAAGATCTGCCTGCCTCTGCCTCCTGCATGCTGAGATTAAAGGCCTACACCATGGTCAGGCAGTGGTGATGGTACATCTTAATCACTGATTCCATTTCATAGTAGGAGCTGTTGAACTCAGTACCTTGTGGACAATGCATTTGCTAATTTGTGCAGTTCCAACAGCCAGTCCCTCTCACACAAGCTGTCGGTGTTAAAGGTGTGGGTGCTTTGCAGGGTCCCTTGGCCACACCCTGCGGCCATGGAGTCTCTGGTCTCTTCCATTTCTTTCCTCTCCTTTCTCAGCCCTGTGAGACGTGTATTGATCCTTTCAAAGAGCCAACACCGTTCCACCGACTCCCTATGTTATTTTTAATTTTATCTCTTAGATTTCCTCCTTCCATCTGTTTCAGTTTCTTTGGTCCTTTTTATCTGGGTTGATGTCTAGTTAAGAGACTTGATCTTTTGTCTCCCTCCTGGCATTCCCGATGTAAAGCTCCTTCCCAGCCAGGCTTTAGCTGCGGCCTGAATTTGATACATTGTATTTTCATTTCCACTCAGTTCAGAGTCTTTTTTTTTTTTAAATTTCCCTTGAGACTCTTTCTTAGCCATGGATCATTTAAAACTAGTTTACCTGGGCCCTGGTTTGTTTGAAGAGTTCTCTGCCGTCATCGTGTTATTGACACCTAGTTTGATTTCACTGTGAACACAGACCACACTGTAATGGAACATGTCAGTCCTTTCAAGTGTCTGGAGCTTGGTTTGATGGACTGTCACACGCTGTGGTGGCACACACTTCCTGGTGCTGGAAAGGAGTGCGTCTGGTGCCGTGAGTGGGTGGATCGTCTCTTTGTGCTGTGTAGACCACGCTGGCAGAATCACTGCCATCCTCTCTGTCCTTGTCTTTGCTGAAGACCAAAGCTCTCCTCACCCCCCAACCCCCACCCACCTACTCTGAACTAAGTTCCTCTTTGGCCTTTTGGATCTAAAGCAATCGGCAGCTGCCTGCGCCCTTTGAGTTAGAATATGGGTTTTTCTAACCTCCCCCATCTTTGAAGCCAGACTCATAAACCCTCTGGGGTGACCCAGTTCTCGGTGCCATCTCTTTTCTCGCTGTGGGCTTCTCGAATGATGTCTTAGACTGCCATTACCCAGGACCCCTAGAGAGGAAATCCCGCAGGAGATGAGCTCACAGAGGGAGCTTGTTAAGTACTGGCTCCAGTAAAATGCATAAAGGTGACCTCTATCTCCTCTTAGCATTCAGAAAGCCTCCAAGACCATTATTCCCACACAATTAGGGAGAAGTGTCAGATCATCCTCCAAACCAGCAGAGCGCAGGTCATAGGGAACCCAGAAACCAAACAGTACACAAGCCTACAAACATTCACTCTCCACGTGGGTCAATGGAGGAGTTACTGGCAGGGTAGGAGGCAAGGGTCAAAGTTCATCAAGGCAGACTGCCTCTAGACAACTCAGCAGGGGCAGGGACCAGGCAAGGGAGCTTGGCAGTGGGCAAGAGACTGGCTCTCCCCTCAATGCAGCAAGGGGAGCTGGAGATTTTGCAGCCCCAGAGCAGAGGACTTGAGAACCATTGTGAAGTTACGTGGGTGACAGAGGTCAAGCTGGTTGAGCCAACCAGTTTCCTGCTGATGACTGGATCCGGGTCACCAGACACGTTTGTCCTGAAGACAAAGAGGCCAAAGCATTCCTCAGAAATGTCAACCATGCTAAGTGTGGAAGCACATATACACCTATAATCCCAGCATTTGGGGTGCAGATGTAAGAGGATCGGGAGTTCAGGGCTAGCCTCAGCTACAAAACAAATTAGAGCAGCTTAGACTCCATAAGACCTTGCCACCCCCACCCCCACCCCCACACATGGATCGGATATGGGGGTGGGGTGTCCTCGATAACAGTTCTCGTGAAGACTGGATTTTACAAGGAAGTTCACCAGTGGAGCCTAGGAGAAGGGTCAAGAGCCTCACTAAAGTTTGGCCAAAAGGAGGATTTTTCTCTCAGAGCTCAAAAGGATGCAGTTACAATATGGACAGATGGGTAAATGTTAAACAATTCTTAAGGGTCATTTTTCTTGTAGTTGAGAACACACACACACACACGCACGCACGCACGCACACACACACGCACACGCACACATACATACATCATATACATGCAAAATGGTGGCTTCCTAGAACTGCCCTTAACTGGACTGCGCCAGGTCATTAATGAGCCCAACTTTTATCTGTAAGTGGCGTCCATCTTGGTCCCTACTGCTGTCCTGGGCCAGAAGTCGGTTATGTCTGGGGCTAAGATTATACTCCAACTGTGTTCTTACCTATGTTCATTATGCATTCCCTGAGGCACCGCCTCACTGTGTTGCCCTGGCAGCCCCTGACCCTTAGGGACATCTGTCTCCTAAGCAGCCAGATTACTCCAGCAGTCCTTGCAATTTGTGTGTGCACAGTACATTTTCTCTTATCAACTTATTTCAACGTGTGAATTTTTTCTTTTAAAGATGTATGTATTTGATGTCTGTGAGTGCACTATAGCTGTACTGATGGGTGTGAGCCATCGTGTGGTTGCTGGGAACTTGAGTTGAGGATCTCTGCTCGTTCTGGTCGGCCTGCTCGCTCCTGCCGGGCTCGCTTCTGGCCTAAAGATTTATTTTTTTATTAAACATAAGTACATTGTAACTGTCTTCAGACACACCAGAAGAGGGCGTCAGATCTCATTACAAATGGTTGTGAGCCACCATGTGGTTGCTGGGACTTGAACTCAGGACCTTCGAAGAGCAGTCGGTGCTCTTGCCCGCTGAGCCATCTCTCCAGCCCCCTAGTCTGTCAATTTGACAATTAACACTCACCATGATACCTATTACTATACTAAGACCCTGGGTTCAAACCCCAGAAATACACACACACACACACACACACACACACACACAATCAGCATCTTTAAGCCATGGAATAAATGGCATTTTTTTGAAAGAATTTTTTAAATAAAAATTTTAATGTGTTTTTTTTTTAAACTCTTATAAGGATTACACAGAAGATCAGAGACAGATGAACAGAGAATCCACAAACAGAGGATCTGGCTCAGTTGGGAGCTAGAGCGTCTGCCTAGAATACACAAAGCCCTGACTTCAGTTCCTAACACCACAATTTCTAACGCCACATAAACAGAGCATGGTAGCTCACGCCTGGAATCCGGCACTCAGGAAGTGGAGAATCAGATGTTCAAGTTCATTCTTGACCATAGAGCAAGTTCAAGGACAGCCTGGGTTCCATGAGGCCCCATCTGAAGATAAATGAGTGAATGAATGATTGAATGAATGAAATAGAGGCTTCTCCAGTCAACTCCCCTTAACAGAGACATGTTTCTTTTTTTTTTAATGATTTGTTTATTGTATGTATGTGAGTACACCATTGCTGTCTTCAGACACACCAGAAGAGAGCATCAGACTGCATTACAGATGGTTGTGAGCCACCATGTGGTTGCTGGGAATTGAACTCAGGACCTCTGCAAGAGCAATCAGTGCTCTTAACCACTGAGCCATCTCTCTAGCCTGACATGATTCTTTCTATAAAAAATGAACAAACCTGCCTATTACTGAAATATTAAAGAAAGGGAAAGATAGAGGCACCTGTCAATTGTAATCTATAAAAAGCAAACAACCACAACAAAAACCACATAAGTGTCTCCTGACTTTGAGATACAACAAGTTGAAAACTATAGGGACAAGAAAAAAGAAAAAGGTTCTGCCTGGTCCTCTTCGCCTGAATATTTGGAAAGGAGAGCGATTCAAAGGAAGAATAAGCAATCGTTGGACTGGAAATGTTTCTTTTACTGGAAATTTCTGATGGTTAAAAAAAAAATTCCGCCAGGTGGTGGTGGCGCACACCTTTAATCCCAGCACTCTGGGAGGCAGAGGCAGGCGGATGTCTGAGTTCGAGGCCAGCTTGGTCTACAGAGTGAGTTCCAGGACAGCCAGGGTTACACAGAGAAACCCTGTCTCGGGAAAAAAACAAAAAAACAAAAAAACAAATCCAAAAAAGAAAAAATTCCAAGAGCAGTGAGCCTGGTAACTCTTGCCTGTAATTCCAGTGCTCAGGAGGCTGAGGCAGAAGCCCCTTGAGTTTGAGGCCAGCCTGTGCTATGTAGGGAAACCATTTGTACACGTAACACAGCATTTATCATTTTGACTACCCGAGGTGCAGTTCGGTAAGAGTTCGTTCATACTGCCACGCAGCTGTCACCTTCCCTGTCTAGAACTTTCCATCTTCCCGAGCACTGACTCCCAAGCCTCTGGCACTTTCCACTCTCTTTTTGCCTGTACATGTTGGGAAGCCTGTTCGAGTTTCATCTCTGTTTTTGTGCTAAAAGCAACCCTGACCTAGAGCAACTTAAAGGAGAAAGAGGTCAGGGATGACCAACACTCTGAGGCAAAGCCTGTGATCTTGGTTGACTTCCAGATCCCTAAAGACCCCGCCCCCAGCCATCTAGCCCCGCCCTTCCCCGGGGGGGGGGGGGCATTCCACTTCCTGCAGGTCCTGTTCCTCCCCCCTCTCCCCTCCCCGCCCCCCCCCTGTGTACTTTGGTGACCGTGTGAAGCCCTGGATCCAGCGTGACTGCATACCTGTGCCATCATGGGTCTGAGTCCAACTCCTCTGTGAAGGTGGCCAGAGCTGTTGTGTCACACAAGGCCCCAGAAAGAGCAGAGAGCCACCAGGTTTAACACTCAAGTATGATGAGATAGTGTGAAATATCTCATTAATTTTATATCAATTGTCTACTGAAATGAGAGCACTTTGGCCATGTTAGTTTAATTAAAAAGCTTATTAATTTCTCCTGAGCTTTGGCTGTTTAATATGGTTCTGAGAGCATTCAGTCACGTGGTGGCTGGCATTTATGGCCCATGTCCTTTGTATATCAGATAGTTCTGTCTACACAGCCTATCTACACAGCCTGAACTTGACCGGGGAGAGGGGATGGGGGGAGGGGGGAGACTGGAACACAGAAACAGGTTTCAACACAAGAAAGGGGAAACTGAGCCAGGGTGACCCTAGCCAGAAGATATGGCCAGACGGGAAGGGAGCAAATGTGGATTTGACCCTCACGTGCCACGTGGGATGGCACACCTAAGATGAAATTGCAGAAGTGGGCAGAGTGAGAGCAGCTACCTCTCCTCCTCCTCCTCTTCCTCCTCCCTCTCTTCCTCCCCCTTCTCCACCTCCTCCCTCTCCTCTTCCTCCCTCTCCTCCTCCTCTCTCTCCTCCTCCTCTCTCTCTTCTTCCCTCTTCTCTTCCTCCCCCTCCTCCCCCTCCTACTTCATCGCCATTGTCATCTTCTTTAAATTTTACACATATAGATGCTTTCCTTTGTGCATGTCTGTGCACCGTGTGATGCCTGGTACTCGCTGAGGTCTGAGAGGGGTGCTGCGTCCCCTGGAACTGGAGTCACAGATGGTTGTGAGCCACCACTGGGTCCTGGGAACTGAACCCAGGTCTTTTCAAAGAACGACAAGTGCTCCTAAGCGCTGAGCTAGCTCTCCGGCCCTCCATGCTCTACTCGTTCTTCATGTATATCCGGGCTGTGGGACCTCTTCGCAAAGTTAAGGCGCCAGCTTTTGTTCTATCTAGGGCAGATGCAGCCTTGCACTTCCGATGTGCATCCAAGCCTGATAGCATCCAGAGATGTGTTCCTTCTGTGGTTACAGCTTTGGGGGGCATTTCAAAGTCTTAATTTTGTAACTGTTTCAAAAAAAAAACAACAACAAAAACAAAACAAACAAACAAACAAAAAAAAAAACCAGACAAGCTTGTGGCTAGTGGCTGAGAGCTACTCCGCTTTCATTCCACAGGTAAGAAAACACGCTCATACCCAGTGGCTTTCACGGGAGACCATCTCTCCGCCCCTCCCTCCTTCCCGTTCCACGCTGGCCAACCATTCCCTTGAAAGCAAGAGCGAGCAGCGAGAGCTAGCTCTCATAACGTCATTCTGAGGAACCATGAGCAAATCTGAGACTGTGACTCCAAATATTGGCATTAACAGAACAGTTAGAGGCTGAGAATGCCCATCGGTGAAGCGCCAGCTGAGCCGGCCTGGCTACCTGAGTTTGGGTCCCCAGAGCGAGGCACAGTAGTGCGCATGTCTGTAACCCCACCCAGCCTGCCTCTACTGGGAAGATCGGAGACAGAGACTCTGGAAGCTCACGAGCTGGCTCAAGCACAGAAAGCAGCCATGACCAAGACTCCTTTCTTCAAACAGCACAGAGGACCAACACCCAAGGTTGTCACTGAGCCCTGTTGTGAGCCCTGAGGAGACGTGAACAGATGTCTCTGCACCCCAGACAAGAGACCAATGGCGATCAAAGGAAGGAAGGACACCGCCAAAGCCAACATGGTGAACCAGTGAGTGTTAACTGGGGTTACTACAGGAGCAGAACTGACTCAAAGACAGCTGCATCTCCAAAGGCCACCCAGCATGGGAGTCTGTAAAATGCTGCACAGCCCGTAGCAGCTTGTCAGGGTGTAGACGCTTTAGTGGTCAGTTTAGGTGATCTGAGCCTATCCGGGGATCTTCACCAATGCCTGTTTCTTCCAAGTGATTTGGCTGCCCTGAGCCTCTTCTAGTAAGCTCAGGTTGTCTGACCATGTCTGTCAGCAGTCCTTATAGGTTATAAATGCTCTTTGGGGAGGGGAGGGGGTTGAGACAGGATTTCTCCATGCTGCCCTGGCTGTTCTGGAGTTCATTCTGTAGACCAGGCTAGCTTCAAACTTAAGAGATCCAGCTGCCTCTGCCTCCCCAAGTGCTGGGATTAAAGGTGTGCACCACCACTGCGCAGCTAGTCCTTATAAGTTATATGCTTGAGGAGGTAGAGGCCTAGTATATCTGGTCAGTTTCAGGGACTTTCTGAAACTTTTGGGTTGCTTACTTCCTTAAAGAGCTTCCCTGAAGGTGTATGTGTACACACACAGACACACACACACAGAGAGAGAGAGAGAGAGAGAGAGAGAGAAGAGGAAAGTCGTGTGGTAAGCAAGCTTCCTCTAAGACAAAATGTTTTATCTACACAAAAACTCCACATTTTAGAGAAGCATGTCTACAAAAAGTTCCATCACACAACAGAACACAATCACACACACACACATACACAGAAACAATCAAAAAATTAAGACATGTACACACACAAATACACACATCCGCCCTCCCCATCTCTCTCCCCTTTTCTCCCTCTCCACCAATCCCCAGAAACAGATGTAGAAATGACACAGATGGCAGAGCAAGCAGAAGCCCTTCGCACACCCCAATGCACAAGATGAATTTGAAGCTTCGTACGTTATGACTGTCAAGAGAAATGGAAGGCCTAGGTCAAAACTGAAATAAAGAAATCCTCGGCCTTGAGCAGCGGTGTTTTAGATGGCACAGGGGAAGGTTAGTCAACTGAAATCAACCCAAACTGAGGCACAGTGGGAAAGGAAGCCTGAAGAGGAACCAAGAGCGGAGACTTGGAAGTCACCAAACCAAGGAGTCACCGGTCACATAGGAGTCAGAACTACAGAAATAGATGGGAGCTGGGGGCATCCCATGCTTGACAAAAATGCTAAGTTCAACAATAATCAGGAAGCCCCAAATAGAATACATGCATGCACACACACACACACAGAGAGAGAGAGAGAGAGAGAGAGAGAGAGAGAGAGAGAGAGAGAGAGAGAGAGAGAGAGAGAGAGAGATTAAACCACAGAAAACAAATGATCGAGAAAAAGCTTCAAAAGCACCAGGAAGAACGACCCTGTGCCCAGTAAGAAAATGTGTATTCTCAGGGGTAGCCACCATCCCAGGGTAGGTGACAGGCACAAAGAAGTGCTGAGCCTAGATGCTGAGGGGACCCTGGGCATCCCTTGCATCTGAGACGCAGAACCTGGAAGTGGCCGTGTCACACGGGATGGTGGGGTTGTCAAAGAGCTGACAACCGAGGCCCACACTGGAATCCCTTCCCTCCTGAGAGCTAGAAAAGTCACCGCAGGCAAGCAGATGACACAGAAGCCAGAAAGGGCAGCACTTGGAAGGCAGCCAGAGCCCCGGCATCCTTGGTGTGCCTCTTGCTCCCTCTAGTGGCAGAGTTTAGCACTGTGCCTGCAAGCAGAGGAGAAACCTCGGGGGTCCATCTCCAGGATAACAAAGCAAAGCAGTTAGGGTGCTTGGGAGCTGGGGGACAAGACTCTGAGAGCTGACAGAACAGTCAGCAGAGGAGACATCTACAGGCCAGAAGCAAAGCAGGAAAGCCTGAGGGGGGAAATGACTACATTCACAACCTCGGACTGTATCCAAAGAAACAAACAGAAGCAATTCAATGGGATGTCAAGACGGGAGAGGCTCGGAGCTCACACAAACATCTGGTCAGAGTAGACTGAACTTAAAACTGGAATGAAAGTCAGGCCTGGTGGTGGTGCACATGGCTTTAATCCCAGCACTTGGAAGGCAGAGATAGGCAGGGAGTTCAAGGCTAGCCTGGTTGGTTTTACAGAGAAGTCCTGTCTTGAAAAACAAATGTGAAATGAAACCAGGAGCCTTTTGGAAAAAACAAACAAAAATCTTCAGGACCTAGGATTGGAGGGAGAATTCTCACACTGCACCAAAAGTGAGTCCAGGGGGTTGGAGAGTCTGCTACAAAACCCACGTATGCAAGGGACTTGAACATCTGCACAATATGGGGTATTGCTATCTTGGAAGTGCTAGTATCTCCAACAGACATGGTTGGATACCTCTGTCCCCCACAGAAATACTACCAAATAGCAGGAATTCGAAAGCTCACCACAGCAGTCTTCCACTGACCAACACTTTTAAATCATCCGGTGCCTGTGAGTAGAGCAGACTAGTATCTGATCTTCACAGACGGACCACCTAAGCCACATGTATTGAGCACACCTCAGAGGCCTCAGCAAGAGCGGCCAGGTCCAGGAGTGTAGGCGGAGGTCAGACTGCCCACCAGTGTTGGTCAGCAAGTACAGAGGAGTGTGGAGTTCTGGGCCCAGCAAATGCCATTCCTGAGGGCACCTTTGCATGTGACTCCAAGTGGGGAGATCGTGTGCACTTCAGCTGTGCGCCACACCGCCTCCCATCGTAAGGAAACAGGACTTTGAACACCGACAGATGGACTGAATCAGAGAGGTGGGGCAGGGTGCAAGGAATCTCTCAGAGCAAGCCACAGAGACAATGTGGTAATGAGGAATGAAGATAAGGTTTAATGAGGTAGGGGGGTTAGGGAGTAGAGGTCAAGTCTAAACTGTCACTGACGGAGGAGAGGGCTCTGTGCACATGGTCTGTATGGGAACGGCTCCAGTGGTGATTAAGACCTATGGCCTTGTTGGAGGTGTGCCATTCCTGCTTGTGGAAGGAGATGGGAACTCTTGGCTGCTGCTCCAGTCACCTGTTGCCAAGCCTCCCTTCCAGCAGCGCAGACCTCAGCCCTCAGGAACTCTAGGGAACTGAAATCATGGCAGGAACTGCCTAGATCAGACTGGCCTGAAACAGGTTAAAAAGACACAAATCCTCTTAAATAGAAGTATAGTCCTAATAAGAATGGGACTCCACAAACCCTACTGTGGAAGAAATTTCTTGAACAACCTGAAGCGTAGGCATGTGGACTAGACTGCTAGCTAGCAGGGTCCTGTAAACATAATGCTGTGTACCCAGCCTACAGGCATTAAGGCCCCTCAAAGTGGACCAATCACAGGCTCAGAAGCTGTGCTTAAGGGACCAGGAGCTGCTGCTGGCCCCAGGGCAAGGAGAGCCAGAGGGTAGGCAGAAGCCTGTTGCCAGTCAGCTGCGCCTGGCTAGGACATGGAGGCTGGACCCCCTCCTCTAGCCCACACCACTGAGTGCTTCCACTGGCCACATGGACACAGGTTAAGTGGGCCAGGGACATCCACATGTGGAATGACGTCGCTGTGGGGTAGTGAACACCATGGCCTTAAAAGTGGAGATGGGACTGGGGTTGTTGGGGTGGGCCATCTGCTGCTCACTGCTGTCTGGCTCTGTGACAGACACATCAGGACCTTAGGAATAAGCCCCACTGTGAAGGCACCAGCTCCTCTCTTCTTTGACATGAGGACTCCCCATTGCGGACTCTGTGGCTATTTCAGAGCCCACAAGTCGGACACCAGGGACCTCGGATGCCACTCAGTAACACACAGGTTGCACATCCATTTCTCCAGGGACCAAACATTCCAGAGTCCAGGACACATGACAGCTCCTAGACAGAGGTGAGGGAGTACCCTGGTCCTTGTACACTACACACTTGACTGAGGGAAGAAACTTTGCATACAGCTGGAGGCAGCATAGCTGCTGGCAGCCACAGTCAGTTTCTACTGTGTGTGCACACGTGCGTGTCCACGTGGAGGCTAGGGAACAACACTGGGTATCTTCCTCTACTGTTCATCACGAAGACAGGATCTCGCTGAGCCTAAAGGTCACTGTTTCAGCTTGGCTGCCTTAGTCTGCAGCCCCAGGATTAGGGTTCCAGGAGTGCTGGCTACGGCTCACCTTTGTTCTGCATGCATGGGTGGTACATGAACTCAGCTGTTTTCCTCAGCAATTGCTTACTCGCCAAGTCTCTCCAGCCCAGAACTGTTCTGCTGCAGCTGGTATGGGCCATAGCACAAGAGTGGGCAGAGCTGGGTGATGCCCCTCTCTAACCACTAAGAGTCATGTCATTTGAACAGCAGACACACGCTGAATGTCTTTTTTTTTTTTTGTTTTGTTTTTGGAGACAGGGTTTCTCTGTGTAGCTCCAGCTGTCCTGGAACTCACTCTGTAGACCAGGCTGGCCTCGAACTCAGAAATCCGCCTGCCTCTGCCTCTCAGAGTGCTGGGATTACAGGCGTGTGCCACCACCGCCCGGCTGCTGAATGTCTTAAGAGCAGCTTTGGAGGCTGCTGCGGAACATTCCAGAAAGCTATGCAAAGCTTGTCTTTATTGACGCTGTGGATTCTGCTCATTCCCTTCTGTTCTGCAGTGTATGCAGTTCAGAGCAACAGAGCCTCAAGATCACCATCCTTTCCTGTAAAACAGGCTGGCCTGGCAGGGTCACACCCCCAGAGTCCTGAAGCTTGCTGGGTCTGGGCTGAGCAGACCAGAGTTGAGGCTACAGGAGTGCAGTGCTACAGAGAAATAGCACCAACCAAATCTGCCTCACAACAGTGAGCAGCTGCATGAGCCAGGAGCTCCACCTGGAGAGCCCTCGGCAATGATGTGAGAGCAGGTCCTGCCTGCAGGCCTCCCTAGAGAAGATCCCCAGGAACATCACTGTGGCACTGACACAGTCAGTGTGTCCTTCAATGTGAAGGTGCTGCCACACAGCTAGACTCATTAGCTAACACCACCTGTCTTCCCTGCAGCCGGGCAGGAGTCTGCTCTCAGTGACAAAGGCAGTCTCTGGAGATCAGACTGTTGAGCTACTGGTGGGGACTAAGCTGCCACTATCTCCCTCCTTAGGGATGAACCAGGCAGAAGGGAGGAGAGAGCTACCCTGGGGCCTCGGGGATGGGAGCTGCGGCCAAGCCCAAGGTCAGCAACTCAGGGCCGACTGCCCTGGGCACGCCCTCTTGGTCTGTTCTGGGGACCCCGGAAGGGGGCTCCTTTGCCGCTTTTTCTTCAGCTGCTGCTGCAGTCTCTCTTCCTTTTTCTTCAGATAAGAGGTCATGTTGTCAAAGGTGGCCTTGTACAGGCTGCGGAAGCCGTCATCTGCACCAACAGAGCCTATGACAGGGACAAGAGATACCACCTGAAGTGACTTGAACCTCATGTGGCCCAACCCTTGGGATCCACTCGGGCTGGACCTGGGGACTTGGTCCAACAGAATGTGGAAGGGGTAGAGGTGGGAAGCAGGGACAAGGGACCGGCTGACATCCTAGCTGTGCTTTCCTGTTCATTCGCTGACAAGCCAGCTGCAGGTCCTGAACCGAAGGAGCACAGAAGTGAGGCCTCAATCCTCCACGCACCATCTCCTGAGCAGGAATGGCCCCTGCCCACCGGGCACCTGAGACAGCCAGGGTCAGCCATCACCAGTGGACGGCAGAGCAGACTGTGGCTCTGGTGAGAGCCTGCCGCACTGGAGTAGACTCTTCCTCGAGCAGTAAGCCCAGCGGTCTCACCTGCTGACGTCATGCCAAGGACAATCAGCACTGCATGCTACAGAGTGCCCTTAGGTTCCCTGATGTCCAGCAGCCCCCAGGCTGGTGTGCTGCTCCTCCCTGCCCTGCCCTATCCACACGGCTCCATCTGTGTGTAGAGCATCTGAGACGTGAAGACAGGCTTTGAACTGAGTGCACCAGGTAACCCTCAACAGAACCGGACTGAGCAAGGCGCAGAGGGCCCGGCAGCCAGAGCATGGGGAAGTACAGTGAGAGGCCAGCGGATGGCCCAGGAGGGAAAGGTGCCCGCACTTCAGCCCACGTGGTCAGAGATTCTGCAGAGGTCATCTCTGACGCGCGCTGCAGTCAGGGATACAGGGCGCGCATCCGGGGACAGAGGACACGCACCTTCCCCACCTGCCCTGCCTACCACATGCTAGTCACGCTCCAAGAAAGGACCTCAACTGAGAAATCGCCCCACAGCTAGAGCACCCCTGAAAGTCTAGGAACCCTGACTTCTAAGAACTCCTTTGCAACATCTTTTCTGAGTAATGGTTTGTTTCACAGAGACTGGGTCTGGGTGGTCCTGCCTGGATGAGCATTCCCTGGCCAGTAAATACAACAGTGGACACAGTGCCCCAGCCCCAGGACACATGGCCCCCACATGCTCAGGTGCTTCTTACTGCACACCTAACAGTTCTTTCTCACCTTCCAGCATGGCCCAGCACTCACGGAGATGGCTGCAGAGCCTCTGGGACACAGCACCGTCTGGAGCAGCCTGCAGGTGAAGGTAAGCCGGGACTCAGAAAGAGCAGGCAGAGGCCTGGCGGGGCAGCCTCAGGAGCAGGCAGCTGAAGCTGGCCATGAGCTCCAAGTGCTGTCCTGCCTCACCCAAAACCTTATGGGATTGGCAAGGATGTCTCCCAGTGCTCCCTGCACACAGGAAGAACACATCAGGCCTAGTGCTGCCTTCAGCAGTGTGGGATGAGATGGGTGTTGGGACCCATCACTGATAGCACATTAACCTCCTGTACATAGGAACCAGTACCCAAACCAAGGAGGACAAGCTGCCTCAGGCTACAGCCTTCAGACCTAGATGTGACCAAGCTGTAGAGGTTCAAGGCTGTGAGAAAATCTCAGCTCCACTCTGCCACACCCTCACAACAGGCTCAGACCACAGAGATGCTACGAACTCTCACCTGCCACTCACCGCCCACGGGCCTCCAGAGCACCAGGGGCGCATCACGGCAATCCTGTAGAATCCACAGCCCCTGAGTCTCCTCAAATACAACATCCCACACTCGGTGCGGGAAAGTCAGCCGCTGTCTGAACACCAGCTGCTGTCTGCTGGCATCAAGCTGGAAGACGAAGAGCACAGGAACGCTTTCCAGGAGAGAGAGACTGGTCACCACCACAGCAGCACGCCGGAGCGGCGTTCTGCACAGGGCATCCCTCTACCACCTTGAAGACCCCAAACCACCCAAACCCTGGGAGATGGTGTGTGTTTGTGGTCTGAGTTCTGGAGCAACTCGCTTTATAGCAAGAATTAACTAATACAGGACAAGGAGTGAAATGGCCTCCCATTCCAAGTGTTTGTCAGTGTTTCTCAACCCCTAAAGGTATCATGTCAAATGCTCCTTTTACAGGGATCACCTGAGATGATTAGCAAACACATATTTATATACATTCATACCAACAGCAAAACTGCAGTTATGAAGTAGCAACAAAAGTAACTATGGTTGGAGTCACCACACATGAACCCATGGGCCTCAGTGTTAGGAAGGCTGAGAACCACTGGTGTGGACAGAGGGCCGGGTTCCGGGGAGCTTCTCTTCTCTCCAAACCTGTAATACTCCTGTCTAAGGAGAGCAGAGCAACCCCAAGCCTCACAGGAGAGAATGCAGAGCACCAGAGACCCGCCCTGGCACTGAGAAGGGGTGGCAGGAGTCCCTCAATCTGCCCCGTGGGTGCCCCGACAGTGGGGCCCGCTGTCTTACCACTCACACAGAAGCACCACACAGCTCTCCTGTGCCCAGAATGCAATCCTGGATGCCGCCAAGCCCTGCAGGGACAAGCAGCTGCTTAACCAGGCTCTGCTGCCAGACCACCGTGCATCCTTCTCAGTGAGCTAAGGACACGGGCACCATGGGTCTCCCCTCAATGCCAACGCAGGGCAAAAGTCCAGAGAAACACTCGGAATCACCAAGAGGAGCAGCCAACGCCCCTGTCCTCACATGTGACCCTAGATGTCCCCGCAGGCCTGTGGTATGCCTCCAAAGCCACAGTGGGAAAGCAGAGACTCATGGGAAGAGGGGCTATGATCAGACACACAACTGTCCACGCTTCCCAGGGCAGGAGGTGATATGTAAAGGAGCTTCTATAAGTCCCGAATTTCATGAAGTGTAATAAAAAGGGACGTGCCTTTCACCGGCTGGCCTGAGGAAGGGCAGGCACCATGCCACCCAATTTTAGGCAGAGGAATCATGGGTGCACAGGAGGTGCTGGGGGACTCCACAAGCACAGAGAATGCTGGTGTGCCCCTAACAGTGACAAAACACCATGAGGCTGTCCGCCATCATCATCTCTTAATATTCAAGTATGCCCGGAGGCCTTCCTGTAAGCCAGCCCGTGTATATATATATATATAAGGCACGATGTGAATTGTTTCCCATCAGGCACTGCAAAACTGGGAATCCTGTGTGTCCCCCAAACTGTAAGAAGCCAGACACTTGCAACAAGGAAACATTCTGAAAGCTGACTTCCCCATAATCAGAATAGGAGGTGGCAGGCAAACACTCAGGTACCCAAGGTGATCATGAAGGTACCTTGTGGCCTGGATGCTCTCCAGGCTCCTGTAGGCTGGCCAGGTCACAGCACTGCAGTTGGCAACCGCTTCTGTACTTCCAGAGTCTCAGGGTGCCATCCTGTACACAGACGGAAGGTTAGCATGTGGACTCGAGAGACCTGTCCCACAAGCAAGAAAGAAGGGGAGGGGAGGGGAACAGCACGCTGAACATGGCTGGATTCAGAGCCCCGCTGACAGCTAGGGCTCCCTTATGAAGAAAACTCTCTCTGTAGAGAACCACAAGCTAACCAATTGTGCCAGAGCACCTAGGAAAGCCTCCGTGACGACAGGCAAGTCAAGACACCCAGCCACGGCGGCAGGCAAAGGAACCCAGATGGCCAGACTCCCCACTGAGCAAAGTGCACTTACAGCACCTGCTGTGCTGGGACCAGGCAGGCCAACACACATGGGCACATGAACTATATACGCAGCCCTGAACAAAGGGGCCACTCTAAGAGCCAAGAAGATAAGACACTCCCTCTAGTGGCCACAACCAACAGAGGCTGGATCCCTTCTTTTGCTGTGACCACCCAGCAGCAAGCACAACACTTACCCCAGAGGAAGAAAGCAGCAGCTCAGGATGACCGGGCACTACAAGGATGCGACTCACAAACCTGTGGGGAGCAAAGGTAAGTCACTCACAACACGGGAGGGAGCCTCCCACCCTGCTCAGAAAGGGAAGGCGCTGCAGAGCCCACCCACCCCAGCAGGTACTGAGAACACGGCTGGGCACGTTTGAGTCCCCAACAGTACATGTGGGCCAAGGGTGGCAGGGCACAGGTCTGCCAGAGCACTGTCGAGTGTGGCTCTGCATGGGGACACTACCTCACTCTGCCCCACAGACCTGCCTCCATTTCAGATGCCTACATGCAGGTCAGTGTGTCTCTCAGGGCATGACAACAGAGAAGAGGAAAGCCATACTACTCCACACTCAGAGAAGACCCCAAGAGGCCTCCACAAAACCCAGCCTAGCTCGGTGGCTTCTAGCCGCACAGGACAACAGCAGCCACTCTGCCACCAGATGTGCACCTGAGCAAGCCAGCTCCCCAGGAACCCCACACCCAACCTGCAATCGTCCTGGCCAGGAGCATGATCTCCAGAGCAGGCAACAAAGCTACCTTTTTTCATGTTGTATGAGTGCCCTGTCTGCATGTATGCCTGCAGGCCAGCAGAGGGCATCAGATCCCATTATAGATGATCATGAGCCACCATGTAGTTGCTGGGAATTGAACTCAGGACCTCTAGAAGAGCAGCCAGCAGTCTTAAGTGCTGAGCCATCTCTCCAGCCCCTTCTACTAGCTCTTAACAGAGACTTCAGTTATCGTGCACAAGACCCAGGGCTCCTACCACAGGCTGATTCATATGGCCTCCTTCATCCCCATTACACCAATGCCAAGCCACCAGCCTGACCCAGGCTGGCCTGAAGCTGCCATCTGTTAGGGGACCTAGTTGGGACTCACGGGCTCTCCAAAAGGAATAACCTGTGTGTATTCCATAGGCCTAAGTCTCACTGAGTTCTTAGCAGCTAAGAATGGGAACCAGTCTCCACAAAGCTGAACTATACTGAACCACCATCTAGAAGGCCACAGGAGGGTTCCATCCCTGGCACTGCAGAGATCCCAAAGGCAGTCTAACAGGCTTGTTCATTCTCAAGTCACTGTATTCAAGCCAAGGTAGAGGGGTAAAGTCCCAAAGGAGCAGGCAGCATCCAGCAGAAAGTGGCGAAGAGGAGCAAAGGGGTGGCACAAACAGCAGTCCCACAAACCAGCCCCGTGTCAGATCCCAGGCAGGAGTGCACACCCACGGCACTGAGGCGCGAGCCCAGGAGGTGAAGCCCAAGCAGCTGCTCCCACAGCCCCCAGCTCTGGATTTCTGCAGCTCTCCCCTGGGGGAGCCATGGGCCTGATCCGGCCTACTGAGCCGCCAAGTAGCTCTCAGCAGGGAGCCCCCACCAGTCTACTAACAGCACCAGCACCCTGACCCACCCTCTTCTATTAGACCCAGCCTCCCCGTCTGGGGAGGGGACAGGGTTGCACTTACTCCGTGTGTCCCAGGCAGAAAGCCTCGATGCTGTGTGGAGCGGCAGCCCAGCTGACCCGGATCTTCTCATCCCGGTCTGCAGTGAGCACAAACTGCTCATCAGGACTCACAGCCTACACCACCAGGGGCGACAGACAGACACTCGCTGGGCGACCTTGCAGATACCATCAGAATGCTTGCAAGGCTTTTCAGGGAGCTGAAGTGCAGCTTGGAAGAGCAAAGGGCACTGGCAGGGCACAGAGGAGCTTCCCTACTGTGGGAGGGGCCTCAGGGCCCAGTTCCCATGCCTCAGCTCAAATAAGGCCAGAGCCATCCCTCTATACACTAAGACCAGCTCCAACGCCACCCACCCACACCTGACACACCGCTCCCATCCCTTACACCTTACAGCGGCAGCCAGAGTCATACCAAGCACTGTGCACAGCCCTAGATGCCACCCACCCCCGGCTGTCCCAGATCTACAGGCCAGAGGCCAGGGTCATGGCTAAACCCTAGGATGGGAAAGGGGGGAGATCACAGGCCAAGTAGCTCTCACCAGTTCCCCACACTGCCCAGACTGTGGTCCCAAGGTGCACAATGAGCACCACTCGCCCGACAGTGCCACTACAGTCTCCTTCTCTGGGATCCCCATGCTCCTCCCGTCTGTCCTGGCCCTGCCCAGGCTGTCCCACTCCAGCGGTGGCTGGAGCAGGCAGTGCTGCGTGTGTGTTCCCGCATACCACATCTAGCAGCATGGAGAGGTGCCCGAGTTCCAGCCTGCCGCATCCATCCGGCTCCAGCACAGAGAAGGAGTAGACGTCTCCAGACTTGTCAGCCACCAAGACTCGGTCCTCCGAGGCTGTGAAGGTCAGGGCGGTGCACCTCCGTACCACTGTCCTGCAGAGTCAGAGAGCTGAGCTGCGGCACGCACCCAGTCAGCGCAGGCCCTCCTCAGACCCTAAAGCCAGAGATGGTCCCAATTTAAAATGGCCACAAAGGGGTAGCAGATGCCCAGCGCTCCTGTTGGTGACTGTAAAGCCAGCAGGGGGAGCCCTACACAGCCGTGCCCAGCTGCCTGCAGGGGGAGCCCTCCACAGCTGTGCCCAGCTGCAGGCAGATCACATCTGAACGGTGCTGCTAGGCTGGGATGCTCCACAGATCTGGGTAGTTAAAGTGTGTTTTCAACTGAACAGTTCTGATTTAGGAAGAGCTAACAGGGTCTGGCCCTGCTGCAGGTTAGGAGCAGACTCTGCCCCTTAGACTGCAGACGGTGGTGCCCTAACATAAAGCAACACGATAAGCCAAAACAGACAATGCCTTCAACCTACTTTACTTTTAAAATTCCCTCAAAAACGGGAAGACATTGCCGGGTGTGGTGGCTCATACATTTAATCCCAGCACTCAGAAGGCAGAGGCAGTGGATCTCTTGAGTTTAGGGCAGCGAGTTTCAAGGCAGCAATGGTTACACAGAGAAACCCTGTCTCAAAAAAACCTAAAATACAAAAAGCAAAGACAGGCAGGCACACACCTGAAATCCCAGCCCCCCATAGGCTAAGGAAGACAGACAGTTCCAGGCCTGTGTCAGGAGCATCTGCTATAAAACGCCTCCAGCTTTGCTGTGTGTTGAAAAGCTCTTGATAAAATGCTGGAGAGGCTGTTCGCTACCCCAGAACCTTTCTGCTCATCTGAAGGAGTCCAGTGCTAGCTATGCGACAAAGCATAGATGCTCTCTGGACCCCAGCCCTCATCACCCCACCCAGCAGGACCACACGGCTCTGCCTACCCCCACCTCACCCCACCCCACCCCATCTGTGTCTCTGCTGCTAGGCCGCAGCTACAGTCAGGCTGGCATGCCCTTTAGGTGGCTGTCGGTGCCCTTCATACCCAGAGCAGTGTGAGCCACAGGCAACACAGAGCAGCCATGAGACAGCCAGAATCCCCAGTACAAGATCCAGGGACAGTGTCGGAGAGCACTTAAATCTGTCGCATCAACCCATTCACAGCACTCCTTGGCCCAGGTAAGTCCTAGCGGCAAGCTGAACCAGTTAAGGGGCATTAGTCCCAGGGGATGGCACCCAGCTCGCCTTCCTTGGTAAGTCAGCATCCACTGTTCTAGCCCTGCTCTGCAGTGCTCACACCCTCACCACAGCAACCCTGCCCTCCCTCTCCTTTGCTGCTCAGCAGGGCAGAAGCCATCACTGAGGAACTAATGCTGGTGCAGAACCGGGCCCACAGCAGTGGCTGGCCATGTGTGCCTGAGACAGAGCCTGACCCTTGAGAACAGTGTTCCACAGGGGACAGAGAAAAGGGAGGAGCTGGCCACAGTGCTGCTCTCCTCTGTCTGCGCAGCCGCAGAGGAGGTGCTCCCGAGGGGTCCAATGGAGAGAGAACAGGAGGAGGACAATTAGACTCTGGGGCCAATGAACCAAAACAAACGGCCTGAGCCGCCGAGCCGCCGAGTAGAAGGATTTAATGAGCAGCGGTGCCAAGCACACGGTCCACTCGGGTCAATACAAGACACCAGCGGTGACACACGAGGACCCCATCTGCCCCGGGACTCGCTGCCCATGCCATACCGCTGCTACTCAGTGCCAGGCAGAAATGGCCATGGTAGGCCACTAATCTCTCAGGCCACGGCACAGAGGCAACTCCAGGAAGGCACCTGCTGTGGGTAAAGCCTGGAGCTGGGGCCCAAGTCAGATCCCCAGATGGAAGTGTGCAGAGGTCACTCCGGGAGCTGAGGCAGCCGCCCCCCCCCAAGCCCCACACTATGCCACACAGGTGTGAGGCACGTCCCTAATCTTCTGCTCTCAGGGTTTACAGCCAAGACCCCACAGGACAGTGAGCACTTTTCCCTCTGCTGGGCTCCAGTAGTGGGATGAGAGGGCAGTCTCAGCCAGTGTGTCACGCTGCCGAGCCCTGAAGCTCCCATTTACGTACAGGGCTGCCCACGCCAGCCTTCAGAGCCACAATGCTTAGGTCCTGCCAGGCACCGAGGGTCTCAAAACACCAGCCACAGCTCTCTGGCCATAGCTCTGCCAGCGAACAACCCCTTCCTGTGTGCTGTTACCTTCTGCAGAACCCTTTCTAGAATGGTCCAACTGTGCACAAGAGATTCTTGTTCATAAAAACACCCACCAGAACTAAAGGTTTCATCCATCCCTTTGTGCCTTTGTCTTTAGCTGGCAACCCTGGTCTCTGGCCCAAAAGGCAAATAAGGGGTTCCTGGCCCATCAAGTGGTAGTGTCTATGGCCCTACCATTCTGAACCATGCACTATCACCCACAGCTCTCCCACGTAAGGCTGAGGGGAGAAGCCAGGTGGGATAGCCCATGCCTTTAAACCCAGCCCTTTCTGACTGAGGAGTTCCGGGACAGCAAGGGCTACAGAGAAATCGTCTTGAAAAACCAAGGAAGTAGGGAGGGAAGAGGGAGGAGGGAGAAAAGAGGGAAAAGGAGAAAAGATGGAAGGTGGGAAGGAGGGAGAAGAAGGCAGGGAGGGGGAGAAAGAAGACAGAGCAGAAAGAAGAGACTGAAGGCAGCAGCCTCAGCCAGGGAGCCCCAGAGCAGCGTGGAACCCAGGGGAGCGGCTCAGACTCCAAGGAGATCCGTGCCCACGACGTACAGCGGCACCCGAGTACCGAGTGCGGCAGCCTCCAGTGTGAGGGGACTGAGCAACCCCCACCCCACAGTCCTGCTGCCTTCTTGGCCAGACCTCCCTTCTCTCTCCCCTTCCTCATGCTTATCCCACACACGCCGAGACTTCCAAGCAGACAGGAAAGGACCTTGCTCTACTAACTTCATGAACCCAAAATTCAACAGGGGTTGTTTTCTCATGCATTTTTTTGTTGTTGTTGTTTTCTTTTGTTTGTTTTTTCAAGACAGGGTTTCTCTGTGTAGCCTTGGCTGTCCTGGAACTCACTTATAGACCAGGCTGGCCTCAAACTCAGAGATCAGCCTGTCTCTGCCTCCCAAGTGCTGGGATTACAGGCGTGCGCCACCACCACCCAGCTGGGTTGTTTTCTCTATTTCAATTTTTCCAAAGAGCTCTTAAAAAGCTCTGTAAAAAGTTTGAAAGTCCTCTTACTGAAAACAAAAACAAAAATCAAACAACAAAACCCCCGAAAAATACAAAAATAAGTTCACAAAATTCAAGCAACTGTCCAGTGTGCAGAAAGCCACAGAGTCACTGGCAGTTGAGATGAAGATCTGAGAACGCTGCATGATGAGAGAGCACACTAGAGACGTGTGCACGAGCTGGAGCATGGCTCAGCTGCAAAGGCTCGCTGCTCCTGCAGAGGCCCCATGTGGTAGCGCACGATCATCAACTCCAGCTCCAGGGCTCCAGCAGCCTCTTTTGGCTTCATCAGGCACCATGTACATACTCAGTGCACAGAGACAAGCATCAGGCACAGTGCATGCACTCAGTATACACAGACAAGCACCAGGTACCGTGCATGCACTCAGTAAACACAGACAAGGACACCGTGGGCCTGCCCAGTGGCCATGGCAAAGGCCTCTGTCTCTAAGCTGGCCAAGAGAGAGCAGATGGATGGATGTGCTCTTGATCACACCACCCAGTAGCCAGAGAGGTTTTTATTTTTTGTTTTTTAACTTATCTCTTAGAAAATAGTATGAACTAAAAATCCAAGAGGCTCAGCTGATGTTCCTAAGCATCAGTAGTTCAAATGTCAGTCTCTTGGCTACCCTGACTGGATGAGTGTGTAATGTCCCACAGGCTCCTGTGCTTGACTGGGCACTTCATGCACAGCAACGGCGCGCTTCTGAAGGCTTTAAGAGGTAAGGCCTAGTGGCAGTCAGGCCCTAGGGCGGACCATGAGAGACACTGTCCACTCCTGCTTTCTGATCCTAACATACCTGTAGATGATCGATCAGCTCTGTAAGCTCTGACCACACCTTTCCTTCCCAATCTACACATGCTGACGCTACTGGCACCACGCCTGTCCCGAAAGCACATCCTCTGAGCGACCAGTCAGAATAAACCCTCCTTCCCTAGAATTGCTTCTGTCAGGGATTTTGAAGCAGCAACAGAAAAACTGATGGATAAACTCAAGCTCAGTTAAATCAATGGTAGGGGTGGGGACGGGGGCAAGTGAGGCCTGGCTGACTCT
This sequence comes from Apodemus sylvaticus, assembly GCF_947179515.1. Classification (NCBI taxonomy): domain Eukaryota; kingdom Metazoa; phylum Chordata; class Mammalia; order Rodentia; family Muridae; genus Apodemus; species Apodemus sylvaticus. Next base: position 8,570,853 of record NC_067490.1, read on the forward strand.
GCTCCACGTGCTGATGCCAACCAAAGGATCAAGAGATTCAGGAGACCCAGAGCATCTGTATCAGTTGTCTGAACCCCAGCGCTATGTACCACAGGGACATCTCAGGAAACACAGATTCACACAGTCTCCTACTCCTCAACATCATCAACTGCATGCTCCTCCCCCGCAATCATGGGCGCATCTCCCGCCCTGCTCACTGCTTTCAGAAACAGCAGTAAGTGATGCAGAATGCTTATGGAACTCCTAGGAGAGGACCAGGAGAGCCACCTGTGCTCCTGCCCGGTTGCTGGTCTCTGCCAACACCTAGCCTGCCCTTCATCTTCTCCTCAGACACACAAGGATGTACCTCATCACCTAGCTTACACAAGTGCAACACCGGCTTCTACCACCCAGAGCCCCACCACACTCAGAGTGTGAGCTAACCAACAGTTCCACGCCTGCTGGGAGTGAAGCTGCAGCAACGTGGTAAGCAGGCAGGCACAGTGGCACGGTGAACTGAGTACTGGCACTGCAGCCAGAGGAGCCTCTACATAGGCTGGCTCTGCCTGTCCAAGCTGAATAGCCCGAAACTGGCGACTTAAGCCCATACCACCCAACGTGAGAGAACAGGCCCATGCCACCCCCACGCGCTGTTAGGATCCAGTCAGTTAACGTGCGTAAAGCTCTGAAATCATCTCACACATAGCTGGTCCTTCATGTTAGCTGTGTATTACAGTGGTTACTGTCACTATAGCTACTGACATGCAAGCACAAGGAGGGCATGGGACATCTTAACGACTCCATGTTAGCATTTCATACCTGACACTCAGACACTGCCATGGTTTTGTACGGAAAAGAATCAGACGCTTACTGTCATCGGTTAAAGCAAAGTAGCCGCCAGACTTGGAGAAGGTGGACGCCAGAATCGTGTCACTCCCCCTGTCAGCAGGCTGTCCGTCCTCCCTGAGAGGGCAGGGGAACAAAGGGAAACAATTAGGCCTCACCTGAGTTGCCAGGCTTGTCCATTCTAACACAGGTAAGGCAGAAGATGCTTGGTCAAGCAGTTCGTGTAACCAGAGCATAAGACAGATTCAGGGCACCTTGGGGCTGGAGAGATGGCTCAGTGGTTAAGAGCACTGACTGCTCTTCCCAAGGTCCTGAGTTCAAATCCAAACACCCACATGAGTGGCTCACAACCATCTGTCATGAGATCTGTCACCCTCTTCTGGTGACAGCTGCAGTGTACTTACATATAATAATAAATCTTTAAAAAAAAAAAAGGGGAGGGGGCGCCTGAACAGCTCTAACTTTCCAAGCGTGAGACCCAACTCAACATGCTAACACCCAGTGCAGGCTGGATGGACTCTCCGGGACCACATGGCCTAGCCCTATAGACATGGACTAATTCAAGGCTCCAGGCAGGGACCGATAAAATAACTAGGTGGCAAGACCAAGCCACCACACAACGCAGTCACAAACTGCTTCGTGCCTTTCAGTTAATTTCCCACACCTGCCCTCAATGCATTTCGTTTAAAATGGTCACGGTTACTTTAAGGAACAACAAAAATGAGTACTAAAGAAATTAAAATTAAAACAAAACAAAAAAAAACTAAAAGTACCTGGAAAGGTCCTACATATTCTGTACGCCTACATTTAAAGTTACTTCCATGTTTCTTTCTGAAATGGAGCCTGGCCCCGCCCCACCGCTACGTAGCGGGAACTCGGACTTCAGCATGTGTGCTATAGCTGTGCTGGCTCACCCCACAACCACAGCGAACGTGCTTCCCCGCCATCTCACCCTTTATCTTCTGGCGCGGACTTCTTCTCTGTAGCACTGCAGTCGTATGTGAAGATGCAGCCATCGTCGCTAAAGGGAAGAGGCAGGAGTGAGCAGTTATTAACACACATACAAGATTACTGCTTCTTACTCTTGGGACAAAAACATTCCATTGTCATTACATCATGGGTCTTATCCATGACACAGAAGAGCCAAGAACCGCCATTGCTTAACCTCCTAATACATCATGAACAGTCAGCATGGCTCTGTTCCAAATCAGTTTGGCGTGGCATGGCGATGCAAGCCTAGAATCAATGTAGTCTTCTTCCAGCCACCAACCTGTTTTGTTTTGCTTTGTTTTTTTCGAGACAGGGTTTCTCTGTGTAGCCCTGGCTGTACCGGAACTCACTCTGTAGACCAGGCTGGCCTTGAACTCAGAAATACACCTGCCTATGCCTCCCAAGTGCTAGGATTAAAGGCGTGCACCACCACCGCCCAGCTTTTTCTCTTTTTTCAAGATTTATCTATTTATTTTAGGTATATGAATACACTGTAGCTGTACAGATGATTGTGAGCCTTCATATGGTTGCTGGGAATTGAACCCAGGACCTCTGCTCACTTCAGCCCAGCTCACTCTGGCCTGAAGATTTATTTACTATTATATGTTAATACACTGTAGGTTTCTTCAAACACACCAGAAGAGGGCATCGGATCTCACTACAGATGGTTGTGAGTCACCATGTGGTTGCTGGGATTTGAACTCAAGACCTCTGGAAGAGCAGTCAGTGCTCTTAACTGCTGAGCCATCTCTCCAGCCCTCTTTTTTTTTTAATTTATTTATTATATATACAATGTTCTGCTTGTATGTATGCCTGCATACCAGAAGAGGGCACCAGATTTCATTGTGATAGTTATAAGCCACCATGTGGCTGCTGGGAATTGAACTCAGGACCTCTGGAAGAACATCTCTCCAGCCCTCTGATATTGTTTTCAACTTAGCTTTGCTCCCAAATTTAAAACCCCTGAGGCTGTCCTTACCTAATTCAGAAATAAGTCTCACCTGCTTCCGTGAGCCTCAGACCCTTTCTCATTTGGGAATCACATACTTTCCAAATTAGAACTTAAGTTTCCTTCTTTTGCTCTGATCCTGTACCCTGGCACATTAAAGCATCTGGTACTGTTGTCAACCTATAAAGTGGCTGTCATTTTCCAAATCTGAAACTTTGTTGGCCAATGGCATTCCCCAAAAGGCACAAACTGTGGAACATTCCTAATCTTCAAATGTCAAAGTACCAAAGCTAAACGGGAAAGAGGAAAAAAAGAGCCAATGCGGACTGCCACTGACCTTCTAGGTTCGTGTTAGTCAACTACTTGCTCAAAGAATCCTCTGACCGACAACGTATAAAGACAGAAATAGCATAAAGCAAAACTTTGTCGTGTGAAGGGCCTTTAGGAAGATGCCCACTTGAGGATCTGCAAGCATCCTGGGTTTGGGAAGTGTCAGGTTAAGAACCCCAAATCACTGAAGAGCACCTAGAGCCGCGATGCTGGACGCAGAACAGGGAAAGGGAGCACGTTTTGTGCTGAGAACCTGTAGGGGTTCCTAATACATGACTCTCATCAGGGAGGTTCCAAACGGGTCAGGATTGAATGCCAGGACACCTAGAAGCCTGGGCAATGCAACATCCAAGTGACCCAGCACTCCCACCGCCGCGCAGCCGCATCAGAGTCCGGAAGTGCCCCTACTCTGAACAGAGAGGGCCCCGGACCCGCCGTGCAAGTTAAGGGGCAATGGGTCGGGGGTGAAGGGGCGCCGAGGACACGGAACACTACCGCTCCGGCCCCGCCGCCCTCAACCCGGGCCTCTTACCTGCTCGCAGTGGAGAAGGCTAGGAACCGGCTGCCTCCCCGCACCACCAGTGTCTGGGCGCACAGTGCCAGACCCGCGGAGCTCGCCATGGGCCCGCCCGCCTCCTCCGGACACGTGCGACGCGCGGCGCCCTTCCTGCTGGCGCCGGCCAGTGACGTCACTGGCGCCGCAAGAATGGCATATGGGCCAGGAGCATGCGCACAGGGAGTGGTCTCTTTTGATCTGGATGCCTCGGAGGTGCTTTTGCTACAGATCCCCGGCTTGCTATTCATATTGATTGACTTTTCGGCCCGTCAGGTTAGGTGGTTTCTCTTGAACAGAGCCTGGTATTCAGGGTGTGCCAGTTTAAAGAAAAAATAAAGCTGCCGCGTAGCATCATTTCTGGATGTCCAGGCGCAATGTGTGTGCGTAGAGTCGCTGGAAATGTGCTACTTACCGTTCTCATATAGGACAAAGATGTCTTGGACCCCAACTGTTAAACGAGACGAACGGCGTGCCTGCCCAGATCACCAAAAGACTCATTCTATCCATCCCAGTGACTCACAACGTCCAGAATACTGTGGTCTCGTATAGGTTGGATGTGAACCCCCAAGACAGCTCCTAAAAAAAAAAAATGGTTTATCTGCCCCGCCCACCCAACACACCCTAGTGAAAGTAAACCACTTGATCCCGTCAGTGTCCTGTTTCAAAGTCACACTATGCTGTGTACAATTGCTGCGCGGTTCTTTGAGTCCATCTTATAAAACAGCAGTTGGCTCCATTTTTACCTCAAACTGAGACAGACCAACTCTTCTTTTTACTTGTGCAAGTAAACACTCGCCCTCTGTCTAACAGCATGGATTGATAAGAATTACTTGTGCAAACTGGGAGATGTAGCACATGCCTTTAATCCCAGCACTTGGAAGGCAGAGGCAGGCAGATCTCTTGAGTTCGAGGCCAGCCTGATCTACAGAGTGAGTTCTAGGATTACCAGAGCTAGACAGAGAAACCCTGTCTCTAAATAAATAAAAGTAATAAAATAAATAATAAAACAATTTTAAAAATCACTTGTGCAAATGAAATCACCATCTACAAATGTAATTAAGCTAAATTATGGGTGAACCAAAATTGTATGAGAGAAGCTGTGTCTTGAATTTGTCGAACACCATAGCAATGAGAAATAGAAGCCTTTTGCAGGGCTATAGAGAGAAAGCAATAACCCAATGCTAAGGCACCACAGACCCCACCTGTCATCAGGCCCTCCTACTCACACTGCCATGATGTCAGACATGAACACGCCCATATATGCAGCAGCTTACTCAAGACAAACACTAGCCGGGTGGTAGTGGTGCACACCTGTAATCCCAGCACTCTGGGAGGCAGAGGCAGGCAGATTTCTGAGTTTGAGGCCAGCCTGGTCTACAAAGTGAGTTCCAGGACAGCCAGGGCTATACAGAGAAACCCTGTCTCGAAAAAAAAAAAAAAAAAAAAAAAAACAAATCCAAAAAGCAAAACAAACAAACAAAAAAGACAAACACTAACATGACAGTGGCGTCAGGCAAAGCACAGGATCCTTGGGTCTGTCACAGGTCTGAAGCCCACTGGGCAGAGTTCACAGTACTCACAAGCAGGTTACCCCTTGACTGGGCCTGAAATCTACCTTCTTAGGTGCCTCTCCTTTTCCAGAACCCTCTTAGCTACTTTGAAGAACGTGCCCTTTGAGCAGGTTTCTCCCCTTACTTCCTGCCTGTAGGATATCTGGAACCCAGAAACCTTTGTGTATGTTAAACTACCTACAACTACCCAGTTTACCTTGCATCAGTTGGTGGTGCTTTACTGAAGCTTCCTGGAAGGCTGTTGAGTATTAACTACCCCCTCCCCCCCAAAAAAATGGGCTCTCATTTAAATCGAGCTGAGAAGTCTCTGGCAGTTAGTAGCTTCTAGGAGAGGGAAAATCGGCTTTCTTCAAGGATATGGCCTCTGAGAAGCCACATGACCCATGATCTAGTAGATGGTTTCATAGCCCTAAGTGGACTTAATGAATTACACACAGACACACACACACAAACACAAAAAGAAATACACACACAAACACACACAAATACACACAAACACACACACACATACAAATGCACACATACACACATAAGTGTACACACATACACACACATAAATATACAATTGGGAAGGAATAGGGGTGGCAAGGACAGAGAAGTAATAGAGGGTAGACTTTATCAAAAATTATATGCATGTGTGACATTCTCTTTTTTTCTTTTTTTTCTTTTTCCTTTTTTTGGTTATTTTTTCCAGACAGGGTTTCTCTGTATAGCCCTGGCTGTCTTGGAACTCACTCTGTAGACCAGGCTGGCCTTGAACTCAGAAATCTGCCTGCCTCTGCCTCCCAAGTATTGGGATTAAAGGTGTGTGCCACCACTGCCCGGCACATGTGTGACATTCTCAAATTTTATTTGTATATGTATGACATATACAAATATTAAAAATAAAAGATCCATGCTGGGTGGCTCCAAGTTTAAGGCCAGCCTGGTCTATGTACCAAATTCCAGGTTAGTCAAGGCTACATAGTGAGACCTTGCCTCAAGAAGAAAGGAGGGGAGGAGGAGAGAGGGAGGAAGAAGGAAGGATGGAGAAGGAAAAAGAAAAGCAAGAGGAGGAAAAAGAAGAAAGAGAGAAAGGCTGTAGAGGGATGGCTCAGCAGTCCAGAGTGAGTGCTATTTCCAGAACACCTGCACCCCCATCAGGACACTCATAGCTTCTCAGCATCCTCTAATTCCTTTTACAGAGCATCCAATGCCCTCTTCTGGCGTCCATGAGCATGAATACACATGCACAAATTCACACACACACACAATTTAAAAATAAACAAATTTTAAAAATACATCAAAACCAGCTGGGCGGTTATGGCACATGCCTTTAATCCCAGCACTCTGGAGGAAGAGTCAGGCCGATCTCTGGGTTCCAGGACAGCTAGGGCTACACAGAAAAATCTTGTCTCTGAAGAAAAAATAAACAAACCCTAAACCATAAAATGAAGAAGAGTGCTTGCAGCTGTGGCCTCCTCCCTGGATCCTGTTAGGTGCTGCTGTCAAATCATCAAATTCCTGAGACAGAGCCACCCTGAAAGAATCCTTCCGGCAGTAGATTCAGCTTTAGAATTTACACTTTGCCTGTGTCCCCACCCTCCTGTGTCTCTCTTTTTCCTCCTACCCCTCCTCTCGCCCTCCTCCCTCACTACTGACTACTCAGATTCCTTCCCCCCCCCTTCACATAATTGTTATAATTCAATTGTCCAACTCCCCCAGGGTCTCTGCTGTGATACTGATTAGGAAATAATTGAATGTATTAAACTGTTTGGAATAAAATTAGCATGTTTACACTGTGCCAAAAGTCACTTGACTCTACTTCTAATAGCTTTTCCCTTAGCTCAGTATTATCTTATATTATCCTTTAAGGGCATAGACAAGATATTTAAATATATCCTTACCACAATCTATGGGGTTCTGCTAACATCATGAGATCTTTTAAAATTATGTTTTGTAATTGTGCCTGCCGTCTATAGAGGTGCAGTTTCTGTTTTTGTAAATTGTTTTTTGCACCCAGCACTTCTTCCAAATTCTGTCATGAATTCTCATCTAATTTCTCACTACCTCATGGGACATGCTAGCCGACCGCTGCCAGCTATCCCTGGCATGTGGCCATCTGCCCTTGTAGAGGGAGGGACCGCTGTGGGCCGCCCCTGGGGCTTCAGGTCAGCTGTATGCCACATGGGTTTAGCCAGAATGCCCTGTCAGAGATACAAATCCACTGACAATGTGTTCTCCCCAACAGCTCCTGCCACTATAAACAAGCCCATGATGGTCCCTGTTTCCCACACTGTCTTTTTGGTAACACGGAGCCTCTACCACAAAGGAGATTGTGGCTTCCTGCTTTGGTGAATCTATTAGCATTTCTGTCATGGTGTTCTCTGTTTAAATGTCTCTACTAAAATGCACCTTAAAATTCAGTCTTGGCCAGGCTTGGTGGCACACGCCTGTAATCCCAGCACTTGGGAGGAAGAGGCAGGCAGATTTCTGAGTTCAAGGCCAGCCTGGTCTACAGAGTGAGTTCCAGGACAGCCAGGACTACACAGAGAAACCCTGTTTCGTAAAACAAAACAAAAAAAAAATCAGTCTTGAAGGATAGAAAGATAGTCCAGGGCTTAAGAGCATTAGCTGCTCTTTCAGAGAACTCAAGAGCAAACCCCAGGGTCCAGGTGGCAGCTCACAACTGTCTTAAGACTCCAGTTCCAAGAGATCTATCACCCTCTTTTGAGCTTAGCAGGTTCTGCATACACATGGTGTACAGTCATGCATTCAGGCAACACATCCATATACATAAAATAAAACTAAATAAGTCATAACCAGGTGTTGGTGGCACACACCTTCAATCCATGAATGGACAGGCAGATCTCTGCGAGTTCAAAGCCAGACTGATCTACACAGTGAGTTCCAGGACAGCCAAGAGTTGCATGACCTTGTCTTAAAAATAAATAAGCCAGGCTGGTGAGATGGCTCAGAGTGTAAGAACACTGACTGCTCTTCCTAAGGTCCTGAATTCAAATCCCAGCAACCACATGGTGGCTCACAACCATCCGTAATGAGATCTGATGCCCTCTTCTGGGCTGTCTAAAAAACAGCTACAGTGTACTTAAATATAATAATTAAAAAAAAAAAAAAAGCTGAGCATTGGTAGTGCATGCCTTTAATCCCAGCACTCAGGAGGCAGAGGCAGGTGGATTTCTGTGAGTTCAAGGCCAGCCTGGTCTACAGAGTGAGTTCCGGGGCAGCCAGGACTATACAGAGAAACCCTGTCTCAAAAAACCAAAAATAAACAAATAAACAAATAAATACATAAATAAGCCAGGCAGTTGAACACCTCTAGTTGGAAAACTCAGGAGGCAGAAGCAGGTGGATCTCTGTGAGTTCAAGACCAGCCTGATGTACAGAGCAAATGGATAGCCAGGGCTACACAGAGAAACCCTGTGTATATATATATATATATATATATATATATATATATATATATATATATATATATATATATATATATGACATAGTTTATTCTGCATGACCACATCCCAAGAGCACAGATTCAGGTTACACAGCCCAGTGTGGAAGCAGCTCCATGAAGCTTTAATAGTAACAGAACAAAGAGGACCCACAACCCAAGGTACCACTTAAATACATTGGTGGGAATGTTAAATGGCAGTGACGGTGCTAAGGAGCAATCTCAACTGTAGTCTGAGATGCTATCTGATGGCTCTTAGCCCTTTGATTGGTGGGAAAGGAGGTCTGGTTAAGATAATACCTTCCGAGGTCTTTACCTATTTGTCAGTATGTTAGGCCACACACACAGGGGTATAAGGAATGGCTATTTAGGAGACTAAAGCTATCCCCAGGGAAACTGCAACAAGGCTCTGGAGCTGCAACAGTCCCACTTCCACAGACCTCTGCAGTTGAACCAGTCCATCAGCTTCTGTCTACACAGCAACAGCATCTTCCAATGCGATTCTCATTCACACATCCAAGTGTTGTTTGGCGAACCAATGAATTTCTCTTTGGCTGTTTACAGGAGCAAGCCTGACTTGGAGGCATCTAGAGGGAAGCCATCTGCACATCTCACAGCCAGCCATACCACCAAGGATTCCCATCCCACCGCGGAGGATTCAGAAAGAGCTGCCAGACTCAGGACTGCCATCCCTAATAAACTGTTCACTTCTCATATAACCTTGAGGAAGGTCTTGCAAGCCTCATGCTCCTTCTAGGAGAAGGAAATGCTAACGGTTCAAGTCTTGTGAGGAACTTCTGTGGGAGCTTACATCTGCTCTGATTCCAAGTTGCAATGGACATGTCCAACCCAGTGAAAACAACCACACTACAATCATGTCCCCTCCACACTCTTTCTCTCCTGGGTCCCCCCTCACCTCCTGGGTCACCCTCCTCTAACAGCCTGGCGTATGGCCACACTCTGCTGTGTATTAGTCCATTTGCTGCTGCTATAACAAAAAAAAGAGTTGTGGTCGAGTGGCATGTGAGGAAAAGAATGGGTCAAGTGGTAGTGGTACACACCTTTATGCCCAACACAGAGAGGCAGAGGCAGGTGGATCTCTGTTGAGTTAGAGGCCATGGTTGGTCTACAGAGAGTTCCAGGACAGCCAGGGAAAGTATGTCTTGAAAAATCAAAAAAGAAAGAAAGAAAGAAAGAAAGAAAGAAAGAAAGAAAGAAAGAAAGAAAGAGGGAGGGAGGGCAGGACAGAGTCTTAAGGAGAGTAACTTCAAGGACAGCCTCGTACATAGGGAGACTTGTCTAAAAAAAAAAAAACCTTCCAAATCAACCAAGTTAATCACCCCCAAAACATCACACCCTTCTTATGAGACTTATCAGGTTCCCTTCAAAGAGCTGTACCCATAATGATTAATTACTTCCCATGGGCCCCCACTGCTTACTGCTTGTAGGCGCTCATCACCACCCTGGAGACCAAAAGCTTCCAGCTCATGAGCCCTCAGAGGGGCAAATGCATACAGCTCGCCCACTGAGGAGTCTTTCCCTTGCGTTTGTTCTCTCGTCTCCCAGTTCCTCCAATGTCTGAACTGGTGAGCTATGGGAAGTGGAGGTCTTGAGTCCCATGATCTTACAGCTCCAACTCCGGTCCCGAAAAGGACAGGTGGTACCTGTTCCCTGTTCCCTTCGGTACTCACATGTAAAGCAAGCAGGTGTCTCCTAGAGACAAGATTAGGTGAAGAAGGATAATTCTGTTAGCATGCTATTTGCGTCTTCTTCCTTTAGAGACAACGGATTGTGTCCTCACTGTTGTCTAGACCTGCATCAGTTCTTTCTGCCTTCCTGAGCTCTGCCAAGGTCAGGGGGCTCCTGACTCTGCCAGTTTGTCTGGCCACCTGAGTTTCCAGATGTTGTTCAGAGGCCCATTTCCAGTCAGCCTGAGGGATTCTGTAAAGCTGTACTGATAGATCTAGCTTCTCAACACACAGTATCTGTAGCTATCTCATGTCACAGAAACCTCTCCCATTCTCAGAGCTATAAGATTCTCCCACATGGGCTGGCTCCAGTCTTCAGAGACCTGGCCATACACTCTGTCTCTGGGGCCTAAACACTCCTCGGAGCTCCTGTCATGCCGCTGCCCACCTGCCTGCCAGTACACAGCATTAATAGCTCTAGTATTTTTTTCTTCCCAGTCATTCATTTCAGGGTCCTGAACCCTTTCACTGACATTGGTGGAAATTGGAGGTACAGACATATTCTTCTGAGTGAAATATTTACTGTGCACTGGGCAACGTGTGGGAGGGGCATCAATCAGTGTAAAGAGGAATTGATAACCAATAACATACTCCACAGCTATGCCTTGGCTATGGTTCTCAGAAAAGCCTCATGTGTTAAAGGCTTGGTCTCCAACCGGTGAGGTTGGAGGTGTTTGTGCCTTTATTAATGAGTTTATCTATTGATTATAATCCTTACAGTTGATCTGCAAAGCACAGGCTGTCTTTGAACTAGCCCTACTGCTGGGCACCAGGACGCCCAGCTTCTGGTTTGTTTGTTCAAGGCCACGACCCTACTGGGCAAGCGCACTACCACCGAGTGGTATCTCCAAGAAACAACAAACTCATAAAAATCTCACCAAACACAGAAGACTCTCAAATCGAACCAGAAACGCAAAGGACACGACTCTAAGCTGTGCAATTTTGGTAGGTTGCAGACTAGAATTAAATAAGGGTGAGATCAGGGCAAGGTGGGCAGGCCCCAACAGGAGGGGCGGGACTTTCAGCAGGATCTGCCCAGGGTCGCACCCACGCCCTCCCCTCCCACCCGGGATTGGTGGACTTAGTCAGGGGGCGTGGCCTCTGGGAGCCCGCCCAGAATGCGCGCGCAAACGATTGGGCCCACCCTGGTGTGCGATTGGCGAACGTGGACGTGGGGCCGAGCGGGTGGTACGTGTGCACGCACAGGTCACGTACCTAGGTGCGACCTCGGCTCTTGGTATTTGAGCCATGGCGGTCTCTCTCCTGCTGCGGGGAGGACGAATCCGGGCGCTGAAGGTAAACGGGCGAGACGTACCCGGCCCCTAGCCTGACCCTTAGCTGCACCCGTGGGCCCGGTGCGGAGAGAGGTCCCGGGGCCTGTGCTCACCTGACCCGGAGAGAAGGGTTTTCTCTGCAGGAGTGAAGCCGAGGCTCCTTGGCTGTTTTAAAAACGAAACCTGTCTTTCTCTGCAAAACTAGTATTGGGTTTTGTTTGGGTTGGGTTCGGAGGTTGGAACGTAGGCTCCTGCGCTTGCTTGTCAAGAGCTGTCATTGAACCGGCCCCAAAGCCGGAAATGCTCACAGCAAAATAAAATACAGGTGACAGAGGGCCCCCGTCGTCAGATGGGCACCATTTTGTTACTCCATCAAGTATCTTGTTTCAGCGATTTTTTTTCAGCGTGTATCGGTACACAAAATTTGTACACGCGCGGAGAATAAGTAGTATAAATAGAAGTTTTCTGGTTCTTTTTGGGGCCCAGCCCGAAGCATCCTCCGCATCCTAGGAGCTACACACACCTTAGAGGTTGCCGGTGGAATTACAGTAAGCTTGTCTTCACATTGTAACACTTCTGAAGCAATTATCTACATCCTATTTACTAGTAGATAGTGTTTCTGCAACTTTACTAAGTGTAAGGAGATAATTTTGCAAAAAGAAACGTAGTATCTTGTAGAATAACAAAATAATCAGTAAACTGGCTGCCCTTTCTAAGACCCAGCAGTCTTGGGCTGGGAGCCAAGTAGGCCTTACATCCCGAGTCCAGACTTGAGGGTTGCAGCTGGCCATCTAGGTGATGGCTGCGGTCCAGAGGTCAGCACTTTCTTCCTCCCTTCCCTCTCCCCCATGCTAACACAGGCCTGTCTAACTGATGCTTTGCAAGGCAGGTGACAGACAGCAAGAGCTTTTCTCAGAAGCATCTGTCTTCCAGCCACCTCCTACCCCTTGAGCCCCAGGTTTCTGCAGAACACAGGACCAGGCTCTTCTCCAAGATATCCTGAAGCTTTGTATAAAGAAGCTGGCAAAGTATTTATTTATTTATTTATTTTGGATTTGGTTTTTTCGAGACAGGGTTTCTCTGTGTAGCCCTGGCTGTCCTGGAACTCACTCTGTAGACCAGGCTGGCCTCAAACTCAGAAATCCACCTGCCTCTGCCTCCTAGAGTGCTGGGATTACAGGCGTGCGCCACCACCGCCTGGCTGCAGTCAGTGCTCTTGACCGCTGAGCCATCTCTCCAGCCCCCTGTAGGTTTTCATTTACCCAGATGCTAACAGTGATTTTCCTGGAACTTGGGGTATATTTTTCTTACAGCTTTTTGGGTACTTTACAGACTATTCAGAATTCCCATATGTTACAAACACTGTAATAAAGTGTGCCATGTAACGTCACCTTGTAACGACTTACCGAGGTGATATCTCTGCTTGTCTGCTCTCCCCAGGCTGCGTTCCTAGAGGCAAGAGTGTTCCGAGGAGAGCTGGCTTCTACAGTGCCACTGTCTACAGACTCAGAAAAGAGTGAAAAGGCAAAAGGACCACAGCCCACGACACAGAGTGCGCTCAAAGGTGAGGTTTTAAAGATGGTCTTACGCTGTGTGTGTGTGTGTGCGCGCGCGCGCGCGCGCGCGCAAAGAATACAAAGTCAATAGCATGGGATGAGGTGGACCAGCCGCATAACCTGAGACTCCAGCTCACAGGTAGATGGATGGAAGATTGGACCGCATCAGTGGTGGCAAAGGCTTTGACCATGTGTTAGCTCTAGATGTGGAGTAGTGCTCTCTCAATGGCCAACCCAGCAGGGAGAGCAGAAGGGCTCGGGCATTTCCAAGGCCCTCCAGAGCACATGAAACAGTGAGGCCCCGCCCTACTCTTTCTCTTCCCTGGTTTTTGGCCTTTCCTGACTCCTCAAGACTCCAGTGAGGTTTTCCTCGTGTGTCCCATCACCATCTGGGGACACATCATGACCTCGGGGAGGGAATTAGCCAGCACTTCTGCTGTGCCACACTCAGCTGGGGCCCAGTTGGTGTCTAGCTCTCTTCAAAATCATTGTGATTTCTGTCACATGTTACCCTCTCTGAATAGTATAGGATGGCCAGGAGAGCTGAAATGTGGTGCTTTTTTTTTTCAAAGATTTATTTATTTTATACATATGAGTACACCATCATTGCTTCCTTCAGACACAGCAGAAGAGGGCACCAGACCCCATTACAGATGGTTGTGAGCCACCATGTGGTTGCTGGGAATTGAACTCAGAACCTTTGGAAGAGTAGTCAGTGCTCTTAACCCCTGAGCCATCTCTCCAGCCCCCAATGTGGTGCATTTTAAATGCTTCTCTTCTGAGCATAATTTTATTTCCTGTGCCTTGCTCACTTTTTTATGGTTCCTGTATTGGGTGCATTGAATTTAAGTTTGTTTGTTTCTTTCTTCCTTTCTTTCTTTAATCCTTTTTTTTCCCTCGAGACAGGGTTTCTCTGTATAGCCCTTACTGTCCTGGAACTTACTCTGTAGACCAGGCTAGTCTTGAACTCAGAAATCTGCCTGCCTCTGCCTCCCAAGTGCTAGGATTAAAAGCATGTGCCACCACTGCCCCGGGACTTTATTTAAGTTTCTTTCTTTTCCTTTTTTTTGTTTTGTTTTGTTTTGCTTTTTTGTTGTTTTGTTTTGTTTTGTTTTAAGACAGGGTTTCTCTGTATAGTCCTGGCTGTCCTGGAATTTACTTTGTAGACCAGGCTGGGCTCGAACTCAGAAATCTGCCTGCCTCTGCATCTCAAGTGCTGGGATTAAAGGCATGCGCCACCACTGCCCGGCCTTTTTTTTTTTTTTTTTTAAGATTTATTTATTATTATATGTAAGTACACTGTAGCTGTCTTCAGACACTCCAGAAGGGGGCGTCAGATCTCGTTACAGATGGTTGTGAGCCACATGTGGTTGCTCAGATTTGAAATCAGGACCTTCAGAAGAGCAGTTGGTGCTCTTAAACGCTGACCCATCTCTTTAGCCCGAATTTAAGTTTCTTAACTCATGGAGCCCTGATCTACTGTTGAACAAGTGTGCAGAGCTGCCTCTTGGCAGATCTTCCTAACATGGGACCGGGGAGTGGTAATTGAGTCTAGTCTTAGTTTCAGTAAAATAGCATTTCCTCTGCTTGAGTGTGTGAAACTACAGTGATTCCTTTGTTTTCTCCCTGCCTGGGTACTGACCATCAATAAGTGTTAAATGCTTACACTGTTAGTGCCTTCCCACAGCCGTTCCAGCTCTATGAACACACCTCTATCAGCCCCACAGTAAAGGTATCCTGGCCCAAATCCCGGAGAAATATGATTCAGTTCTGCCTAAACCTGCTTGATTTTTACAATACAGTTCTCTTCTTCTTTTGGGTGCATTGAAAATCAGAGATCTTAAACACGAGGACTATTTAAAACGACAATAACAAAACATATCATCCCAGTACAGTTAAGGAATGTCTGCAACAAGAATGCCAATTAAGTTGTGTGCCGCATATTGCATGGGCTTTAGTTTATTGCATGCTCTGGGTTGAGCCCAGGGCTTTGCACAGCCTGTATTGCTCGTGACTGCTTAACTGGCGAGTGACATGGATTTCAATACAGTGTCCTCCTCTCTGATGGATTTTTAAGTTATGTCATAATCCTATCTTCTAGGTATATGATTTTAGACTAGATAGGTTTTAAGATCCAAGAGCCTTCTATACAAGAGCAGGCGTCTGTGTGGATAGAAGTTCTGTCGTTCTGGGACGGTTTGGGAAGGGAGAGCTAGCCTGGGAGTTGGCCTTGGAGTCCCGGGGAGCTCCTGGCCCTCTGCAGCCATCTGAGCCTGCAGCTTTGCCGCCTCCGTGGGTGCTACACGGGGCTGTAGAAGGCGTGGTGTGTGCATGCATGCTCACCCGCTTTGTGAATGGCAGTATGAAATATGATCCTCAGAAATAAATTGTCTTCTGTGCATATTACACTTGCATATTCTAAGAGAAAAGGAACTCATGCCCCTAAATTAGCCACATATGGGCCTGTGTTTTCCCTTCAAGTGCCAGGAATTAGAAACTACCCGAACCAGAGTGGCTTCGGAGCCCCTGGGGCTCTCTGCCTGCGTCTCTTAGTCCTCAGTCACTGGGAGCGGGCCAGGGCCCATCCTCAAGGGGGTGCAAAATTTTCTGCCCTACCCTGGAGACTCCCATCTCTTAGTACGTGCTTCCTTCCCCAGGAAAACCACTGCTACATACACATTGGTTCCAGGATGCCCCCACAGGCCCTTCTTGGAGACGTGCCTGGGTGTTCTTTGCTGTCTGGTGAATGCAGTCACCAGAACACATTGCACAGATCTGTAAGACACCGGCTGAGCAATTTTCACATTGCTTTCTATCAGTTTGATTTGGTTTAGTTTCCCCTCACACCCCCACCCCAGATCCTGCCTTGTAGTACAGGCTGGTCTTGAACTCCGATCCTCTGGGGTGCTGTCGGGAAGGGTGGTTACAAGTGTGGGCCATCACACCTTGCTTTTGTGTAGTTTTTATAAAGAGTATAAAGCCAAAGTTGGGTCTCCATTTAGGTTCCAGCCCAGGTTTAAAAGTTTGTAGTTTCTAAAACTAGAGGTTAGACATATTAACCACAGCTGCAGGGAGGAAGGAGTGTGGTGTGAACCCTTCTTACACGTTACCTCTCACACCTCTGAGGAGCTGAGGTGTCACACCAGAGAGGCTTGCTTTCAACTTTGACAGTCTGGCCCGTGTAGTGTAGTAATATTTCAATATTACTGTCTTCTGGCGGGGGGGGGGGGGGGGGGGGAGTTTGGATCTCCTAAATTTTTTAGTTATTTTTTTTTTTTAAGTCTTTACAACATGTGTAATCCCAAGGCTATGAAATCTGAGTGATACCACTCTTCCAGCCATGTTTAAAATACCTTTATGAGAGTGTTTTGTTTCCTGGGTTAGTTTTATAACCCATTGGCACTACATAGAAATCTTTTAGGGTTGCTAATTTGTTTTATCATTTCTATTCTTTCTTTCTTTCTTTCTTTCTTTCTTTCTTTCTTTCTTTCTTTCTTTCTTTCTTTCGATATGTGCCTATGTCGTTGTGCAGCTATGCATACATGAATGCAGTACCGAAAAAAGGGCAGAAGGGAGCAGTGAATCTACTGTGAGCCACCCAGCATGGGCACAGGGAACTGAACCCGGGTCCTCTGGGAGAGCAGTACGTGCGCTTACACACTGAGCCGTCTTTCCTGCCCCATTGCTGCACAGCAGCCTTTGTTTCTCTGACCGAAAGCTTGAAGACTGTGCTCTCCACTTTCAGCCAGAGATTCAGAAATTTGAGTTGCATCTTGAGAGGAGATGGTGTGGCCACAGGGAGAACCGGTTGGCGCCGGTAGACTCAGTTGTGTGTAGGCTGCTCTTAGAGGAGGCTGCAGGAGTCTCGGGTGGGCAGCAGGTGTCCTGTTAGGCAGTCTGTAGCTAAAAGGCCCTGAGAGGCTGTAACATCCTATGTCACCACACCGAGTGTGCCTCCCGGAGGCCACATTCACCTTCTGTGACCTATGCCACCAGCGGGTGGATTCAGGCTTGCTGTGAATGCGGGTTAGTAGTGGCAGCTGAGGCTCAAAGATGAGGGTAGGACAGACACTGCCACCCCTGCCTCCTCCTTCAAAAGCAAAATGGGCTCCTCCTCTGTTAGCCTTTCCCTGGGATTCTTCCAGTGACCAATAAGAAGATGAACTGTCGGGCCTTCTCATTCCAAAATACTGTGATGTCTCCTTGTCAAACTGGTCTGTCTATCTGGAATGTTCTTTCTGTTTTTGTTGGTAAATAACCTACATTCATAGGTAAATAACCTGCAATATTAGTTTCTCTCTCTCTTTCTCTCTCTCTCTTTCTTACTCTCTCTCTCTCTCTCTCTCTCTCTCTCTCTCTCTCTCGTGTGTGTGTGTGTGTGTGTGTGTGTGTGTGTGTCTCGGGGAGAGGCTGTTGAACCAAGACCCTTGCACGGCTACCCCTCAGTCCCAATAACGTAGCTTTGTAACTCACTGCAGCCATCTAAGTTCCTAAGGGCTAAGGTAGTGCTCAGTGGTAGATCGTCTAGTATGCCCAACACTCTGGGTCTAGTCATGGCCACAAGAACAAACCCCCAAATCCTCAGTAGATCTTGCAAGAGTAGTCCATCATTTTGATATTCAAAGTAGCCATCTGAGAGCTCTATTTATTTAATTTTGAGATAGAGCCTTATATAGCCCAGGCTAGCTTTAGACTTGCTGTGTAGCTGAGGGTGACCTTGAATTTACGAGCCTCCTGCCTCTACCTCCCCCAGAAAGCTAGGATCCCATTCATGGGCCACCACACCAGCTTTGATGCAGTACTGGGCTGGAGCTGAAGGCCTTGTGCATACTGAGCTAGCGCTGTGCCAGCTAAACCCCAGCCCAGCCCTCAGGCCATCTCCTGTAAGTAAGAGTCAAGCTCAGAAAAATACCTGTGAGGTAGACAGTGGGCTAGCTGTCTGGGGGGCTGGAATTCTGGGAATTCTGGGCCGTGCAGTTGCGGCTCAGAGAGAGCAAGCGTGCACTGCCCCTCTCTGCCCTGCTGCCGAGCAGTGGCCTGGAGCTGTGTTCTGAGTCACCATGTCAGTCCCTACTCTAGGTGTCCAGGGCTGGTTTCCGCTGTCACCCACTGCTCTGCCTCCGCCATCTCCCTTCGCAGTGCCTGTCACTCTTTCTGACTTGAGAAACTTCACTGTTCTTGGTTTCTACTCTACCAGTTAATCATAGGTTTTTGTGAGTACCACCATACTAAGATGGGTGAGAGGGGCCTGATCCTCCCATAGAGGGCCTGGTTCTACCGTAGAGGGGCCTGACCTACCATAGAGAGACCTGATTCTACCATAGAGGGGCCTGATCCTCCCATAGAGGGGCCTAATTCTACCATGGAGGAGGAGGAAGGCATTTTTGGATTCATGTATCACTGTCTTAAGGACTCTGTACATCTGCTCGTCTGGAGAATGTTTGGCTCCACTTCGGCCCAGAGGGTGATTTACTGTTTTAACAACTCATCCCATGTTTTCCTTCTGATCTGGACAGTTAGAAAGATTGACAGCAGCTGGGCGGTGGTGGCGCACACCTGTAATCCCAGCACTCTGGGAGGCAGAGGCAGGCGGATTTCTGAGTTCGAGGCCAGCTTGGTCTACAGAGTGAGTTCCAGGACAGCCAGGGCTATACAGAGAAACCCTGTCTCGAAAAAAACAAATCCAAAAAAACAAAAGAAAGAAAGAAAGAAAGAAAGAAAGAAAGAAAGAAAGAAAGAAAGAAAGAAAGAAAGAAAGAAAGAAAGAAAGAAAGAGAGAGAGAGAGAGAGAGAGAGAGATTGACAGCTGAGAAGACTCAATGATATTAGCTCTACTGTGAATTTTTTTTATTTCACTCTTTCATAAATGACTATGAAATGTAAGGGTTTTTTTTTTTTTTTTTTTTTTTGGTTAGAATTTATCCTGTTGGGCTTTTGTTGTTGTTGTTGTTTCTTTCTGCAGTTTAACATCTGTTTCCAGTGATGTGTGTAATATTAAATTATTTTAGACTTTTGGGTTTTTGTTAAACTTGGTTTCTTGGCTGAAGAAGTCCCCATGTGACCTGTGTAATTTTGAGGACTTTTCTTCCTTTTTAGGGCAGCATTACACAAAAGGCTATTGCCACACCCTCCCTCCCACTGACTTGTCTCACAGGGAATGTGCCAAGCACTCTTGTCTAGATCTCTGCTTTTTAGTTCAGGAAGGCCAGACCCTAGAACTCGTTAATATTCTAGAGGCACCAAATACTCGAGTGGTGTTAGCGCTTCAAGAAACCGTGCATTTGTCTACGGAAAATAGCTGCATTAGAGTTTACCTGTTGTAAGTCTGAGTGGGGTCCTTTAAGAATACTTGTCTGGGAAGCAGTGCATGTCAGAAATGGAGTCCGTCTGCGGCTCTAGTTGGTGAGAAAGCCCCTCCTTGAAGGTTCCCCTCAGAGGGTGAGTCTGCTCGCTCCTGCTGCTGCCCCTGCACGTAGGGAGGTTCCCGGAACCTGCTTCTTCATGTCAGTTACCTGGACAACGTTATAACATAGCACGCTGGTACGCGATGCAATGTCTATAGCTTTGAGTTGCTCCTTAAATAACAAATGTTCCTCTTTGTGCCGTTTCCCAGATGTGGGAGCAGAGGAGAGGGGCCAGCTCCTAGCCACGCACACAGCAGCGGCACTGTCCAAAAGCTCACCTCCACCCAGTTCTTCCCCATCAGTGGAGGGCACAGGTGGGGCTGTCGCAGGCCCACGCCCTGGTGGCAGCCTGCTGCCCACAGATGAAGGGCTTCAGAAGTATTTGTCAAGAAAGACTTCAGTAGCATTCCCTCAGAAAGCTATGCCTCCACCACAAGCACGGGGTTCTGACTCAGAGGCTCGGCGGCATGTGCAGAAAGTGGCGAACTCCTCGTCCTCATCTTCCTCATCCTCATCTTCCTCATCCAGCTCTTCAGATTCAGACTCTGATGGGGAGGAACATGACTCAGACATTGGTCCCCGCACAGCAAGCAAAGGCAAGGCAGGGTTTTCCAAACCGGAGGCCTCCCGTCCCTTGAAGAACGGGTCCCCTAAAATCGCAGTTTCTGCAAAAGAGAAGACCAAGGTCCAAAAGTCACACACAGATGTCACCTACCCAGAGAAGTCCCTGCAGCCTAAGAAGAAAGGGACTGTCACCAAGCCTGTAGAAGACAGCAAAGAAACCAGGTCCAAGCCCACGACATCCAGGCCACAGTCTAGTGATATTTTGGAGCAAAAGGTGAAGGAAGAACACCAGGGGGGGAAACCCAGACCAGCCAAGACGGGAAAGGAAAGTGCAAAGCCATTTGAAGCTGAAGGAATCTTACCTGGACACAGGAGAGCCAGAGTATCCGCACAGCCCACTAGTGGGCCAGTGCCCACAACGCAAACACCAGAGGCCAGCGCAGAACATCCTCCAGCCGCTGCCCCCGGGGCGGGAGCTCGACATCTGGAACCAAAAGTGCCAGAGCCCGGGTGGAAGACCGCTTCTCCCCCGGTCAGAAAAGAAAGCCTGGAGATGCGGGCGCCTGAAGGATGCCCCCAGGCCGAGGAGGACCTGAAGACCTTGGAAGATCGGAAACCAGTGAGATATTCGAAGACAGTTCCCGTTCTGGAGAAAGAAACCTTTGAAGAGAGCGCGGGACCACCGCTGGAGGGGCGCCAGGTGGCAGTCGGTGAAGCCCTGCCCACTGATGCAGGCCCACCCCAGGAAGCCCCAGCCGACACTCAGGGTACACCTTGCCTTGCTTCAGACTCTCCTTGTCCTTTAGGATGTATAGATCCTAAAGAACCCTCTTGAGTTTCTGTGTGTTTAGAAAGGAATAGCTTGTATCTTTTTTCTTTCTTTTTTCTTTTTCTTTTTTATTTATTTTTATTTACTTGTTTTTTTGACACAGAGTCTCTCCTAGCACAGGCTGATTTCAAACTCGCTATGTAGCTAACACTGGCATTGCGATCCTGATCCCCCTGCCTCTGACTCCCAGGTGCTGGGATCTCTCGTTCACCATTTGGCCTCATATAACTATTTAGATGGCGTAATTTATGGAACCTGACAGTCTGGCATCACCACAAATAATCTTGGAGGGTATCCATGTACGTAGTTCGTGAATTTGCCCAACACGCTGTTGAGTGGAAATCCTGTGATGCTCTCATAGGTCAGGAGCCGCAGTGATAGCCCTCAGGTGGACTGAACTAGACCGGTGCCTTAGTGAACTGAAGCGAGTGTTAACAGGCAGGCTAACCACGGACAGCATCTGAGGGCTTTTTCCAGCCCAATAGACTGTAAAATATAATACAATGAGTTTCTAATGAGGGACTTTTCAAGGGTGACAGTACTGAATGGTTTTGCACATGTGTGGCACCCCTCTGGGCAGCTCCCTGAGAACCAGGAATTGATTTTAAAATCCGCAGTTCCCGAGTCCTCCTTAAGATGGCAGCATCGCTACCCGGGCCTTCCTGCACCTGCGAGTCATTCCCAGCCACGCCCCCTCCTCGCCTAATTTGCATCGCCCCGGTGTGCTAACTATCACTCTTCCAGGACGTTTACAGCCTTTATGTTTTCTTCCTCTTCCTTTTCTCCTCCTTCACTTTTACGCCAGGTACCAGTGCACGCCAGACTTCTAAGACCTCAGGACCTGCCTTTCCGACTCTGTTGCAGTTTTCAGACCTGCTCTCAACTAGAGAGGAGTACCTTAAACCTAGCGCGGCCACATGGGACTGGGGATTTCAAGGTTGTCTCTCAGGGAAACACAGTGACTCACAGGGCTGCCGACATAGTTTAACGTGGGGCTTAGCCAGTAAGGTTGGGCTCAGTTTCCAGCACTGCAGAAACAAAAACCTGCCTCTCCTCCATCCCCCAGCCCTCTTCCCTGGCAGCTGAGACTCACAAAGTGGTCCTTGCCCAAAGCTCCTTGCTTACAGGTGGGCTGTTACTGATAGAGTTTATAACCCTCCCGGCTCTCATCAGTTTTCACCGGCCCTGCCTTAACTACGTAATCCGTGGCTTTGAAGGTCCACCTTCCACTGAATATCTTCAGCTCGCTGAGGAAAAGAAGATGCCAGCTCTAATAAGACATCCTTTTGTCCAACCGTCCGTCCGTCCTTCCTTCCTTCCTTCCTTCCTTCCTTCCTTCCTTCCTTCCTTCCTTCCTCCCTTCCTCCCTTCCTTGCTTCAAATTAATTGAGGAGAAACAGCTTTTGGATTTAGAATAGAGAAATATGTATTTAAGTTGGTGGTGTGTTTGTTTTTATGTCGTGCAGTGTGAGTAGAAACGGAGGCAGCTCAACCGGCACTAGAGCGCCGGGCAGAGCCTTGGCCCGGCAGAGCCTCGGCCTAGCCCTTGCCCCGCGGTTTTGCTCTGTCTCCTGCCTTGTGTTTGTGCTGCCCCGGGGAGAGCCCCTTCCTTTTGCTTTAGTCCCACGCTTTGAGTTTTAAGATTACCAAGAACTTAGGTATGCAGATTTAATTTTTTCCCATTTAAGTTAAAAGGAGAAATTAGTATTTTTGTTTCCTATGGTTTGGAAGATAACAATTTTCTTCAAAAGGTTAAGATGGCAAAGCTACAGCCCCTCCGGGTTCCCATGCTCATTTTTACCATTATTGTGACACTCAGGTTTTTCTCATGTCTGCGCATGTTTCTTTCCATCACAGACAGATGTCCGAAAGAATGTGATTTCACTCCTGTGTATTTTTACGTGACCTAGGAGCTCATCAGTAATCCTAGATCCTTCCAAATGCATAGCGTGAGCCCAGGGCCTAGAAATACACGAAGGAAGGGTAAGGTGCCGTGATCCGGTAAAGAAACAAGCAGCTTTGTCCTGCCCCCTCTTGGAGATGTTAGACTCTGCCATTTTATTATCAAAAAACAAAGCAGAGAGTGGTCTGTCTCCTGGCAGGCCTGTGCTGCAATCTCGGGGAAGGTTTCTGTGGCAAGATTAGAGTTTTTACGGTGACAGCACTGTCTCCACGTGCGTTGTGATCACACTCAGCTGGTAAGATAGACCGTAAGCTTCAGCATAAATTTTCAGATGACTCGTGATTTTTCTTGAAGATACAGGGCTCTCAAGGTCTCCTGTCTTCTAGTTGGAGTGCGCATGCGCTATAAGCTGGTGGTGTGGAGACTTGTGCTTCCCAAGCACCCAGACAGACACACGTCTGACAGCTGTCCTGTCGCCTTTCTCCACAGAGCCGGAGCCGACCGACACCACCACCTACAAGAACCTGCAGCATCACAACTACAACCCATACACCTTCCTAGACCTGAACCTGGAGCTCTCCAAGTTCAGGCTGCCACAGCCGTCCTCGGGACGAGAGTCGCCTCGGCACTGAGCTCAGCTCGAGGCAGACCCCCACGTCGGTCCCATGAATCCTCGCCTCTGAGAATAAAAGTGAGAGTCACCAAGCTCAGTCTATGGTTGCTTCCCCTCGCACCCCCCCAGAGAATGAGTCAGTGACACCCGATTACTTGGAGAGTCTATGTGATTCGGTGGCCTACTCCAGGGGGTCACGGGAAGTGTTCACAGATTCTCTCAGACTAGAATCTGCAGCTCCTTGAGATGTTAAAGTGCATCATTCCCAACAAGACCTGAGGGACTCATCTACTGTGGAGCATGCTTAGGGACAGCCCGAGCGAACCAGGGAAAGGCGTTACACTGATCTACTACACTACACAAAAATTAGTGTGTGTGCTGTAGGATATTTGATCACACTGTGGCCCATGAGATTTACTGGGAAAACCTGTTTTCAGTTGTGGTGTGCCTCAGCCTTAACACACACACACCTTTAATCTCAGAGCTTTCTGCTTGAATATTGGAAGCGGGATTAAATTAAGTCCACCGTAGGTGGAGAAAGCAGCCAGCTGATAGGAAGTAAATATGAGATTTATTTAAAAAGCCATAGAGAGTAAGAGGGAGTCAGAAAGTCAGATGGATACACAGGAAGTCAAAAGGAGGGACATTCCATGTGAAAGGTTTTTTGAGTTGGTGTGGGAAAGGGACATGACTTCTGGAACAAGGAGGAAGGACAGCTGGGTGCTTTCTCTGCCTCTGAGCTAGCAGTCTTTCACCCCAGCATCTGGCTCCTGAGTCTTTATTTCTAAAATCGAACAATTGAGATTTTGTTTAAAAAAAAACAAGTGGAGAGAGAGAAACTGAGCATAGGAGGCACACTTGTAAGACCCCCAACCCTCGGTCAGTGGTACTTACTTTGAGATGCTCCTTGAGTGAGACACCAAGATGCAGATCAATGCAAAAGTGAGAGGTTTTATTTTCCGGTGTGTTGGGGTCAACCCTCAATCAGGCAACCTCGAATGGCTGTTACAAGCAGTTTTTATACTTTGTAGGGGCACAGGTTACATCAGCAAGGTTACAGTTCAAACTTATTGTCTAAGCATATTGACCTTTAAAATGTATTGTCTAGCAAGCATGACACGCATCTGAACTCTACCCAGGACTTTCCAGAGGGTCAGGTGACTGTCAGTACATTCTGAGAATTTTTCACTCAAGAATGTTCTGTGGGCTGAGAATAGAACTCCACCTAGCCTCGACCTGAGGCAGGTGGACGTAAGGCTGGCAAAAGCCACTAGGGTCCTTCACACTGATTTGAACTACTCCATTAAAAAAATTAAGTATGTGTAATTTACACTGATTTTAACTGTAATTGTGCCCAACCCTCCCACTCAGTTTCCCCATTTCTGGGTTCTACCACGCCCTCGAGGATTAGCTGTGTGCCCTCCAGAACAGCAGAGCCCCTGGTGGCCACACAAACTCCGAGCTGCTGTAACTGCTTAGAGCTCTGTTGGCCGAGAAATGCATCACTCATGGACATCACTCATTCGGGGACAGAGAGCTGCCATTGCATATCCTGCTTCTCAGCACTAAGCACAGTGTGGGGACAGTGACGGCCAAGAGCAGCTCTCAAGGCCACATGTGGGGCCCTGGGTGACGAGCACAGTTAGCCAAGGTGTCCGTGGTCTCCTTTCACGTGTTTGCTTTGTGTCCTGGTGCTTAGCCTCCGAGCGACCTGGCTGGCACCCATCCGGGTCAGAGCATCCGGCACTGACTTCCATGATCCCACAGTCAGGGTTCTTTCTCAGCATCGGTTCAAGTGGAAAACTCACCCAATGATACTGTGATCCCCTGTTGGGTTTGTGGACACCATGAGGCTTGGCAACTTACTAAGAGACGTCCAATCACTTTGTGATACTCAGCCTTCCAGTCATACACATTTAATGACTGTACTTTTGATTACATCATTACCCACTCCTGTTCCTCTCCCCACTCCCACTGACCCTCTTCTCTACCTCCATCCCACTTGGATGTCTTTGTTGTGTGCATGGCCCACTTCATTTAACTACTAGAGTTTCTTCACCCCCACCCCCACCCAAACAGGGTTTCTCTGTGTAGCCCTGGCTGTCCTGGAACTCACTCTGTAGACCAGGCTGGCCTCGAAACCAGAAATCCACCTGCCTTTGCCTCCCAAGTACAGGGACTATAGGCGTGCGCCACCACTGTCTGGCTACTAGTTTCTGATGTGAGCATGTGTTGAGTTTACTCCCCAGTGCAGAGGTGTCTTAGTTACTATTGCTATGATAAAACACCATGACTGGGGCTAGAGAGATGGCTCAGTGATTAAGAGCAGCGACTGCTCTTCAAGAGGTCCTGAGTTCAATTCCCGGCTACCACATGGTAGCTCACAGCCATCTGTAATAGGATCTGATGCCTTCCCTGGGCTGGAGAGATGTCTCAGTGGTTAAGAGCACTAGCTGTTCTTCTAGAGGTCATGAGTTCAATTCACAGCAACCACATGGTGGCTCACAACCATCTATAAGAGGGTCTGGTCCCCTCTTCTGGCCTGCACGTATATATGCAGCACAAAACTCATACATGAAAAGAGATTTTTAAAAAAAGGATCTGATTCTCTCTTCTGATGTGTGTCTGAAGACAGCTACAGTATACTCAGAAAATATATTAAATAAATAAATCTCTTTTTTTTTTCTCTCAACAGGGTTTCTCTGTGTAGCCCTGGCTGTCCTGAAACTCACTCTGTAGACCAGGCTGGCCTCGAACTCAGAAATCTGCTTGCTTCTGCCTTCTAGAGCACTGGGATTACAGGCGTGTACCACCGTGCCTGGCTGTTTTGTTTTGTTTTGTTTTTTAAGATTTATTTATTTATGCTGGGTGTTGGTGGCGCAGACCTTTGATCCCAGCACTTGGGAGACAGAGGCAGGCGGATTTCTGAGTTTGAGGCCAGCCTGGTCTACAGAGTGAGTTCCAGGACAGCCAGGGCTACAGTCATTGCTGGGTTCAGGATTCAGGACTAGAAACAAGATAATTCCAACCACTTTGGATACAAAGGTTTCATTTGTTTATTAAACAAAATAAACAAACAAACCAGCAGCTCACTATGTATGTATTTCTGGTGTGCTAGGAAGGAACTCCTTATGAAACCAGGCTGGAGGGGCTGGAGAGATGGCTCAGCAGTTAAGAGCACTGGCAGTCTTCCGAAGGTGTCTCACAGCCATCTGTAATGGAATCTGATACCCTCTTCTCGCTTGTGTGTCAAAGACAGTATGGTCATATACATAAAATAAATTCTTGAAAGATAGAAAGAGAAAGAAAGAGAGAGGGGAAGGAAAGAAAGGAAAGAAAGAAAGAAAGAAAGAAAGAAAGAAAAAAGAAAAGAAAGAAAAGAGAAAGAAACTAGGGTGACCTTGAAGTCACAGCAGATCAGTCTGCCTCTGCCTCTCAAGTACTGCTGGGATTAAAGGTGCAGACCACCTCACCTGGACTGATATAAAGTTTTTATATTGTTTTGTTTTTTGAGACAGGGTCTTGCTGTGAAGCCCAGATTTGCCTGGAACTCCTTCCCCAGCCTCCTGAGTCTTGGGATCGCAGATTCACATCGCTATCCCTGGCTTGGTAACTGGCACACCAGAGATCCACTTTCCGGGGCATCCATTTCTCTGCCCTCTACACACAGGAACTGAGGATGGTATTCAGTTTCCTATTTGTGTCCCAGAATCAGAGTATTAGGTTGTGTCAACAGTAGGTGTTCTGTGTGTGTGTGTGGGGGGGTTGATTTGTTTTGTTTTTTAGTATAGAATAGAGTTTATTTGGGGCATGAGGAGAAGAGTTAAGAAGGTAGTAGAGGCAGAGGAAGAGAGAGAGTAAAGAAGTAGAGGAGTAGAGAGAGGCCGGCCATGAGCACATGGAGAGAGGGGGAAAGGGGGAGGGAACAGAGCAGGAGCAAGAAGGGAAGAACAAAAGAACAAGAGATCAAGTGTCCTCAGTTCTTGTTTTGAGAAGTTTCTTCCTGGGAGAGTCTCTGTTAGGACAGGCAGGCCACTGAGGTGGAGGGAGGGCACTACTGCGGCAGGGGCATCAAACGGCTGCAGCAGCAGCAGAGAGACCACACCAGGCCAAACAGTTCCACGTGGGGTTTATTGAGGGAAGGGCAGAGGTGGTAGTGGAAAGAGAAGAGGGGAAGAGAGAGAAAGAGAGGCGCTACTCCTATATATATAGATGGTGATGTGGTCGCAGGTAAAGGTGAGCCCAATGGACTCTGGGTACATGGTGGCTGTTGCACTGGCAACAGGCATATAGGTCACGCTGTCACCTGTGTGATGGGGGAGCATGAGTAAAAGTAAGAGTGACCTTAAAGTAGCCACACGGGAAGGTCTGTACCCAGCACGGATGATAACACTCCCGTGGCTGTGTAGATGGAAAATTACATACAACTGGTTGCAGGGAATGTCTGGACACTCCTGCCCCCTCCTCCTATGAGGGAAGGTCACCAGTCAACATGCCTAGCTGTGATGATGATCTTTTGCAAGCAGGCACAGCTGAACTCATGAAGGTGGGATCTGTCTGGCTCAGAAGATAATCCTGTGCAACAGAGCTCTCTAGGACAGCAGTCCCTGAAAGGCAAATCCACTGCTGCCCCCTGGGCAAAAGACCCAAGACTGGTGATATATACATACACATATTCATATTTATATAATATACACACATACATATGTACATATATGTGTGCATGCATATACATGCATATACATACACATTCATATACACACATATACATACATATTCATATACACATGCATATACACATACGCATACATATATGAAAAAGAGGGCTAAACACCCTGATTAGCTGATCTATCACCAGCACAAATAGACCAGTCCATTTCTGGAACTCTCTCTTGCTGGCCCAAGACCCTCCTGCCAGGCACCATCTCCCAACACTGCTGTTCTGTATAATTCAGGATTCTGACATGTGTCTTCGGAGGATGCACACAGTCACAGGAGGCAGTCTGGAAAATGTGAAAGCACAGCTAGTCAGTGCTTTGTCCTAGCCACTGCCTTGTCACAAGCTCCCTAGTCCAGCTTACCTGGCACTTTCTAGAACACACAGCAAGGACACGGCTGAAGCACAATGAAGCCTTTCACCAAGCCACAGTGAATACTGGTGGCCATGTTTTCCTGGCCTTACATACATGTTTAAGGACAATTGTGGTGACTGGTGGTGGTGTCCCACACGACCTGTGTTGGGGTGTGATGTTTTCAGGAATGCATGCTGTAAAGGAGCAGGGATTGAGGACTGTGGCCAATCTATCTGTGCCTCGCCCACTTCCCATTGAGTTGGGAAGAGGAAGTCTGAAGACTGCAGGTGGATGCAGGTCACCAGCCTTGCATTCAGCCTTGGCAAAGCCCAGACAGCTCATAGACACCGGCTAGTGTAGACCTGGAATCGCCAGCGCTGGTGTGCTGAGGGGGACTATGGAGGGAGCTACAGGAGCTTGTTAACGGCTGTCATAACAGAATCCACAGCGTTTTAAGGAGACAAGAACAGATGTGTCCTTACCTCCTGCTCATCCATGTGGTACCTTTAAGTAAAAAGCAGATGTTAGGGGCTGGACAGTGGTGGTGGCACAGACCTTTAACCCCAGTTCTAACCCCAAATTCTAGGACAGCCAGGACCACATGGAGAAGCCCTGTCTTAAAACAAAGAAACAAACAACAACAAAAGAGCAGATGTTAGTGATAGTGCTTTGTATTTTTTTCCAACTCTCAGGGACTATTCGTTGATTTGCTGATTATCATCATCAGCATCATCACCATCATCATTATTATCATTTTGCCAAAGGTAAATGAGCACTGCATGCCCACATTTCTCGTTTTACTTTATTTCATTATTTTATCATCTTATTTCATTGCACTGGATCGCATGAGGCCACGTTCACACAACTGGAGCATCTTATTTCATTGCACTGGATCGCATGAGGCCACGTTCACACAACTGGAGGGAATTGTATTGAGTGAATCAAGGTGGACTCAGAAAGACCAAAAATCCCGTGTTTTCTCTCATTTGTGGATCCTAGATTTTGTACAGACTCATAAGAGCATGTATGTACTGATGAAAACAGGATCAAACTGTCTAGGGGACAAAGGGGGCTAGTGGGAGGGGGAGAAGAAGGGAGAGGAGGGGGAGGAGAAGAGAGGAGGGAGGAATAGGAGGGGAAGGGAGGAGAGGAGGGGGAGGGGCAGAGAGGGGACAGGATGGGAGGGGGAGGAGAGGAAGGGAGAGGGGAGAGGGAGAGAAGGAAAGGGGAAGGGGAGGGGAGGTAGGGGAGGACAGGAGGGAGGAATGGGAGAGGAGGGGAAGGGGGATAATAGGCTAGGGGGACATGTTTTTTTCACACACACTTTCCTCAACACTGTCCCTTAACCGTATCCCACATGCCCCGGCCGGATGTAGAGAGGAAGGGCTGAGCCTTTCCATGGAAGCAGCGCACTTGATGTTGCTGTTGCTCTTGGACCAGCCAGAGGCGGACTTCTGAGAAGCCCATGGGGGAGGTGCAGGGCCCCAGTCAGGAAATTCACAGAGCCAAGCTGTCCAACGTGCAGAAGACATTTCCAGCACACACACAATGGGAGCGGCTTTTCCACTCGGCTCTCTGCCGTGTTCCCCCTCGGCTGTGTGGGAGCAGCCGCTGGCTGGGAACCTGCCAAGGGGAGCGAGCCGAGCTGTCTCTGTCAGCCCGTATGGGCTGCTGCTACAAAATGCCATTAGTGGTGTGGCCCATGAAACAGCAGGCTTATTCCTCGCCGCCATTCTAATGCTGGGGAGGCCAAAACCGGGGAGCCGGCAAGGGCCATTTTCCTGGTTGTTTTGTAAAGTTAAGAAAATGATGCAGGCCTGAGTTCGTGGATCATATGACTGACAGAGCACAGAGAAGGCCACTTCCTTTTGTTCACAGTGCCTAACGAAGTGTGAGGGAAGAGAAACCTTGGCCCTGGACACGGCTGGTAGCTCTGCCTAGTCAAGCCTGAGGGATGTCAAGCCTGACTAAAGTCAGGAGGCTCTCTGGGATGGGTGTTGTAGACATGTGAATGCTCACGCTGGGCATGGGAGTGCTCCCACAGGACGTGAGTGCTCCCAGTGGGCATGTGGGCATTCCCACTGGGCGAATGTGTGCTGGCTCACACAGGGCACAGGAATGCTCTCGCTGGATGTGTGAGTGCTCCTGCTGGATGTGTGAGTTGCTCCCACTGGGTGTGTGAGTGTTCCTGCTGGGTGTGTGAGTCCTCCCGCTGGGTGTGTGAGTGTACTCCAAGTGGGCACATGACTGTTTACACTGGGCAGTGAGGCTTATGAAAAAGAGGCTTTAGAGATCAGCTCAGAGGTCAGCTCCTGTCCCCACTGAGCTCTGAGTGTCAGCCAAGCCCTTGGCTGTTATCAAACTGAGACTGAGGTGTGGGATCTAATAGTTGAGACAGGTGTTTGGTATGACGTGATTCTCTCTGGAAAGGTGAACTTTCCTCCAAATTCGTGTCCCAGCGAAGCACAGAGCGCTCAGGTAGCCAATGGTGTTTGGAGTCATTTCAAAGTGATCTAATACCGGGTTAAATGGTGTCTGCTTGGCTGCGTCTCCACACAGCGGCAGGGAAGGGAACTCTCTGGCTTCCCTTTAGGAATTGTCATGGTCTGAGCCTCCCAAAGGCTCTGCCTTTTCCCAGTGCCATCCGCCCCCGGATTTTGTTGATGTATTTTGTGGTATGTGTCATATGTAATTGTCAGTATAGGTATTTACACCTGTGT
Source organism: Apodemus sylvaticus (assembly GCF_947179515.1). Taxonomy (NCBI): domain Eukaryota; kingdom Metazoa; phylum Chordata; class Mammalia; order Rodentia; family Muridae; genus Apodemus; species Apodemus sylvaticus. The sequence goes on from NC_067490.1 coordinate 8,602,205, forward strand.
AGAGGCCCAAAGTTGAAATGGGGTGACTTAGTCAGCTGTTTTTCACCTTTATTTATTTCTGTGATGCTTATTTAGTATGCATGTGCATGGGTGTGTATATACATGTGTGGATATGTACATGCCAAGGCACACAAATTGAAGTAAGAGGGTAACTAGCTAACGTGTGGGAGTCAGTTCTTTCCTACGTGGGCCCTGGCTTTGAACTCACATCATCAGGCTTAGCCGCAAGTGCCTCTCTGCTCACTGAGTCATCTCGCTGGCCCTCACCCGTTGGCTTCTGTTTATCTCATTTCCTTTAGTGCTGGGTACCCAGTTGTGACCATGACTCGCCTGTTCTGGAAGGTGGGTGGTGCTCTGACCTGGCATCCTGTCCTCCTTCTCCTCCGGGTCTTTGGCTCCATATGGCCTGACTTCTGTGACTGTTTGGTGTAAATTCTATCTGTGAGGGGACTCTGGGGATGACCCTGTCTTTCACTGTAAGTGATATGTACCCGGCACAGAGGCGGTGATTCGGTAATAGAAAAGAAGGTTTACAAACTGATGTGTGTCTAGGTGGGGAAATAAAGACCATATATGTAGAGCTATGTCACAAGACACCAGGCCATAGACACTCACTCAAAGGACATGTAGAATGATATTTGAGACCATAGTGTTTGTCTATGCTCGGCCCAGGGAGTGGCACTATTAGAAGGTTGGCCCTGTTGGAGTAGGTGTGGCCCTGTTGGCATGGGAGTGATCCTGCTGGAGCAGGTGTGTCACTGTAAATGTGAGCTATAAGACCCTCATCCTAACTGCCTGGAAGCCAGTATTAGTATTCTGCTAGCAGCCTTCAGATGAAGATGTAGAACTCGCAGCTCCTCCTACACCATGCCTGCCTGGATGCTGCCATGCTCCTGCCTTGATGATAATGGACTGAACCTCTGAACCTGTAAGCCAGCCGCAATCAAATGTTGTCCTTATGAGACTTGGTCATGGGGTCTGTTCACAGCAGTAAGACCCTAACTAAGATACACAGCAATCAGCCAAGCAGCTTGCCCTCAGGGTCCAGGCTGCAGAGCTTTCATCCCGATGCGCCCAGGGCAGAGGTGCCCATCAGACAACACATGGGAGGGACGGGCACTCCCATGTCAGCATGGGTATGAGGTTGGAAAGACCATGACTTGGACTGGCTTTCAAGATGTCAGCAGTTAAGAGCACGGACTGCTCTTCAGAAGGTCCTGAGTTCAAATCCCAGCAACCACTTGGTGGCTCGCAACCATCCATAATGAGATCTCATGCCCTCTTCTGGTGTGTCTGAAGACAACCACAGTGTACTTACATATAATAAATAATTTTAAAAAAATAGGCTGTGTAGCCCTGCCTATCCTGGAACTCACTTTGTAGACCAGGCTGGCCTTGAACTCAGATTTCCATATGCCTTTGCCTCTGGAGTGCTGGGATTAAAGGCATGCATGTACCACCCTCACTGCCCATCAGGCTCCTGCCCTTTAAGGGCTAGGGTGACTTTATACGACCTGCTCTAGTCCATGGGTGTAGCAACAACTAAAAAAGATGCCCAAGTACTGGTGACAGAAAAATAGAAACCATCATCAAATTGATTTCAAAATTCAGCCAGGGCAAAGCAGTGGAACTCATAGTACGCGACTGGGGTCAGAATCTGGAAAACCATCCTAAGGCAATGACTCAAAGCACAAGTAAGTTCGAGTCACACGGATGCTCTGGCATTGTCTTTCAGAGAGCACAGAAAACAACAGACCTCCCCCGAGAAAATGAGAAAACGGACCCTGAGGGGACCCAGTGCATCACTACCTGATGGAGGACCCGGGGAGCCAGCACCAGTGGCAACCATGCCTGGGGCTGCTGGTCCTGGTCCTTCAGCCCTTCAGAGCAGCGAGCCAGCTGCCAAGAAGGCTGAGATAGCCCAGAGGGACTAGTTCCAAGGCTAGAATGGTCCAAGCCTCATACTTCCTGTTCGGATCAGAACGGACTTACTCTTGGGGCTAGAGAGACGGCTCAGAGGGTAGGAGCTGCCACGCCCAGTAACCTGAGTTCTGTCCCCTGGACCCACACAGTGGAAGGGGAAAGTCATCTCCTGTAGGCTGTCCTCTGATCTCCACGTGTGTGCTGTGATCCGTGCACACACACACACACACACACACACACACACACACACACAGAAGGAGTGGGGAAGGGAGAGATATGATTTATATATTCCTTTTCACCCAAGGCTTCACATCCCCCAAGGGATTGCCACACACATGGGCTTGGGTGTGAGAAGTTGTTAATCTTTTTAAATTAAATCTAACTTTTTAAAGATTTCATGTACATTGGCATTATGCCTGCATGTATGTCTGTGTGAAGGTGTCGGATCCTCTGGAACTGGAGTTACAGACCATTGTGAGCAGCCCTGTGGGTGCTGGGAATTGAGCCTGGGTCCTCTGGAAGAGCAGTTGGTGCCCTTAACCACTGAGCCACCTCTCCAGCCTGAGAAGCTGCTAATTTGAAGCCAAAAATCTGAAAAATGGGTATGTTCTCTTCAAGCTGCCTGAGTCCAGGGAGTCGTAGATGTTATCTGGGCTAGTATGGTGAGTTCTCAAAATTCTTGTTGATTTCCATTTCCGTTAATTTGGTACACATTGAAGCAGTTTAATAACAAGTCTGATTAGGCTGAGCAGTGGTGGTACACGCCTTTAATCCTAGCACTTGGGAGGCAGAGGCAGGTGGATTTCTGAGTTCGAGGCCAGCCTGGTGTACAGAGTGAGTGAGTTCCAGGACAGCCAGGGCTATACAGAGAAACCCTGTCTCGAAAAACAAACAAACAAACAAAGAAGTCTGATTAGGACAGACAAGAGGACAGGTGAGATTCGGACACAGTGCTGCTACTCTCTGGCTTGATTCCCTTCCCAGTGGATGACAGTTAATGAAGAGACTCAGACTGGTTAGAGTGCAGAGAAGAAGTTCAGTCACTGTTGGATGCTCAACTCTAAATGGGACAGCTATATCATCCCCTCCAGATCTCACAGATTATCTCGGAAGAAGGGGGAGGGGTGGGGTGGGAAGGATGTGGGAGCCAGGCGGTGAAGAGGGAAGAGGGCTGTGAAATACTGTCACCTAGACTGTACCTGTGAGCTCACCACAGCAGTAGTGCTTACTCACACTAGACTGAGCCAATCAAATCCGGACCATGGGTGGGGGAGGGGCTCGTGTGGCCCCACACCTCCCTGTGAAGCTACCAGCAGTTAATGGTGGCTGAGGGGTGGCCATATTCCCTCCTCAGTGGTGGGGTCACCAGCAAGTTGACCCGTATGCTGGACTGTTTTTTCTCAAGGTGGTATAATCTTAGATAAGTCAAATGGGGGGCGGGGCAGGAACCTAATGTGAGAAAAATGCCTCCTCAGATTGCCCCTAGGTAAGGGCAGGGGATTGTCTTGGCTAATGTTGGTGGAGAACCTAGTTCACTGTGTGCCATGCGAGCCCTGGCCTCTGCGTCATCTTAGTTTCTGTCTCCAGCTTCCTGCCTTGAGTTCCCTCCAGGGCTTCCCTCAGTGATGGACTGTTAACCTCTAAGTTAAAAATAAACACTCCCTGCACCCCTGCAAGTTGCTTTTGGTCATGGTGGTTTTTTTTTTTTTTTTTTTTGGTTTTTTGGATTTGGGTTTTTTGAGACAGGGTTTCTCTGTGTAGCCCCGGCTGTCCTGGAACTCACTCTGTAGACCCGGCTGGCCTCAAACTCAAAAATTCACCTGCCTCTGCCTCCCAACTGCTGGGATTAAAGGCATGTGCCACCACTGCCCGGCTGGATTTGAGTTTCAGTGTAGTCATGTCTGATTTATATTTAGCTTGCCCTGTTACTCAAGAAGATTTATGCTTTGTTGGGCATGAGGAATCGAGTTACTCATCACAAGAGTTAACGTTCACCAAATTATGCTGTGCTTAAATACATCTCAAATAAAGCATTCAGGGTCAGATTCCCGAAGTTTGAACTGACTGCTCAATCATGTCCCAGTGTCACTGAGTCCAAAGTAAATGTCCTGTACGATATGCAAATGAGCAACATGGAAAGCAGTTCTCTGGACCTGGGGCTCTCTTAGTGCACTATGGGTTGGTCAAGACTAGAATAAGGAGCCATCCCTAGCAGTGGCCTCCCGGAGCCTCAGAGCAGCCTCCATATGGTGACAGCCTGGTCCCAGCTGGTGGGTCGGATGCTCTGAGACACACACATCCTGCACTTGCTATCCTTCTAGTCTCAAGCCTCAGCTTTGAAATCAGGAAACACAAAAGACTGGGAGTCCAGCAGGAGGAGCAGGCAATGTCTGAGACTATTCGCCAGAGCTTTGGGCCAGCCCTAAGCTTTATTTCCCTTTAGTTTAAATGTATCACTCTGTAGCCAAGGTTGTGAGCTCGCTCTCCAACCTGCAGTCCAGCTGATTTCCCCAAGTGCTTGGATTGCAGGAGTCTGTCATCAGACTCATTGCTTTGTTTGTTTTTGAGAGGTGTTGTGCGTAAGTGTGTGCATGAGTGTGTGTGTGTGTGTGTGTATGTGTGTGTGTGTGTGTATTCGAGCACCCAAGGTGCAAGTGTGTGTGCCAAGGCTGGGCCCATTACCCCAGCACTCTGCCATACGGCTTCCCACAACCTGGGCATTAGTTCAAAATGCCAGAGTTTCCCACACCTATCCTTAGCTCCGAGCTAGCAAGGAGAAGGTGCCGGCTTCCCTAAAAGGCACCAAGTGTCTCTGCCATCTCTACCACCGCCACCACCTTCAGAACTTCATTCCCACACCTGGAACAAAGCCTCATGCCATCAAAGCTATTTCCAGGAGGAGGATATTTAAACTAAACTGTTCGTGGGGAGGGAAGGAAGGGAAAGACAAAGGAAAGGTAGGGGGAGGGAGGGAGGGATGGAGGAGAAGCTGCTCCCAGGGATGTGAGGTTGTCTGGGATACCTGGGGGTGGGGAGGGGCTGCGCAGGTTAGCTGTCCAGAGTTGCTCTCACTAGACAGGGAACACTGGACTGCCACGCAAGCCCTTGTTCAGCTGCAGACCCTCCAGGTAGCGGGCTACTCCTGCCTCAGTTTCCACTTTTTCTCCCTTTCCACTGTTGTACTGGACCCTTTAAAAGATCTTCATTGTTTAGCCAGAAACCCTCTAGTAAACCAGGGTCATCTGTGTGCAGAAGGTATCCTAGGGAGATGCCCCACCCAGCCCCACCCCCCACCCCGGTGTATTTAAGGCTTATTTTTGGCATCGAGCAATACTCTCTGTATTGCATTAATCTTGCAGTTATTTTCTGTAAAATGCATAAACTCTTGGCCTTCCAGGGGTCTCCATGCCTCTATGTCCTTATTGTTGCTGTTGTGGGTTGTTGAGAATTCCACAGCGGAATAGGGAATTTTATGTAGTGTTGCCGGGAGACTAAAAGTTTTTGATTTTTGGATTTATTGCTGGAGTTAGTGTGTCATTAGGGGGAAAAAGGGGGGCCTACAACAAAAGGGCCTGTTGGCATTATAAACAGTGGAGGCACCGGGCTCATATATAATGCATAAGTCTGGGTAATGGATACTTTTCGTTAGTCATAAAATGTTCAAATGACTCACAGATGTGTAGCCCTTGCAGCTGTTCCTCCTCAGCTAACGGTGCTGGCCTCCAGTCAGAGGACTTTTGTACCAAAGGCGTCTGGCAGTGACAGAGGTTCTTGTGATATTCCCATCGAGAGGATCGTTCACTGTCAGCAGAGGCAACAGTGACAAACTGCTAAAGGCTGGCCAGCGGGCCAGGAAGGCTGTGTCACTCTGCTTTCCAAAGGGGAGTCTCAGCTGCAGGCTGCTCACCTGACTCAATTCAGGCTGTTTTGTTGATAAAGGCTTTTTTCTTTCTTCCTTATTTTTGGGAGGGGTGTGTTTGAGACAGGGTCTCTCTATGTGGCCCTGGCTAGTATGGAAGTCTCTATATAGTGTAAGCATAAAAGAGATTCATCTGCCTCTGCCTCCTGAATTCTGGGATTAAAGATGTACACCATCATGCTAGCTAAGGATATTGTTTTGGACACACACACATACACACACACACACACACACACACACACACATATATATATATGGCCAAAACAGGCTATCATGTCAGACGCCCTGCAGCTGGAATTACAGGTGGTTGTTAGGAATTGCCATAGAGACCATCAGTTACCAGTAGTTTAGCGACAGGGTAAGGCTCTACAAGCCTTAGAGCGGCTTAGAGGCAACTCCCGTAGGCCTGGGCCTGGATAGGGTAGAGGAACTGGACAGAGGGTACTTTAGAGTCATGACTGTCTTATAGTCAGAGGCTGGGCCTGTCAGCTAATCAGAAACAATTTTCTCTAGATCTCACCAGCTTCAAGGGGACAGACAATTCTTTTTGTCTGTTTTTGTTTGGTTTCAGGGTCTTAAACTCTTGGATTCATGTGATCTCCTGCTTCAGCCTCCTACATGGATGTGTCTCCAGGCATGTCCCCCCTACTGTTGACAGGGGACAGCGTCTCACTAAGTGTCCATGAGAAGAAGAGCATCAAGTGGGAGGGTCTGGGTCTGTCTTTGTCACAAGTGCACATGGATGATCCAGACACACATGCACACACACATACACGAACATATATGTATATATATATGGATTACCCATATATACATATACATGTATGTGTATGTGTACATATATATGTGTGTATGTGTGGGGATGTATATAAATATATATGGGGATATATACACACACATATATGTGGGAATATATATACATATATATGTATATATATAGACATATGGGGATATATACATACACACACACACACACACACACACACTTATGCCTTACTTAGGGTTTTACTGCTGTGAACAGACACTATGACCAAGGCAACTCTTACATTGGAGCTGACTTACAGGTTCAGAGGTTCACTTCATTATCATCAAGGCAGGAGCATGGCAGTGTCCAGGCAGGCATGGTGCAGGAGGAGCTGAGAGTTCTACATCTTCATCTGAAGGCTGCTAGCAGAAGACTGACCTCCAGGCAGTTAGGAGTAGGGTCTTAAAGCCCATACCCACAGTGACACACCTACTCCAATGAGGCCACACCCACTCCAACAAGGCCCCACCTCCAAATAAATAGTGCCACTCCTGGGCCAAGCAAATACAAACCATCACAACACACACACACACACACACACAAATATAATGTTTGAAAGTTGGGGTCATCCCCTGTTTTCTGGGACCACAGGAACACACTATTATTGTCAGTATAAGTGCAGAGACTCAGAGGGAAGTGTGTCAGCACTACACTTTGAGACAGTCTCTGAGGCAACAGGATGAGGCTGCCCAGGGTCCCTGAGACCCTACTGCCAGTCATGGGATCCAGCATGCCTCAGGAACACATTTCCCTTTTCCATGGAGGCGGGGAGGGAAGGATATGGGTTATGACGGGGACAGCATGTGAGTTAAGGGACATACAATATGTTCGGAGAACATGCACTGACTGAAATGAGGTCACACAGAACAGACAATGGTTTGTAAATGATTCTCTCTGGGACTGAACTAGAAGTCAGTGGTGTGTGGCAGCAGAGCCTGCCCAGGTGTGTTGACAGAGTTCATTCAGGTTTTCTTCCCGGATGTGGACTCAGGCACTTCTGCCTATTGAAGTTTTCAGGAGGCCTCCTACTTCTCTTGGGAACCTATCAGGTAGACAAAGGAACCTGGGAAGGCTTCTGCTTGTTAGGGAAGGTTGGGCAACTTTGGTTCTGAGGGAGGTTCTAAGCTTTTCAAAAACAAAACTACAAAGTCAGTTCAAGAAAGCCAGGGCTACACAGAGAAACCCTGTCACAACAAAGCAAAAAATAAAACAAACACCTGCTTTAAGATAAAAGCCAAAGTGGCCAGTCAGGAAAAGGGCTAGCTCATCCTTAGCTTAGGAACCCCATAGTATCCCAAGGAAAATGGCCTGAGACTCGGTACTGTGTAGCCAAACGGAGAGAAAACCAGGCTCCAGGATGCTATGGTGGGTCCAGAGTGGTAGCAGGATGGAATGACCAGGTCACTATAAAAATGTAGCCACTCACTGGGAATCTCATCTGTGACCAGCAGTTTTGATTGATGGCGATCTGTCCACAATGAGAAAGACTGGATCACCTGACCCAACACAGTGTGCAGCCCTTCTTTCCTCTCAGAGGGCAGCCTGGTAGCACCAGAGGATGGTTTGGATTAGAACTTATCTCCCAGGCTGGAGAGATGGCTCAGAGGTTAAGAGCACTGACTGCTCGCGGTCCTGAGTTCAATTCCAAGCAACCACATGGTGACTCGCAACCATCTGTAATGGGAATCTGATCCCCTCTTCTAGTGTGTTTGAAGACAGCAACAGCATACTCACATTCATTAAATAAATAAATATATATTTAAAAAAATTTAAAAAAAAGAGCTTATCTCCCACAGGCTTGTGAACTAGGGGGCTTGCTTGCCAGGTGGTGGCTTTGGGAGATGTAATTGGGTCCTGACTTTATGAGTGAATTCTCTCTCAATGTATGATGTCACCATTGGGAAGTGACACCTACTGGGTCCCTGGGGGGAGGGGCCTTATATTTTTTGCCACTTCCTATATGTTCTCTCCCTGCTTCCTGTCTACCATGACATTCTGCCTCAGCATGACACCAGGATGAGAGGAGCCTTTGAAACCGTGAGCCAAAATAAAACTCTCATTCCTTGTATCGTTCTCACATAGATTTAACACAGTGACCCAAGGCTGCTCCAGTAAAGTTAAAAACTCCCAACTCAACCCTCCAATGGCATGGCTGTTCTTTCCAGCAGGAAGGACCCCTCCTGAAAGTGGAGATACACCATGCATAGTCTGAGGGCTGTCATAAATCCACCCAGGAAATCCATGTATTTATGCCCTCCCCACTAGGAGCCAGAGCCAGAGACCAGCCACATTCTTTGTGGTCCATCAGCTTCCCAGGGACAACAGAGGACCGACGACAAGGCCTTGTGAGGCTTCTCTGGGATGTAGCCTGAAAATGGGCAGGCAAAATGCTCAGCATCTGAAGACCTGTCAGGAGAAAAATCACCGCTGAGATGTCTCAGTGGGGTGGTGTTCACTGAAACGTTCCTCAGAGGATTACAGATTGCAGTATGCTGTGTGCAGCAGCAAAAACAAAACACACTCTCTGGGTCTCAGGTGACCACAGGATCACATGCTCACTCTGACAAGTCACACTAAGGTTTTAAACAACAGCTTTATAAGTAAATGTGACTTTGGATTTAAATTTGACATCCATGAGACCCTCCATTTAATCCCTGTCACCCGTGTAACCACCTACACCCACACCTACACCCACCCACCCCACACTCACACACCCCACACACACACCCAGAGAGAGAGAGAGAGAGAGAGAGAGAAAGATTGTGTTGATTTACTCTTTCAAAAACAAAACAAAACAGGGTCTTACCAGATAGTCCTTAGTGTGGTCTCAAACTCATAGGAATGCCCCTGCCTCTGTCTCCTTAATGTTGGGATGTACAGTAAACATCATTTTTTAAACAACAAGATTGACACAATGTTACTAGGTTTGTGTATACACTCTGTATGTGTGTGTACACGTGTGATTAGGATCGAGTGGAGGCCTTCTTGAATGTTAAACACGCAACCTACAGTTAAGCTATTCCTTCAGACCTTAATTTTGCAATCACATGCTCATCACATAGGTTTATCACATCCTTCCCTCTAGTTTCATGCCTACAGACATGTTCAAAATCCTAAGGAAAAACTAACTTTAACAGCACCTGGCCCCACCTAACACCTTAAATGACAACCACACTAGCTTCATAGCCCTGTCAGGGTGAGTTCCAGTCCTTGGAGAAGGCAGCGGTATAAATAAGACTTTGCATTATTCTTCCGTGGCCCTAAAAGAATTGCATCACACCTCTGGGCATTGTTGACAAAGAGACAGAAAATAGATTAGAACCCTAGGGAGCAATGGCTGTGAAGAAAGAGAATGAGGTTTTCTAACTGGGGCTGCCATGCAGGGGATTTGCTTTGGCCATGAGGAATGGAAACCCCATCTGGGCCTCTTGCTGCCCAAGGTCATAAACTCAAAATATATGGAGGATATGTTGCCTCCCAGCAGACAATTTAGTTCTAGAGAGCCATTTGTAGTACATGTCTAACCCAATAAATGATAAAGAATACTTTTTTTTTTTAATTTATAAACTGGGCTGGAGAGATGGCTCCGTGGTTAAGAGCACTGCTTGCTCTTCCAGAGGTCCTGAGTTCAATTCCCAGCAACCACATGGTGGCTCACAACCATCTGTAATGGGATCTGACGCACTCTTCTGGTGTGTGCCTGAAGACAGCTGCAGTATACTCATATACATAAAAAATAAATAAATCTTAAATTTATAAACCAATGGCTCCCAGGAAGGTACAGACACTGAATAAAAAAGAGGCTACCGAGGAAGCTTGCTAAGTCCTGTCACCTTGAACACGGGGACAGACTTGCTGGGTGTGGGGATTCAGGAGCTGGTGAGAGAATCCGTAGGATACTGTACTGACTGTCAGAACACACACCTTGGGATGTGTGTGGTCAGTGTCCTGGATTGTGAGAGACTTTCTCTGCATTTTGAAACTATGTGTCTCCATGGTTTCAAAATCAAGCACTGGCACTGGAGAGATGGCTGCACAATTAAGAGCATTGACTGCTCTTACAGGGGACCTGGGTTCAATTCCCAGGACCCATGTGAAGATTTACAACCATGTATAACTCCAGTTCCAGGGGATCCAGCCCCCTGACCTCCAAAGGCATCGGGCACACATGTGGTGCATATACATACATGTAGGCAAAACACATAAAATCTAAAAAAAAAAATGTTTTAAAATCAGGAATTGGGGGTGGTGGTGGTGGTGGTGGTGGTGAGATGGCTCAGTGGGTAAGAGCACTGACTACTTTTCCCGAAGGTCCTGAGTTCAAATCCCAGCAACCACATGGTGGCTCACAACCATCTATAATGGGATTTGATGCCCTCTTCTGGTGTGTCCAAAGACAGCTACAGTGTACTTACAGATAATATAATCATAATATATCTTATATCTTATATCTAATATCTAATATCTAATATAATATAATCAGGAGCTGGACCTAATAGATGGCTCATCAGGTAAAGATATCTATCACCAAAGTGGATGACTTGAGTTTCATCCCTGGAACTGTTGCAGGATTTTCCCTGTCCAATCACATTAGGGCAGTGGGAAGCCTGTGATTGGACAGGGAAAAGGGAGGTGGAGCTAAGAGTCAAGGAGAAGAGCATCTTGGGTAAAAGGAGGAAGAAAAATGGCTGCTAATGGGTACTTGTGTCTGTTTTCCAGCCACAAGTAGCTATGATTTCACAAAGTTAGAAATATGGGGGTGAAGCTTTTATCATTATCAATTGGCTCTGAAATTATTGTATTGGCATCTTGTAAATTGTGATTTTATTGGTATTTACATCTGACTGGTTAGTTAAGCTTTAAGAGTCATGATTCTACCAGGTAGTTAGGTGGGAGCCTTGTGGTCCCGTGTGGCTGCAGAGTTGGCGGACTGGCAGGAGCGTGAATATTTCCCGCAACATAGAACCCACATGGTATGAGGAGAGAACGGATTCTCACAGGTTGTTCTTTGATTTCCACATGTGCAACATGAGCCCCAACAAACAAATTAAGTAAATAACTAAACATAAAGATGGTTAGCAATGTCCCCTTGCCTTGTACTTTGTAGGGGTGTATAATAGTGAATATGTTGTCCTTGGTGTCCTTGAAACTCCTATGCTCTCTATAATACGGTAAGCATACCTTGAATCTATGATATAGCCCGGAGAGAAGAAAAAACCTCGTCACCCCATCATCCTTCTCTCCCTGCAAACACAGGAAATCTTACACAGAGTGGAGACACCAAGTCTAATGCTCGACCACGAGGGACCACGAATCTATGCCATGACAAAAATACCAGGAAGAAAGAGAAAAACGTACTTCTGAAACTGAAAAAAAAAAAAAGAAAGCATGCCAAAGAATCCTCCAGTTCTGGGACATTCGGTGATGGGTTCACCTCTTGGTGAAGGGGAGTCAGCCATGGGCACAGGCAGAGGGTGGAGGTGGAGATAGGTCAGTGCGTGGTCAGTGCGTGGCTGAGAGGAAGAAGAGAGCTTGCTCGCATTTGCAGAGGGGAGGCTCACCTTTACTTGCAGAGGGGCAAATACTCCTGTGCAATTCCACATCATAAGGGTATGTTCAAAAGGATGGCACCCGGAGGTAGAGTTTAGTTCCAACAGGTTCTTCCAAAGAGCCTTAGTTACGCTGAGACAAAGGCTCTCTTACAGCCTTTTAAAGGGGCAGCAGTGGTTATCAACCTGTGAGTCTCCACTCACTCATTTGGGGTCAAACAACCCTTTTATAGGGGTTGCCTAAGACCATCAGAAAATACAGATATTTACATTAAGATTCGTAACAGTAGCAACATTACAGTTAGGAAGTAGCAAGGAAATAGTTTTATGGTTGGGGGGTTCACCACAACTTGAGGAACTGTATTAAAGGGTTACAGCATGTGCTCAGCCCAGGTAGTGGCACTATTAGAAGGTGTGGCTCTGTTGGAGTAGGTGTGGCCTTGTTGGATTGGGTGTGGCCATGTTGGAGTAGGCGTGTCACTGTGGGCGTGGCCTTTAAGACCCTCATCCTAGCTACCTGGCAGCCAGTCTTCTGCTAGCAGCCTTCAGATGATGTAGAACTCTCAGCTCCTCCTGCACCATGCCTGCCTGGATGCTGCCATGCTCCCTCCTTGATGATAATGGACTGAACCTCTGAACCTGTAAGCCAGCCCCAATTAAATGTTGTCCTTATGAGAGTTGCCTTGGTCATGGTGTCTGTTCATAGCAGTAAAACCCTAACTAAGACACAGCATTAGGAAAGTTGAGAACCACTGCCCTTAGTATAGGAGTCTGGCCTAAAAGTGTCTGTCTGGCCTAGCTGCAGGCACACAGTCCCGTTTTTTGTTTTATTTTGTTTCCAGGCAACCACTCACTATGTAGCCCAGGCTGGCCTCCAACTCTTAATCCTCCTGCCTTCTGTTGCCAAAAAGCTGGGGTTCCATGTGTCCAGCACTACGGCCAGCTTTCCAATTAAAAAGAAAATGATAAAATACCTCCTCAGCACGAAAATAAGCTAGCAGACCGTGGAACCAGATTACACAGAACTCTTTGGCCTATTGCATCTCCAGTGATTCGATGAAGAATTGGAAGTTGCCCTGTTAACGACCCTTTGTTTGTGATAACAAGGGCAAGCAGAGGCTTTGGGAGAACTTTTAACAAATTTTAACAAACATTTTAACAAATGCTACTTGAAGGGCTTTAGAAACCTACAACTGCTCAACAGGTGCTGTGCTAAGTATGCATCATTTCCATACAGCTGTTAAGGCTTTTAAAGATCTTTATTGGTTAAGACATAATCTTGGTCCTGAAGGTAGACGTGGTGGCCCCTCAGGAGGCGGAGGGAAGCAGATCTCTGAATTTGGGGCAGTCTGGCTTATAATAGAGTTCCAGGACAGCCAGGTCTACAGTGAGACCTGGTCTCAGAAACCAACCAACAGAAAGGACTCTGCGGTCCTTCATATGGAATGGGGTGAGAACACAGTCCTTCATAGGACATCAGCATATGTCACCCCAAACATACCTCATGGCAGCAAGCTGATCATTTTGAAAGTAGTAGACATCAGAGACACTCTGGGGCCAGGGGTGGGAGTGTAGAGTCATTTTGTCCAGGAAGTCTCCCTGTCTCTCCACAGACTTAAATCTGCACAACTTTTGTTTGTTTGTTGTTGTTTTTTGTTTTTCGAGACAGGGTTTCTCTGTGTGGCCCTGGCTGTCCTGGAACTCACTCTGTAGACCAGGCTGGCCTCGAACTCAGAAATCCGCCTGCCTCTGCCTCCCAAGTACTGGGATCAAAGGCGTGCCCCACCACGCCTGGCAGTCTGCACCACTCTTAAGCTGGTCACTAGCTTTTCCCATACAGAGTCGCCTTCTCATAGCCTGCCTTCCCTTGGCTTCAGAGAATCTGTTTAAGTCACCTCTGGGTTCCCTCATCTTTGAATTCCTTCCTATTACACTATGATATTTCTGCGTGCTTCCCTATTATTAATTTGTCTTTTTTTTTTTTTTTTAAACAGGGACCAAAGCAAATACTTGGAAAGGAAGCAGGGAGGGACTCATTTTTCCTTCCTGCCCAGTTGACCACCATGAAGAGTCCTTGTGGGAATGGGGGCGCCTGGGAGCTGGTCTTGAACTTGTTCTCTGGAGAGCAGGCTGCACCTGGAGGTTTTTTGCTTCAGATGTCCAAGTACACTCTGTGGTGTTAGCTCCAATCAGTCATTAAGCAGCCACCCATGCTGCCTGCGTGCATGCACATACACACACACACACACACACACACACACACACACACACACACGAGGGCCTCAATATGTCTATAGATAATACAAGTAGAGGGGGCCAAGGAGGAGGGCCCCTTGGAGGCATCTCCTAGGCAAGAAGCCAGAGAAGCAGCTTGGGCCCTGAGAGGCTCCGCCCACCTTCTTTGTCTTCTCTGGCTCCGTGCTGGGGAAGCAGAGACCTTGAACTAGGACGCCTCCGGGCTGCCTAACCCTTCTCTTAGGCTTCAAGAGAAGGACAGCTAGGAACAAGCAGGCGACAAAGAAAGGATTTTCTTTTAGCTTGTCACTTCTTTTGGTGGATTAACTCTGCACGTCCAGGGAACAGGAAGACAGGGCGCAGCCTTTGTCTCCCTCCCTCCACCCACGCCAGGCCAGCCGTTTATATTAAGCCTCTCCAGCTGTGCCAAAGTCGGCCTTTGTGGCCAGGAGACCAGCCACAGTCAGTTGGCCTCTGTCACTCCCACCTTTTCCTCTCCTTGCAACCTCTTCATTCCTCCACCAGGCCGAGAAGGACAGGGACAGTGTCTGGCTCCTGCTGTCATACGGGCAGAAGGGAAAGTGCTTTGGTGACATTGCTGTCTGCAGACAGGAAGCAGGTGGAGAGGAATTGGAAAGCACCTTTCTTGTGGCTGGCCCTTCCTACACCTTCCCTCCAGGAAGAACCAGCAGAGGGTGGCTAGCAGGGACCACAGCGATCCAGAACTGTCCTTGACTATCCACTGTCCACAGCATATGAGACAGTGGCGTGATATGTCAGTAAAGGGTGTGAGTGTCCAAACAGAGGTGAGGAAAGGCTAAGATTGGTAGCATTCTTCTGAGAAGCACACTCTGCGGGCTCGAGACATCTATCCATCTACATATATATATATATATATACACACACACAAAAATACATATATATACACACAAACATACATATACAGAAATACACACAGACACACACATACATTATCATACATATACACATACATACACACACATACACACATATACAAACATACACATACATACGCATACACACATGAGTATGTGTAGGTTTATATATATATACCCATGTATGTATATACACATACATATATACATAATATACACACATATACATACATACACATACACACATACATACCCACATATATAGATATACATACACACATACATATACACATATATACACTCCATACACACATATATATACACATACATACACACACGTACATATGCACATACATACACATACAAACATACACATACATACACATACATACATACATACACATATACACACATACATACATATACAAACATACACATACACTCCTGTTTATCCATCTACATATCCATCTTATCATTAATATATCCATCCATCCATCCACCCATCTGTGATGGTTTGTATATGCTTGGACCAGGGAGTAGCACTGTTAGGAGTTGTGGCCTTGTTGGAGTAGGTGTATCACTGTGAGCATGGGATTTAAGACCCTCATCCTAGCTGCTTGGAAGTCAGTATTCTCCCGTTGACCTTTGGAATGAATTGTAGAACTCTCAGCTCCTCCTGTACCATGTCTTCCTGGAAGCTGCCATGCTCTCGCCTTGATGATAATGGACTGAACCTCTGAACCTGCAAGCCAGCCCCAGTCAGATGGTATTTTTGTTTGTTTGTTTTTTGTTTTTTTGAGACAGGGTTTCTCTGTATAGCCCTGGCTGTCCTGGAACTCACTCTGTAGACCAGGCTGGCCTTGAACTCAGAAATCTGCCTGCCTCTGCCTCCCAAGTGCTGGGATTAAAGGTGTGCAGCACCACCGCCCGGCTCAGATGTTCTTTATAAGAGTTGCCTTGGTCATGGTATCTGTTCGCAGCAGTAACTGGCTAAGCAACACCCTGAGACACTGTCCAACCACACACACATTGATCCACCAACCAAATATCATCCATTCAACCACCTAGCCTCCCTCCCTTCCTCTCTCCCTCCCTCTCTTCCTCCCTTCCTCCCTCTCTCCCTCTCTTCCTCCCTCCCTCCCTCCCTCCCTTCCTCCCTCTCTCCCTCTCTTCCTCCCTCCCTCCCTCCCTTCCTTCCTTCCTTCCTTCCTTCCTTCCTTCCTTCCTTCCTTCCTTCCTTCCTTCCTTCCTTCCTTCTCTCTATTCATCCGTGAAGACAGGCTTATTTTAAGGAGTTGTGTGAGGTCTCCAGGTACAGTGAAGCCCAGGCTTTTCCTCTGTGGTTTGCTAGTTGGATGTGCTGAAATGGACAGCACACACAACAGCGGGAGAAAAGTGGACATATTTATTAATGTGCAAAGGAGCCGCACAAAATATGAAGGTCAGAGAAGGGTCAGATGGCCGAAACTTAAGTACCTTCCTTACAAGGGCGAGGGAAAGGGGGTAGCCTGGAGGAGATAGAGGGAAAGGGGGTGGCAGGCCCAGGGATTTGTAGAGAGATGAATTGACCTGAAGGACACACAGAGGCTTGGCACAAAGTTCTCTGGGCCCTGTGGGAGGTAGTGACAAGGCTAGGAAGGCAGTGCGCCAGAACAAAGGCTTTCTTGCAATGTGGAGTCCTGCTTTGTGTAAATGCATGACCAAGCCTCTCCCTTGCTGCCCCTCATGCCTGAGTGTCCTATGACCAAGCCAGCTCAGACAGTCAACCAGGTCTCAAGGGAGGGATTGAGGATTGAAAAGAAAAACACAATTAGACAACACTATAACATGACTCCAGCCAGTGCTGAGGCTGAAGTGGGTTTTTTTTCCTCCAGTTTGCTTTTATACCATTCTAGGTACCTGCAAAGAATAAAGTCAGTTCTAAGGCATAAACCAACTAGTTAAGGAACAAACAAGGCATAGACAAAGGTCCCATGATTATTGTATTCTGGGTCTTTTTAAAAAAAAAAAAGATTTATTTATAAGTACACTGTAGCTGTCTTTCAGACACTCCCAGAAGAGGGTATCAGATCTCATTACGATGATTGTGAGCCACCATGTGGTTGCTGGGATTTGAACTCAGGACCTTCAGAAGAGCAGTCAGTGCTCTTAACCACTGAGCCATCTCTCCATCCCTATATTCAGGGTCTTAACAAGACCCAGCAAGATACACATTCCTCAGGTGTATTAATCTTGAGCCTACTTCCTAGTCCTTGCCCAAAGTTAAATTCTTGCCAAATTCCTAGAAGGTGGCCCCAAAAGCTCTCCATAGTCCTAACTGTGCTGAAGTGAAGGCTTCCCAGCCTGAGACATCAGAGAACACAATCCCTACTTCTGAAACTCAGTTTCAGCCTCTCACCTTTTTGGCACTGAGTTCATCTTCCCTGTTAGTGGAGTTCAGGAGTCCAAGACAATTGTGCAGCTCTTGGAAGAACTTCTTTCAGTTGTTGAAAGACTTCAGAGAGAGCCCTGCTCATCCCTGGGGCAGGGCCCCACCAAGGTCAGGAGCCAATCCTCCCAAGGCAGCTTCTCAGACCTGGTTACCTTTAGTTTCCAGTGCTCTGCAAGCCAAGCACAGTTTGGGAGATTGTTTTGCAACAACAAACACCAGGGCAAGCAGCTGCCAGGACAGAGTCTAGGCTACCTCTAGACCAAGGCCATGGTGGGTAGGGGGCAGAATTCCTTTCATCTTGTGCCCTCTCAATTCTTGTATTTCCTTAAGCCTGACTGTGACCGGGCCACATCACAGAGGGTTGGCTGCTTTACCCAAGTCTGATGATAACATGGGCATCACCTGAACATGATGCCGCAGAAACAGCTCGTGTCCTTTCTGAAAGCTTGCCAATGGGGCAGCAGCAAACCCCTCTGCCGGTGGCATTGTGTGTCACCAGCACATGTTGTGATTGCAAGTAGGAGGCTGAGACAAGAGAATAAAATTATTGCCAGCAGCTGCTTTTTATTTTCCATTTTCCTGCTCAGTTTTTTCCCTTCTTTTTCTCCATTCCCCCATCTTATTTCTTCTCTCTCCTTCCTTCTCTTCCTCCCATTCTTCCCCCATTCCTCCTTTCTCTCCTTCCTTCTTTCCCTCTCTCTCTTCTTCCTCCCTCCCCTTTTCAGTGCTAGAATTAGAGCCCAGAACTCCTGTGCATGCTGGGTGCTGAGCCACATACCCAGGCTTAACTGGATTTATTTTTACAGAACAGTCTTTTTATTTGAAAGAACAACTGACTGGCAAACTTCAGTTATCCAAGGCTTGAGAACTGGGGACTAGGAAGAAGGATCAGTAGGCAAAGTGCTTGTCGAGCAAGCACGAGGGTCTGAGTCTAGATCCTTAGCACCCAGGTGCAAGCCAGGGGTGGTCACACACAAGCATCTGTCTTCCCAGTGCTGGGGAGGTAGACACAGACAGATGCTAGAGCCTGGTGGCCAGAAAGTCTAGCCAAGGTTATAATGTCCAGAGTCAGTGAGAGACCTTGTCCCAAAACTAAGGAAGAGAACAGTAGAAGACATGCGGCATTGACTTCAATGTCCTCCACAACACAGACACACAAAGCAGAAAAAAAAAAGACTTGAACATCGAGCGTCTGTGTACATGTGTGCCCGTCAGTTTGTCGGGCAAACAGACACCCACGCAGGTGTCTGGGGTGACCAGAGGTTGGACTTTTGGTATTTTTTCTCTCTCTCTTTTTCTTTTCTTTCCTTTTTTTTTTATATATTTTCTTCAATTTCTTTACTGCTTCAAGTTTTTATTATATGAGTCTTCCACTTGTTTGGTTAGAGTCACCCCAAGATACATATACATATATATATATGTATATTATATACACACAAATATATATATTTGAGACTATTGTGAATTTATTCATTTATTTATTTATTTAATGTATAACTATACTGTCACTGTCTTTAGACACATCAGAAGAGGGCATCAGATCCCATTATAGATGGTTGTGAGCTACCATGTGGTTGCTGGGAATTGAACTCAGGACCTTTGGAAGAGCAGCCGGTGCTCTTAACCTCTGAGCCATCTCTCCAGCCCCTAGTATTTTTCTCTTTTAACCTCCATTTTGGTTTTGCTTCTTTGCTGAAACGGTGTCTTCTCACTTAACACGGAGATCCCATTTTGGCCAGGCTGGGCGACCAGCCAGACCCCAGGATCTACCTGTCTCCTCTCTCCTGACTCCCACCACCCAGGGCTAGGGTCGCAGGCACTTGCCACCACATCTGGTTTTTGTACACTCCTGCTGGGGATCTGAGCCCAGGTCCTTGCGCTTGTTTTGCACAAGGCAGGGCAGATGATTGCCTTCAAATAAACAAAATACCAGGCCTGATATACATACAGACTTGGAGTCCAAGGACTCTGGAGGCTGATGCAGTAAGGACTACTTGAGCTCAGAAGCTCAAGGCCAGACTGAAGACATAGCGGACCTGTGACTTCAAACATGGATAATGCCAAACCCTTTGGTTGTGAGAAATAAAGTCTAAAATCGCAAGCAAAAGTAAAAATCCTGGAGGACTTATCTGTGACATGAACTTGACCACTTTCTGGTGCAGACTCTTACAAGGAAGGCAGGAGCACTAACAACCAGGGTTCTGTT
The DNA here is from genome assembly GCF_947179515.1 of Apodemus sylvaticus. Taxonomy (NCBI): domain Eukaryota; kingdom Metazoa; phylum Chordata; class Mammalia; order Rodentia; family Muridae; genus Apodemus; species Apodemus sylvaticus. The sequence continues at coordinate 8,622,169 of NC_067490.1, forward strand.
TAGCCTAGTGATAACGACCAGTGTTGGGCGCCCGTCTGAACAATCCGTGAACTGATGCTTTCCAAATGTCGCGCTGCAGAATCCCACGTGGGCGGTGCTGCCAGACAAGCCCATGCAGTGCCTGCCGGTCTTTAGTTCACCGCCATGGCATCCCTCCCTGAATCTAAGTCTATCGGAGATGGTCCAGGCCTGCCCAAACAAAACTGCCATGGAGTCTGGCAGAGCAACGTTAACTGCAAAGGCAAGCTAAATCCTGTTCTGCATCCTTGCTGCAGACCTGTCTGCAGGGTCTCACTGCTCCATGCACGTCAGCCAGAGTTATAAATCACGACTCGCTGGATGCAGAAGCAGATAGAGGCAAGCTGGCTGTCCTCAATTAAGCCAGATGTTGAAAGGATTTGAAAAAAAAAATGTTAATGTCACCCTCCTCGTTGTCTATCCTTTGTTTGAGGAAATATTTTCTTAAATGTTCAGGCTATGGAAAGTGACACAGACTAGATTTTTATTGTAGTTTAAGCAGACTGATGAAAATCTTTTGAAACACTTTCTGCATTGGTTTCCTTTGTTGTTTTGTTTTTAGTACTGTTTCAGTTTTGGGAGCCTTATGCTTGCCTGAGTCAAAAACCAGAGAGCTGGGAAGAAGGGCAGCCCGGGCTCCAGCTGGGAATGGTCAGCAGTGCACACAGGCCGATCCTGTCCTAAGGAGAATTTACTCTCCCTAACTCTCTTTGTTTAGGAGACTGCGTGGCATCAGCTGGACTTCTTGAAAATCTCAAGAGGTGAAGCAGGGGAGGGGAAAAGGGTGGTAGAAAATTGGGATGAATGCAATCTTAGACATCAGTGATAATGCATGGTCATGCTGGGAGCAAGAGACAGAGAAAGAGTAGACAGACAGACAGAGACAGACAGACAGAAAGAGATGGAGAGAGACAGAGAGACAGAGATACACACAGAGAGACAGAGACAGAGAGAGACAGAAAGAGAAAGAGACAAAGAGAGATAAACAGAATGAGACACAGACAAAGAGAAAGAGACAGAAAGAGAGAAACAGACACAGAGAAAGAGACAGAGAGACACAGAGAAACAGAGACAAAGACAGAGACACAGAGAAAGAGACAGAGACAAAGAAGAGAGAAACAGATAAAGAGACAGGCAGAGAGAGAAAGAGACAGAGAGATAGAGACAAAAAAGAGAGAAACAGAGAAAGAGAAAGACAGAGGGGAAGGGGGAGGGAGAAAGAGAGAGAGAGAGAGAGAGAGAGAGAGAGAGAGAGCGGGGAGGATATGGAGAGGCTCCAGCCCTTGTGTGCAGCTGGTGAGGATGCAAAACCTCCCAGCTGCTGTAGAGAACAGAATGACAGCCACTTCAGAGATTAGACAATGGATTTATGAGACAGGGTGTGGTGACACACACCTGTCATCCCAATGTCCCAGAGCTGGATACAGGGGTCTAACATCAGCTATACAATAAGTTCAAGGCCTGAGTGGGATAAATGAGACCTTATTTAAAAAAAAAAAAGCCAAACAACATAAAGGGGGCTGGAGAGCTAGCACAGACTGCTCTTCCGCAAGGCCTGTATCAAGTGGCTCACAATCTGAGGCGGCCCCAGCTCCAGGGAGAGCTGCCTTACATCACTGCATTCATGTGCAAGAACCCTTGTGTGTGTGTGTGTGGTGTGTGTGTGTGTGTATTTTTTGTTTTGTTTTGTTTTTCAAGACAGGGTTTCTCTGTATAGCCCTGGTTGTCCTGGTTGTCCTAGAACTCACTCTGTAGACCAGGCTGGTCTTGAACTCAGAAATCCACCTGTCTCTGCCTCCTAAGTGCTGGGATTAAAGGTGTGCGCCACCACTGTCCGGCCTTTTTTTTTTTTTTTAAAGATTTATTTATTTTATATATATGCGTATATTGTCACTGTCTTCAGACACACCAGAAGTGGGCATCCAATTCCATTACACATGGCTGTGAGCCACTATGTGGTTGCCCAGGAATTGAACTCAGGACCTCTGGCAGAGCAGTCAGTGCTCTTAACCACTGAGCCATCTCTCAAGTCCCTCCCCCCTTATATTTTTTAAAGACTTAAAATGTACCCTAGCATATCCAGCTTTGAAATAGCACTATTCACAATAGCAAAACTCTGGGAGTCACCCAAATGCCCCAAGGCATCTGATGGATGGATGAATTAGCACATTGGGACCTGCCCACATAATGGGATAGCCTCCAGCCTTCAAAAGGAAGAGACTCCTATACTTGCTACCTCATAAGAGAGTCTTGAAAGAAGCCAGAGAGGGCTTTGAGACGGTTTACATGGATCAATCTTCATAGCAAACAACAAAGACTCAGCATACTGGTTCCTTTGTGGGACTGAGCTGGGTCACATCAAGCTGATCTATTCCCTGCCCACACTGGGCATCAGGATGAAGAAGATGCTGCCCTGGCCTGAAGACTTTTGTGTTTACTTCGCAAACTTCATTGAAAAGGGATTTTACATCCCTAGGCCTGGAAGGTCACCCCTGTCATCCCAACATTAGGGAGTCAGAAGCAAAAATAAAATAAATGGCATCCCTTGCATTTGTGGATCTAATCTGGAAGCTGGCCAGCTGTGAAAAGAAACTGAAGCTACAACTGACTACGCAAGTTGGTGCGGCTTGCCAAGAGCACAGGGTAGCCTCGGGCACAGGGTACCTTGGCCACTTGAGGTCTGGGAGACTGGGTCTGTCTAACCCACAGTGTAACCACCCTACCAATGCTCTGAGCAGTATGGGTATAAAAAGACAGCATCTAAAGCCCTGCATCTAAAGGGCCCATATGACGCCAGGGCTGTAGGATGCTGTACCAGAAACACAGCTGTTCTGGGGCAGGAGTGGGACAAAGGCTTTGCATCTGGAAATCATCCAAAGCTTCACAGCTGTCACAATAAAACCAGGAACCATGGAAGCCAGACCCTTGCAGTTCTGTGTCGCTCTCTGCTTAAATTTTTAGGGACAATGCCTTGCTGATAGGTGAGTCCTGACCCCAGCACAGTTCCTCCAGGGTAGACCCCCCCACCCCCATACTCAAAACCTAAGGTGGAAACTAAGGAAGACATCCAATGTTAGCCCCTGATCTACACTTCTCATGCACCCACACAGCTACACACATGAACATGTATACATGTGCATATGCACACATTCACTACATACTACACACAAAGATAAAGTTAAAACAGAAAAAGGAACAACTCCAGTAGAATCTACACATTATAATCGACTGTTTGGTTGATTTGGGGTTTGCCCTTTTTTTTTTTTTTAGATTATTTATTTCATGTATATGAATACACTGTAGCTGTCTTCAAACACATCAGAAGAGGGCATCGGATCCCATTACAGAATGGTTGTGAGCCACCATGTGGTTGCTGGGAATTGAACTCAGGACCTCTGGAAGAACAATCAATGCTCTGAACCACTGAGCCATCTCTCCACCCATGGGTTTTGCCCTTGGTTTTCTTCAGAGACAGGGCCTCATATAAGCCTGGCTGGCTAGACTGGAACTATCCTATGTACCTAAGAATGTTCTTGACCTCTGACCCTCCTACCTCCACCACCAAGTGTGAGGATTACAGATAGGCTACACCAAGCTTAGCTGGTTGATTTTGAGATGAGGGATCAAGGTAGGTGTCTTGCTAAAAATCACTCAGGCTGGCTCCGAACTCCCAACCCTACAGACTCAGTCTTGAGTAGCTGGAATTACAAGTACCTCACACCATGACAAGCTACATTCATCATAACCCTCCTTCCAGATCCCCAGATCCCTTAAAGACATCAGAGGGCCTCTTTTAACTCACAGGGAACACCAGGATTGCCTGTGTCCATCTGATGTTTACTGGGCTGATATGCACACCAAAGCTCTGGTGGTCAGGGACCACCATGTCTTTTTCTGTGAGGTCCCCTGTAAGCCTGAGCCCTGGCTGGGCCAGAGTGAAAGCCGACAGCTTGGTCAGTTTCTGCCCTTCCTGTGTTTTTGCATGGAACACACTACCACCTGTTTGGCCCCCATCCCAGTCAATTCTCTTTCTTACTGCCCAGTGTGGCTCCTCTACAGACAGTGCGGGTGGCTAGCTGGTCCTTCCCTTCCTCTGCTAAACCTGCAGACACGTGTCTGCCACAAGCACCCACACTCAGGACTAAACTCCTCTTTTCTGCCAATGACAGTTGGGGTAAAATCAGAAGCAGGATAAATAAAATCAGATAAAGTTTTAGGGTCCAAAGTGAGATCATATCCAGGTGCTTCCTGAGTGGGAAAAGCAGGTTGCAAACTTAAGTCCCAAGATCATTCCTTTTAAAAATGGGAATGAATTCTGCTCTTGAATTTCTGCATACAGTTACTGTGTGTGTGTGTATGTGGCTTTTCGTTTCGTGCTCTCAAACGTGGTCCTTAGAAAAAATAGTGACGGAGGGCTGGAGAGATGGCTCAGTGGTTAAGAGCACTGACTGCTCTTCCAGAGATTCTGAGTTCAATTCCCAGCAACCACATGGTGGCTCACAACCATCTGTAATGGGATCTGATGCCCTCTTCTGGTGTGTCTGAAGACAGCTACAGTGTAGTCATATACATCAAAAATAAATATTAAAAAAATATTAAAAAATATTAAAAAAGAAAGAAAGAAAAAGAAAAATAGTGATGGAGTTTTTAAAGTTGATTTTATTTATGTGTATGTACCCACAGATGCCAGAGAAGGATGTAGGGTCCCTTAAGCTGGAGAGACAGGTGGTTTGCCACCTGACATTGGTGGTGGAAACCAAACCCTAGTCCTCTGGAAGAGTAATAAATGCTTTTAACTCCAGAGACCCTAAAGTAAATCTGTACAGGCACAGAATGGACAGTAGATAGAGTTAAATGTATGATATTCTCTCCTTAGAAGCTGCCAAGGATCTCAGCCCTAGGAGGAGGTCCTGTGGCCTCATGCAGGGTTTTAGAGAAGCAAAGGATTCCTGTGGCCTAGGGGATGGTGATCTAATGACCCAACCGTTGTGGGTGGTGACAACCCTGGGCCGATGGTCCAGGGTTGTATGAGAAAATATGATGATCAAACCGTGGAGAGGAGTACCAGGCCTTTATGGTCTCTGCTTCAGTTCCTGCCTTAATGTCCCTCCATGACAGGCCATAATATGGAAGTATAAACCAAATAAGGCCTTTTCTCTCCCAGGTTGTTTTTGATGGGTGTTATAACATGGCAATGGAAAGCAAAACAGGATACTCTCTTTTGTTGATCCCTGACAATTCTTTTTCTTTCTTTCTTTCTTTCTTTCTTTTTCTTTCTTTCTTTCTTTCTTTCTTTTCTTTCTTTCTTTCTTTTTTTTTTTTTTTTTTTTGGTTTTTTGAGACAGGGTTTCCCTACATAGCCCTGGCTGTCCTGGAACTCACTCTGTAGACCAGGCTGGCCTTGAACTCAGAAATCTGCCTGCCTCTGCCTCTCAAGTGCTGGGATTAAAGGCATGTGCCACCAATGCCCTGCATTCCCTTGCAATTCTTAATAACTTTTTTTTTTTTTGAGACATGGTTCCTATGTATTCTGTACTGGCCAGGACCTCAGGAGGTAGATAAGAATGGCTTTGAACTTCTGATGGTTCTGCATCAACTACCCAAATGCTGGGATGTTAGGGATGCATCATCATACATTTAATGTGTGTTGGAGATCCAACCTAGATCCATTGTGTATGCTAGTCAAACACTCTTATCAACTTAGCCGTATCTCCAGTCCCCAAACCCAGTTTTTCAAATGTTAGTACTGTTGTTGTTATTGTATGTGTGTAAATGTGTGTGCATACCACACATATGTGTTGGTAGTTGGTTTTCTCCTTCCATGTGGGTCCTTGGTGACCTGAACTGTAGCCACAGAGAGGGATGCCCTGGGGGTGTCTGTGGAGCCCTGAGGACACAGGAGGGAGTCCTAAGATGCCTGCTGCGGCTACCTCCAGCCTCTTCCAGCCATCAGACCTGATGTACAAGGTTCCTCCTGAGGAGTGTGGGGTCAGCAGAACCGCTTTAAGCTGTGAGTGGATGCGAAGCACCGATCGCACACTCAGGCGGCCACTGCATAAAACAGTTGCCTAGACAAGCCAGGCAAACTGAGGGCCTGCATCTCTCTGTCTTTACATCTGTCAGTGAAGCCACGGGGCCCGGGGAAAAGGCCTTTTTTTTTTTTGGCCTGGAATCCTAATGGACCAGAGGTGAGACCGCAGTCACTTCGCGGTCACTCAGGGGACTGCATCCAGGGTCAGATCCCAGGGCAGACATCTCAGGCGCTCAGTCCTCCAGTCCTCCAAGATGAACGCCTACCTCTCCGCGCCTACCCCAGCGCCAGAACGTTGATTGCGAGGCGCCGCTCAGGACGAAGGGTTGGAGTCGGGAGGCCCAGAGGCGAAGGTCCACAGATGGTACAGCCTGTAATCCCCGCCCGAGCTGCAGATGGTTCCACCCAGCTCCACAAACCTTTATCCGAAAGGAGGGAGCAGAGGAGTGTGCAAAGGAGGCGTGGTCTACAGCGCTCTGGGCCACGCCCCACTGCGTGGTCAGGAAATGTAAGCTCTGCCTCTGGGGCGGGGCAGGCAGCTACTGGCGCCGGGGCTGGGCCGCTGGGTGGGGCCAGCCTGAGTGCGCGCCGCGGGGCGGGACCGGCCTCTGCCCCGCCCCTCTTGGGCCCTCCCCGCCCCCTGCCTCGCCCCGCCCCGCCCGCCCCGCCCCCTGCCCGCCGTCGCGCTGGGCGGGGGCGGGGCCCTGGGTCTGTAGGCCCCGCCCCCGCGGTGAATATTGATGCGGCGCGCGTCGGCGTCGCCCTCCTCCCATTGAGCGAGGCTGTGTCGCGTGGCCCGGCGTCGGCGTGACGGTTGGACGCGGGCGCGGCACTGCGGGTCCCGATTGCTGCAGCCGCTTGTCAGTGTGATGAAGATTGGCACCCAGGTAAGCTGTCACTCAACCGCTCCGCCGCCGCCGCCGCCGCCGCCGCTCTCGCCGCCGCCGTCCCTATCAATCACACCGGCCGAGGCCGCCGCTGCCGCCGCCTCCGCCGCTGCCTCTTCCGCCGCGGGCCGGGCGGGCGGTCGGGCGGGCGGTGCCCGGGGCCGCACTTGACCCGCGCCCGGGGCGGGGGCGGGGGCGGGGGAGGGGTGCGCCGATGGGGGAGGGGGCGCTGCGGCCGCGGCGCGGGGGCGCGCCCGGCTTGTTTTCCTGTGTGGGTTCAGGGGCGCGGAAATTTCTCGAAGGCGGCAGGGCCTCCGCGCTGGGCCCGCTCGGGTCGCGCGCCTAACCGTCGCTCACGGAGCGCGGCTCGCGGGCTGCGGGGGCGCGCGGGCCGGCGGGGGCGCGCGGCGGCGGGCAGAGGGCCGGGGGGCGGCGCGGCAGGAAGATGGCGGCGGGGTCGGCAGCCCAGAGGGGCGGCCCGAGCCGGTGCGTGGCTTCCCGCGGGAATCCGCGGATGGTGACAGCATGTCCCGCGTGTCCACCGCCCGTCGGGGAGAGCTTCTCGGAGCGCTTGGCCCTCCGTGCCCGCTCGGTGCATACCGGTGTAGGAAAGCGGTGCAGCTAGGAGCACCGAGCCCGGCGACTTCGACTTAGCGGCTCCAGGCTCCGGAGGCCTCGGCCTGCGCGGTCGGTCCCGCCGGGCCACCCGGGAGCGGGGACCGTGGGGGCCAAGTTTGAGCACACATCAGGGATTCTGGATAGCTGAGACGTGGGTGTCGGCCAGACAGGGAAGCTTCTTCCAGAAGTGCCTTTCTTTTTGTTGTTTTTGTTTTGTTTGTTTTGTTTTTAAAGATCTGGGTGCTTTCCACTAAAGGATGGAAGAGCACACCCCTAAGCAGGCCCCCTGTCCTGGCACTAGAAAAACGAGCTTTCTCTAAGCGCTCCAGGGAAAGATTTGACTGAGGCGGGAACGCGTGGCTAGCACGCTTTTTGTTGCTCATTCGGTGTCCAGGTGAGGCAGGCAAGGGTCCGCAAACTCTCCCAGCCTGTGGCCTGTGCATGCCGGGCATCCCGTTGGCAGTAGCACGTTGAGTCTTAGATCCACCACTGTGGTTCTTCCTTGCGGAACTTTGGCACCGGGGCACCAGGAGTTGATGCTCCTTAAGAGAGTCTCCTGTGCTTTAGAATAGAGGGAAGCATGGCGGGAAAGAGAGCTCTTTCCCCACAGTGGTCTCCCATTCAGGGGACAGCAGGTTGTTCTGTCTCCAGTTTACATTTAGTAACGTTTCTGTGGCCTTGTATCCTAACCTTAGGAAATCCTAATTGTGAGTTGTGGAAACAAAGTCACTGCAGGAGTAGTAACATTCAGTTACAGCTTCACTTTGGCCCGGCATTGTTAAAACCAGAACGGTTGAGAAGAAAAGAGATTTGCCAAGGTTCAAACTGTGAATCCAGAAGCTGAAACTTTCCCATGGTCAAAAAGAGTACCAGTCAAGCCGGGCAGTGGTGGCACGCCCCGACTGCCAGCACTCAGGAGACAGAGGCAGGTGATCTCTTTAGTCTGGTCTATAGAGCGAGTTCTCTATGGCTACATAGAGAACCCTGTCTTTTAAAAAAAGTATCGGGCCAAAGTGTCAAGTGAAAGTCTCATCAGAGCCCGGGATTATCTCACTGGGCTGAGCAGAGCCCTCCAAATCCTTTGGGAGTGTGGTGAGGTTTCTGTGACAACCTAAATGCTTTGTGGACATAACCTCACACTGGCCCTGCTCATCTCCTGATCTGATTGCCTTCCCCCATTGAAGCTACCTTAGATATTTTGTTTTTGTCAGTTTCTGTCCTGGTTAAAAACCCATGTGCATTTAGTTGTCTTTGGTAGGAATGTGCGTGGATGGATGTTCAGGGCCCTCTTCCTGACCTGGCTTTTTGTTGGCAGAGGTGACAAAGAATTCAAGTCATGCAACAGTCAGGAGAACTTGATGTCCTGCTGTTGTGGTATGGTCTAACAGTGGTTGAGGGTAAGAGGTTAGCCACAGCAGTTGGTGGGCTAGGCTGTCTTACAGTTAGCTGCGCTGAAACTGTTCTGTTTCCATCTTGTCTACAGTGAAAGTATGTTGTGTGTAGAAAAGGTTGATTGGTAGAATGAACAAAGTCTAGACTGGATGGTGCAAAGCAGACACCAGCCTGGCCTCAAAGGCAGCTAAGTGTTACATTACTGAGGTACCTTGCCTGCTACAGCCCCTGCTGTTCAGCTATTGTTTCTGGAAATTTCCCCCAGAAGGCAGTCAGTGTGGTGGCTGACCTGTGCTTGAGAACTGTTTTCTCTGATGTTCTCTGTGGTTCTTGGGACAGCATCATGGGAAAAGGATGGAGTAGCTTCTTATTCCAAGTATTTTCAGGGAGGTGGGGGGGGGGGAGCATCTGCAGAATCTTGATAATCACAGGTAGGGGATGTAGTTCACCAATAGAGCTCTTGCTTTACAAAGCCCTGATGTGATTCCAAACATCCCTACGCCAGATGATTATATCATCTTGGGCCTTTCTCTGAAATGGTAAGAGTGTGGTCATCCTGATGGGTAAAGTCACAAGGCCCTTCTTCCCTCTTGAGGTAAGCTGATTAGCATGGGTTGTCCCTGCTCTGTGTATGTATGGTGATCCTGTCACTTAAAGGCCTGTATAAGTTATTGGGCCCACCTTCTGATAGAGGGAAGCCTTCTGGTGACTATACATGTGCTCAGAGGGCTAAGATGACAGGAGTCCAGTGGGCTCCTTCTGTAGTCACCATGTTGTTTGGCCATCACCCAGCTCCACCTCCCTGTTCTCTCAGTCCTCCTCACTTTTGCCTTCTTTCCTTTTGTTAGCCATGGACATGAGACTTCTGAGCTCTCTCTTCTATATACCACTATCTGCACACGACCGCTACACTGGGAGCTGCCTTTTTAAACATCAAATGCCCCTTCTTTTTCTTCCCAGCAACCACAGTTTACTTTCTGTATGTCTGAAGTGCCAATTTTAGATATCCCATTTACATGGAATAACTTACCTTTTTGTGATTCTCATTTCACTTAGCAAAACTGCATCTGTATTTTAGCTTGTGTCCACATTTCCCTGTTTTTAAGCCTAATAAAGTTCCATCCTCTGTATGCCCTGCATTTTGTTCATCCACCATTGCTGAAATGTTGGTTCTGTCGGCCATGAACATGAGTGCCAGTATCTGGGCTCTGCTTTCAGGGCCTTGGGTACAGTCTCGGGAGGAGACAGATTGCCATGTCATGTTGGTTAAAGATCCATTGTCCTGTTTTTCCACAATAGCAAGGCTACACTCAGGGGTTCCAGATTCTCCACATCCTGGCATTTGGGTGCTTGGTTGTTTCGTGGCAGAAGACCAGAGCTCTGTAAACAGACAGGCGCTACTACTGAGCTACACTTAGAGCATCAGTCTCTGTGTGCTTGTTTTTAAGTTGCTGCCCTTGTGTGAGATGACATTTTATTGTATAATTGCATTTTCTAGTGATTACTGATGTTGAGCACTTTGCATGGGTTTATTTGACATTTGTGTGTTTTCTTTGGCGAAATTTCTTTTAAGATCGTTGCCCGTTTTTGAATCTAGTTTATGTGCATATATTTTATATATAAATTGTTAAAAGTACTTCTGTATCTGGCAATATCATATAATTTTATGCATGTTAACATAAATGTTTCTTATTTTAAAAATTTAAAGTTGGGCCAGAGAGATGGCTCAGCAGGTAAAGAAGGTAGTTTGCCACCAAGCCTGACACCCTGACTTCAGTCCCAGATCCCACATGGTGTAAGAAGAGAAGTGATTTCTACAAGCTTCCCTTTAACTTCCATACTAGCTGTGGCATTGTACACACATATAATAAAGAAATAAACTTAATTTAAAAATGTTAAGTGTCACAGTCTTTTTTTAGTATTTTATGGTTATGCCTGATATATCAGGGCCTTTGAGCATTTAACTTTTGACTTTGTGTTTTCCATCTGAAAGCTGGCTTTCTTCTGATCCACTCAATGTGGTACTGGCTGGGTTGACAGGAAATCTGGTGTGGAAAGGCAGCAGATGTTGGGAGAAGGGCCTGCTGGGGCCTCTTTCTACACTGCTCTGTCGATGTCCCTGAGCAGCACTGGCAGTGCCCAAGGGAGAAAGTTTGTCCTAGGGACAGCGTGCTTAGCTTGGGAGAGTTAAGGTCCCTTTTCTTCTCTTTCTTCCTTCGCTTTCCTTGTGGTAGGGATTGAGCCTGGTTTGTACATGGTAAACACACAATACCATTGTCCTCTGTGTCTCACAGGACAGTTTCACTGCTCTAATAACAAGGACATTATGCAAGTTTTGTGTGGCAGTTTGTATTGATACCGGTGATAATCATAGTCTTAAAGCTTTGATAAATAAATTTAATAGCTTTGATAGGCCATCTAACTTAGCTCAAATTAAATTCTAAAACCCATAAAATGTTTTTTGTTAGGGCCAAGGAGATAACAGGTAAGTGCTTGCTGCACAAGTGTGGGACCCCAAGCTCAGGTCCCCAGGATCCCACATAGAGCCTGATGTGGGAGCACATCTGTAAATCCCAGCACTACCATGAGATGGAAGGCAAAGAGACTTGAGATGCCCTGGGCCAGCTTGCCTGGCAAATGCAGCAGCAGACAAAAAGCGTGGAAGATGGCTGACCTGCATATAGTCCTGCTGTCAGTCAGATACATGCTGGCACTCGTCCCCCAAGGCTAACACAGTGTCTGTTAGACGAGTTGTGCTATGTCTTTAGTTAGATTCTGTACATTTTTGCTTTCATTTGCTGTGTAGCCCACGCTTGCCTCAAACCATTCTTCTGTTGAGCCTCCCATGTGGCCCAGCTGTCTGAGTGGGGGGTTGCAAGTATGCCACTGTGCCTGGCATAGGTTTTAATAAGATTTAATATCTGATTTTAGTTGGATATTAAGGTTTAAATGGCACATTCTCAAGCTTTGTTTGAAAACTAAAGTCATTTCTTGGCAGATGTTTTCCTTCAGATGAGTTACTTATTGACTGGCCATTGCTGTGCCGGGGGGTGGGGTGGGGGTGGGGGGGTGGGGGGTGAAAACCAGAGCTTTGTGTGAGTTATGAGCCCCAAAAAAGACTTCCTTTTTAAAAAAAGATTTATTTTAAATATGTGAATATACTGTCACTGTCTTCAGACACACCAAATTAAATTCAGAAGAGAGCATCAGATCCCTTTACAGATGGTTGTGAGCCACCGTGTGATTGCTGGGAATTGAACTCAGGACCTCTGGAAGAGCAACCAGTGAGCTCTTAGCCACCGAGCCATCTCTCCAGCCCCACTTGGGATTTCTTACACAACAAAACTCTCTTGACTTTATGCTGGGTGACTAATTCCCTAAAAAGCTACTGGAGAAGGTGTCCTTTTGAAGACAGACCTTCGCCAGTGTTTAGAAAAGCGCAGGTTCAGTTTAGACAAGGACCATCAATTCGTAAGGAGGATTAGTAATAGAAGAAAAATGTCAGACAGTCCAGCACTCTCCAGTGCTATCTTTAGCTGCCTCCTGCTGTCATGTCTGTCTCTCTCAGTGCTGATTTTGCTTTCTGCAGACACTAGAACTGAGCTTGCCTGCAATATCCAGCTCTTCTAGATTGGAGTTGTTTAGGCTAACTTTGATAGCAGGTAGCACTGGAGAATCTGTCCTAAAGGACCACAGGCTGCTAGGGCCTATCCAGTGACTTGATAAATATCCCTGAGTTGATAAATATTTTAGATGGGTGAAAAGTTGAGTATTCTAGAACTGCTAGGGCTACACAGAGAAACCTAGTGAAGACAGAGTCTCTTTGGTTAGCTGTGGCCCTAGAGCTAGGGATTATTTTGTGACTCTGTGTTTGTCCATTCAGGTGGAGCCTATATTTGTATGGCTCTGTAGCTAAGGGGTAGTAAGAGACAGACAGACAGACAGACACACACACACACACACACACCCCACCAGCCTGTGGTAGAGACCAGCCTGATTCAACCTTTTTTGAAAACTGTGTTCTCTTGTACATTTTAGTGGATATTTTAAAAAAGATATGTGTTTGAGTGTTTTTGCCTGTGTGTATGTATGTATGTATGTGTACCACATATGTGCCTGGGGCCTATGGAGGTCAGAAGATAGCACTGGATCCTCTGGAAGTGGAGTTACACGTGATTGTGAACTGCTGTGTAGATTCTGAGAAACAGAGTCCATCCTCTTGAGCACCATGTACTTCCATGTTACCCAGGTTTGCCTTAAACTAGACCCAAGGGATCATCCCGAATTAGCTTCTTGGGTAGCTGGGGATGCACCTGCACGCCTGTCTTCCAAGCATGTTCTGTGTAACTGATAATGCAGGATTGCTATTGAAACCAACTGGGATAGAGCTATTGACTTTAGTTAGTGTAGTATGAAAATAACCAGTTGATAACTGAAGGTAGGCAAGGACAGGGGAACTTACACATACCGGATGACCAACAGAAAAAAAGTGTTTGTTTTTTTATAAGATACGTTTCCTCTGTGTAATAGAGCCCTGGCTGTCCTGGACTTGCTTTGTAGACCAGCTGGCCTCAAACCCACAGAGATCTGCCTGCCTCTGTCTCCTGAATGTTGGGATTAAAGCCATGTTTCACCAAGCCCAGCCAGAAAAACTTTTTTTAAAAAGATTTATTATATATGAGTACACTGTAGCTGTCTTTAGACACCCCAGAAGAGGGCATCAGATCTCATTACAGATGGTTGTGAGCCACCATGTGGTTGCTGGGATTTGAACTCAGGACCTCTGGGAGAGCAGTCAGTACTGTTAACCGCTGAGCCATCTCTCCAGCCCCCCAGAAAAACTTTTTAACAAAGGAGATTGAGAAATAAAACCAGGGGACATAAGCCCAAAATATCAGGAATCACAATGAGTTTGAAGGAACTTAATCTCTTATCTGATGAAGCTCCAGGTCAAGCAGAAAGATGACATCGAGCCAGATGAGCTGCTGTCAGCTGAGACTGACGGGTAGATGGGAAGCAAGGGGTGGGGACAGCCTACCAGGAGCAACTGCCAGGGAAGACAACTCCTGTGTCAGTACTTGATGGAAGAGAAAAGTACTGGGGACCTGTCTGTGTGTCACTCAGTATCAGTATAGGTGTTAAACTTTGTATATCTCATATTATCTTTACCCAAACTGATTATAGCAAACTAGCATACATATACAGGCAGACAAACAGGCAGGAAGGCAGTCAGTCGGTCAGTAGACAGACAGACAGACAGACCACTCCATCTCCTGAGACTCCCAGCAGCCCAGTGACCAAGTAGTTCTCAAAGGAGAGTGTCAGGAAGGACATGAGCCAGATCTCTCTGTCAGGACCTCACATGCTTCATGAATCAGAAATGTCTCTGGATATTGCTAGATGTATGTCCCTTGGGTGCCCAAACTGTCTACAGTTGAGAACTGCTGGTCCAGAGGATTTAAACTTTCTGACAAATGAACCAATAAACATGAGCAGAAATTTGTGTCTAATAAAATATAGATTGTCTCCACCACATAAACACTTAGCAAAATTAGCCCTGTGTTCAGATTTTAAAAATCCTCAAGTTTTAGAAAATTAAATCCTAGCCAGATTTTTTAGCCATTTAGAGGCAGAGGCAGGAGAATTGCTGTGAGTTCAAGGCTAGCCTGGGCTGCACAGTGTCTCAAAAGACAGACCTGTCTCCTAAAATGGAGAGAGGAGAGCCCAGGTATGGTAACATCTGCTTGTGATTGCAGCTCTCGGGAGTGGAGGCTGCATTGGGGGCTCAAGGTTCTCTTCAGCTATGAGACCTATTCTCAAAAACAAAGCCTGAACAATTCTATGAATGAGAATTTGAGACTACAGTAATGCAACCTATATAGGGACTTTGTGTATATTTATATAACTTCTGTATATTTCTTGGAATAAAGAGATTCAGAGACTCTACCTGTGAAGTAGGGCACACTTTTAGCACTCAACAGGCAAAGCCAAAAGGATCTCTTGAGTTTGAGACCAAGACACACAGTGAGTTCTAGGTTAGACCTGGTCTCAAAAAACTATTTTCTGCCTCTGAATAAATGAATGACTATAATTGTTTTCTGGCTTACAAATGACTAACATTATACATCCTCCCCTTCAGGGTAAAGCAGAGACAGTATTCAAGAGAAACAAATCCACAAGTATATTTACTAGAAAATAAGAAAGTAAGCAGATTGAAGTTTCAGCTTAAGACAAAAGAAAAGTAAAATTAATCCAAAGAGGGAAAACCTGATTTTGTGTTTTTTAAATTTGATTACGAAGAAATTAGAGAAAAATAATTTTAAAAAGGATATAGAAAGATAGATTGAAGGTGACAAATAGGACCACATCACATTGTCTTTATTGTCTTTTCTTTCTTTCGTTCTTTTTTTTTTTTCTTCTTCTTCTTCAAGACAGGGTTTCTCTGTGTAGCCCTGGCTGTCCTGGAACTCACTCTGTAGACCAGGCTGACCTCGAACTCAGAAATCCGCCTGCCTCTGCCTCCCAAGCACTGGGATTAAAGGTGTGCCACCACTGCCCAGCTTAGGACCACATCACATTGGGGCTGGAGAGATGACCTAGAGGTTAAGGTTACTACACTGCTACTCTTCAAAATGAGCCTTCTATTCTCAGCACCTACGTGGCAGCTCACAACTGTAACTCGAGTTCCATGGGATCTGGTGCACACTTCTGGCTTCCGAAGGCGTCAGACACACACGGTACACAGCTGTGCATGCAGGCAAAACCTTCATGTATGTATAATAATAAAAAGGTCAGCACATGCTGCATGATGACTGCCTCTGGGGAGCTGTGGGTCATGTATGGGGAAAGCAGGGTCTGAGCTGACTTCCAGGTAGAGAGCATCTAGAACAGGCCCCAGGCACAGATGAGTGAGTTCTATGGAATTTTCATAAAACAAGTCATTCCTGTTTTGTACAGACTTCAGGAGTTCTCACTCAACTAAATAATTGAGCTTGAGCTGTATACCCAGCATTGGGAATACCCGAAGACTAGAAGCCGCTAAAGTTCCTATCTGGAATGCACAGAAGTTTGTGCCTGGAGAGACATGAGCTCATCAGCGACTGTCAAAAGCAGTGATTTATTACAGCTGTGGTCCTGACTGGAAGGGAGGCGGACTTTGCTCCGAGCAGCTAGCGAGGGGTCAGGGGCGACTTCACAGTGAGATGACGGCTGTGTAGAGGAGAGTATGTAGAAGCCAGTCTACATAGAAGTGGAAACTCTTTGGAGGCTGGGAGAAGATACGGTGGAGCCTGCAAGAAGCCCGGGGCGGCTGGATGGGTCAGGGAGAAGGGAAAACCAAGGCCCAGCCATCACCCGGACATGCTCAGAATAATGGTTTTCATCTTGTGGCCAATCACATCCCTGAAATATCTTAGACAGATGTGTTAGCATCAGGTTGAAGTTTCAAGAAGCTCTTAAAAGACTTGGGATCAAAGCAGGAATGAGAGCTAGTTGAGAAATAATAACTTTGTAGGGCATGTCACACCTAGGCACTTGAAAAGGCTTGGACAGCTTTGGACAGCTCTGTAACAAGAAGATTTCTTAAGTGTTTTTTTGTTTTTTTGTTTTGGTTTTTCAAGTCAGGGTTTCTCTGTGTAGCCCTGGCTATCCTGGAACTCACTCTATAGACCAGGCTGGCCTCGAAATCAGAAATCTGCCTGCCTCTGCCTTCCAAGTGCTGGGAATAAAGGCATGCGCCACCACTGCCCTCCAAGTCTTATTTTTAATGACGTTCTTAAATGCTTAAATTACCTGTTATCCTGCCACCCACCAGAGGTAGTGGGAAAGAAAGGATACAGGGGAAGTGGGCCTGTTTAGAAAGGTTCTTTGGAGCAACTCCATCTGTGTTGTCTGGAAGTCTAAAGTTCAGTTCACAGATCAGCAGTGGCAGCTCGATCCATTCGCAAACACTTCAGATACACCAGCAGTCCAGTTCGGTAGTCGGGTTAGCCGACAGTGGTGACATGGCCTAGCAGAGACAGCCAGGCCTCAGCCTTGGCATGAGTCAGCAGAAGGGACCGACAGGAACACCAGAAGTTCTAGGTTGTGCCTCTCTCAGGGAAGCAATCACCAAAGATGTGAGGCCCACAAGCGGTGTACAACCAGCTGTTCCGGCAAGCCAAGCTCTGTCCCCGTCACTCTGTGGAGTCCCGTTTATACCCTCCAAACACCACGTGTCCTCCACGTGCCTTGCCTCAGCAGGTGCATCTGATTCAGCTGACATCACTCTGCCAATCAGCCCGAGTCAGCAGGAGCAGCAGGAAACTGCAGCACACCACCACAAGTGTTTGGGTGCGTTTCTCTCTGTGGAGTCCCCACAAACGCAGCTCAACTAAGTAATGTTAGGTGGACCAATACACGTGTGTTGTTAGCAAAGAATCCTTCATCACATGTCCTTTCACACGCTTGCTTTAGCAGAACATCCTCTCTCCTATATCTGCTTCAGCTAAATGTTCCTTCAGAGTCCACCTGAGCCTTTCACACATGAGTCCGCTTTCACGTGTTTGCCCCAGCAAAACACCACCCAGCCGACTTTACAAAGAACCCTTATGGTTCCACCTCACGGCTCCACTGCTGCGCTCTCCTGTTTGCAGTTCCCGCACCCTCATTCTTAAGTTGGCTCCATTCTTGGCTTGTAGCTTTCCCCACAGAAACCCTGCATCGTCAGTGTCTTTCTCACACATAGAGGGTCTCCCATCTCATGTCAGTTAATGCTCAGTTTCACGTATCACTTAGGCCTACCTGCAGGGACGCCAGCCCCATCACACTTTACCTGGTCTCTTAGACCATCCTTTGAAAACTGGGTACAAGTCAGGCATCACATCCACGCACAACTTAGGAGAGGGGGAACACTTTGACTCACAGACTTGGAGGTCTCAGCCCATGGTGGGCTGCCCGTTGCTTTTAGGCCAACAGCAAGGCAAACACCATGAAGGCCATGGCGGAGGGTAACTGCTTATCTCCTGGTACCCAGTAAGCAGAGACAGGAAGGGGCCAGTCTAGCTACACCGGTTATTCTTCACAGTGCAGTCCTGTCTTAGAACTCTTGTGGTCTCAGAGCTTTCTCTTGTCCCTGTTTATTTTCATGAATATTTTACATTACTAAAGAACAACTCACCCAGTGGCCCCGTTAAAAACAGTAAGGCGAATTTACTTCTGGGGCACCCCAACAGACACGGGACTAAGCTGGTAGCTGTGCAGTGGGAGGGAGGCTGGCTCAGCTTTCAACCCTGCAGGAGAATCAGGAGAATGGAAACAGAGAGCCCACAAGGAGGAATTTTCTGGATGGAAAACTTGGCATGGATCTTGTTTGTGGGAGGAATTTGGAAAAGCCTGAAGATGAGAGAAGTTTTTGATCTCTCTAGGTGGAGGCGGATGAGTGGTTTCAGAAGGAGCCTGGAAGGCCGGAAGGCTGACAGAAATGTGGAGAGTAAATACTGGGCATCTACAAGGTTTCTAACAAGAATAAGAATCCCATTGAGAATCAACTAAAGGCTATTTGTGGTCATTCAGGCAAAGAACTTGCCTACAAATCTGGATGGGAAATCAATAGGAGACGGTATGGATGTGACAGTTCTTGTTGAGGGCAGGCCAGGGTCACCAGACACCTGGAGATGTTGTAGGTGTTCGGATATCAGAGGCCAGTAGTCTGGCCAGATCTACAGGACTGAGGTCTCTTATTAAAGGCAGGACTACCCTAACAGCCACAGTTGTATAGCAGCCCTGCTTGAGAAAGGGATCAGAGGAGATCCCTTCTCAGAGTTCACAGGAGTGGCCAACAGCAGCATTGGCCCAAAGCCCCACCCTCCAGTCCAGTCAGCCTAGGGAAGATCCTGTAAGTTTGAAGTACCACCCCCCACCTATGTTTTTGAGCACAAGTTCTAGGCTCATCTTCTATTCCTGTTAAGTACCCATTGCTATTGGTACTGTGTCCCTTTCAGTGGATGGAACAAGTATGTGTGGAGATATATCATGCATGGATGTCTGAATCTGTATCTCTCTGCATTCAAACCGTGCATTCACACTAACAGTTCCGTTTCCCCAGCACCATAGAGTGCCTTGAAATTCGCCTGTTTGCTGTTTGGGAAGCCTGGCTCAGGTAGTTCTTGTATCTTCCTTCCCCTCCTGGAATCTCCTGGTCTTAAAAAGGCAAAAATAAAACAAAAACTGCTCCAGTATATTCAGTCCCTCCCTCCATTGGCCCAGAGGAGGCCCGTGAGTCTGTCAGTCACTTGTCTGCTGCAGGGAGCTCTCTGTAGATGCTTCTGCAGGGCCTCTCAGGCATGCTTTGTGAGCAAGAGTTGATAGGAAGTGACCATTGTATTCTTGGAAGAGTTAAGAGCGATTGCAGAGCTGAACTCTGTGTGTGGGTTGTGAGAGTCCTGCAGCTGGCTTAGGGTGCCTGTCCCTTCTGCTTTCAACTGAACATTCCCTCTGTCCCCGCAGTAGTGGGGAAGTTCATAGTGTGTGTGAGTGTGTAGGCCTGGTCCAGATTGGAGATGGGTCTCTTGGTCACTCTGATCTCCCATAGCCCAACTCCCAAGATGATGTGATAAAAGACTGTTGTCTCAAGAAAAGAGCAATGGGATTATGAGGCTGGGAACATGTGTAGGTACTAAATACTGACCCAGTGTACCCACCAATGGGAGTGCGACACAGTGATGTGTCACTGAGTACAGCCATAGTGCTCTGACACTACAGTGGGAGGTTCCCCAGGACCTTGTTCTGGACAACAGGCACAGAGAGACTAAATCTCTGGGTTGCTACACTGTCCCTGGCTTCCCACGTGTGTCCATTGGCCATCGTCTTTTACCCAGATGACTGCCCAGGAAGCCTCCTCAGTGAGCCTGGAGGACATTCTCCCAGGGCTGGCACCTCTGCCATGTGCAGCATGGAAAGTGTCCAGCGAGGACTGTCTGGAAGCATACAGGACCAGATGTTTGTGTGACACAGTCACTTCTGGACTGACCTGATTTTGATGGAGAACTGTCAATATACTGTTGGATTCGAGGTCTGACTTCCCTGGAAGATACAGTGCCATTCACAGCAGAGTCCCTCTCCACCCCACATGGCCAAAAGCGGGTTATCTACTCGATGGAGTCCATTGGCTCTTTGGCTGTGTTTGGAAAGCAAGTTGTTTAAAATACTTTTATAAGAGGTTGGGTATGGTGGCACACACCTTTAATCCCAGCACTCAGGAGGCAAAGTCAGGCAGATCTCTGTGAGTTCCAGGACAGCCAGAGCTATGGAGAAAGACCCTATTTCAAAAACAACAATAAACTTTTATAAGGCTGGCGAGATTGTTCAGTAGTGAAGATCACTTGCTGCACCTGCAGAGGACCTGTTTAGTTCCCAATGCCCACAACTCAACTCCTGGAACTCTAGTCCCCGAGACCCAATGTCCCCTGCTTCTACATGGTACACATAAGCTCACACAGGCACACATACATACACTAAAATTAATCATGAAGAGATACTTCTGTATCTTCAGCATCTCAGGCCTCCAGAGACTTACACCTCTGCTTGACTAATGGCTGAAGAGCATCATTTCCCAGCCTCTGTGTGGGCTTCTCACTCCCTAGGGATCCAGGAGGAAGGGGGTACGGATGATGCAGCTCATAGCTAGCCGTGTACATGGAATGGGAGAGGGTAGGCAGAGCTTCTGGGGAGGGGGACGGCCTATGCTGGGAGAAAGTGGAGACAGGAGGTGGGTTTGAGGGTGTGTACTCTTGGAGAAGGCTGATGGCTGGGGATGGGCTTGGGTAGAGGCAATAGTCACGTGACCAGATTTGCATTTTAAAAAACCTAGGGAATGGTATGGAGCAAGGCCAGACTTAGGCTCTGGCAGGCAGGCGGAAGCTGCAGACATGGTGGACTCTGAGGGGCTGTGCTGTGCTGGATCTGAGGGCGGAAGTGCAGGTGGAGGCAAAAACTGAAGAGAAGCCAGGGTTTGGAAGATAGCCAGACTGTAACCACAGCCAAGAGCAGTAAGAGACGCTCTGGAGCAAGCTGCGGTTTGTGGGTCTCTGTCTCAGAATGGGGTCCTGGGTGAGGTGGGATTTAACCTGGAGACCAGGCATAACACGGCCCATGACTTTAATCCCAGCACTTGAGAGGCAGAGGCAGGTGAATCTCTGAGTTTGAAACCAGCCTGGGCTACATAGTGAGTTCTAGGACACCCTGGGCTACATAGTGAGACCTTGTCACCAAAGGGGAAAAAAAAGACAAGAATATTTAACTTGGTTGTCTCAGTGCACTCACCCCGCCTTCTGAGGGGCTGTCTGGAGCACTGCTTCTTTTACGTGTCTCCTCCCCTCCTATACAGGCAGCTCTTAGGAACTCGATGCTCCGGTGGGAGGGTTGGGGCCATGGGTCTTTTCTGTCCCCCCCCCCCCCCTTCTCCCAGCACACAGTCCTTCTGCTCACCAGCTACTGACCCAGTCCTCCTCTTCCTGATCCCGGGGAAGTTCTTAACACGGTTAGCACTCCCCCACCTCGGCCCCTCTCTGCGTAGTGTGAGCAGCCCTGCTCTGCTTCCCTTGTTACCCTGTGCCCTCCTAGCCTCTGACCTCCAGGCCAGCCCCTCCCACACTGTCTTCTGTCTTTCTTCTGGTCTCTTCAGTCTCTTGGCTTCATATCGTGTGTGTATGAGCATTTGCTTACTAGGACTTCTGTGCTAAGTGACCACAGATTGGGACTATTAAACGGGACAGGGCTCACCTAGCCCGAGTGAGGCTCTGGATTTAATCCCTACCACCCACCCCAGCCCTGAAGTGGATTCTCTCATGGCTCTAGAAATCCGTGGTCAAGGTGTAGACAGGGCTACACTGGCTCTGTTGGCTCTAGGGGTCTGTGCTTGCCTCTTCCAACTTCTGGTAACCCAAGCAGTGCTTAAGCTTCCTGGACTTAAAGGTGTATTACTACAGTGTACCACCATCTTGCCATCATGAGCGTCTTGTATTATCTCAAGTCTTCCTCTCCTCTTATCCAGACAGCCCGTTACTCCTAAGCCCAGAGGAATTTCATCTCAAGACCCTTAGTGTCATTCCGTCTGTAAGACCCTGTTTCTAAATCTGGTCCATGCTCAGGTGCTGGGTGTTAGATGGGAGGACTCAGCTCATCTCCATGTACCCACTGTACCCTGATGGTGACCGAGTGATTCCGGGAAGGGATCTTGAGACTCGTCTGCAGCCTGAGATGTCCTGCCTTGTTTCCCTCCCAAGCCACGGAGCTGTTCTTAGCTGTTGCTCGTCCCGGGACCCACGGCTCTGTTCTTCCAGGTGCTCAGGTGGGAAGCTTGGACCCATCCCTGCTCCGTCGTCCACCTGCAGGCTCCTGCTCACTTTCTCTGACTCTTGTGCCTCCAGCTCCCCGCCTTGGTCCCTGTGCCCCTCAGCCATTCCGTCTGGTCTGTCCGTGTGGTCAGAGCATGCGTCACCCACTGCTCACACCTGCTGTTGGTTTCTACCCACCGACTTGCTGTCCTCGCTGTAGCTACAAACTCACCTGATCAGACACATCCCTACCATGTTTTCCATTCTGTTCAGCCATCTTGTCTCCTGGCTTCCTTCTGCACAGGGGTGGTAGGTGGCCGGCTACCACTTCACTAGTCAGACCTCTCCTCTAAGGTGCCTACTGCCCCGTCAGCCTGTGTCCCAACCTGGATCCCATACCTCATCACTCCTGACATGGGCTTGCCAGTTTGCCAGTAATTTGTGCCTGTGCCCAAGCCATCTGTCCTCATAGCATCCAGTGGATTCCCATGTTGGTCCCTTCTCCTTGTCTAGCTCACGTCCGGTCAGCTGTGCGGCCTGGCCCCGTTATGTAAAGTGAGCCTCATGTAAGAACCCCCAGGGGCTACCGTGTGCTCGAGAGGTGGGCTAGCTCTTGCTACCACTACCCTGCTGGAGGGCTAAGCCCTGCCCTTCTTTGAGCTATCTCAAGGTGTGCTGCTCACTCCTGCCCGGGGCTTGCCCTGCCCGGGCTGAATGTGCTTCTGCGGAGCACGGAATCGAGTAGAGCTATCCTTCCTTTGGTTACCTTAGCTGCTTCTGCTAGTGCAGAACTAGCGACGTACCTGCCCTTGGCCTCGGAGTGACTAGGCGGGCTCCAGCTTGCTGCTCAAGGCCAGCTGGGGCTGCCCCACAGCCTCAGCCCGCCCCCCTCCCATGCCTGTCAGACCCTAGCCATCTGTCCAGCTGGGCAGCACTGTTGGAGGGTTTTATCATCACTAAGCAGAGGGCCATTGCTTCCTTATTTGTGCTACGCGCAGGTCTGTCGGGGCCTCTGCACCTGTGGGCACATTATTTCCGTTTCACACTGGCCCTTTCCTTTCTTTCCCCCCTAGTCTCAGCAGGCTATCAAGCCTTTCTTAGATGGCCCTTCCCTGAGGAGGCCTGCTCTGCCCACACATCCTGGGAACCCCTCCATACTTTCCTTTTCTCCTCATGCTCCTATCCTGGGGTGCCTCTGGTGTCTCTCCTCCTGCCCCCTGTTCCGCCCTCCACTGCCATATACTCAGGGACTCGGGGTCTCTCTAGGCCGACTCCTGTGCTTGGTGTCCCAGGCCCCTACCCAGTGCCTTTTATGTGGAGGAATTTACTGGCTCCTTGTTAGGGGATAAAGGAGTGTGGTTGACCATATGCTAGCGGGTTGGGGCCCAGCACTGTAAGACGAGTGACTGCTGAGCAGGTGTGGTGTTGCCAGGGGGGGGGGGTTTGCTTAGAGTTCAGGGATTGCCCCTCCATGTAAAAGTAGCCAGGTTTTAGACATTATGTGATGCTGTGGGATAAAGACAAGGCATGCTGAGGGCGTTTTAACCGTGCTCTTCTCTCTTATTTCCATAGACACCGTTCGATTCTGACTCAAGATGATCTGATGTCTGAAGTGGACCCTCACCAACCATGATGGCTACACAGACGCTAAGTATAGACAGCTATCAAGATGGACAGCAAGTAAGGCCTGACTTAGACCGCCAGGCCACCTGACACTAAATTCAGACAGCATTCTGTGGCAGTCTCCATGAGCTTACACATCCAACTTTAAATGTAGGAGGCACCCATTACTATCCAAGCTCACAGCTGTCAGTTGTTCATGTTAACTCCCTAGGTGACACCACCTCCTGGCCTGCCACCAAACCAGCTGTAGGCTATTTTATTGTGCATGCAAGCATGTGGTGCTGGGAATTAAAGCTGGGCACTTGCTGGCTTGTGGTGGTGCGTGCCTTTAATCTAGCACTCAGGAGACGGAGGCAAAAGCCAGCCTGGTCTATGGAGGGAGTTTCAGGATAGCCAGGGCTACACAGAGAAACCCTGTTTCAAACAACAACAACAACAAAAAACCAAAACAAAATAGGCACTGACCTAGCATTTGTGAAGACCTGGGTTGTTTGCTTCACTGGAAGGAAAAACAAGACAGAAAAACTGGGTGGGTGTTTTGTGTTTTTGCAATGTTAGTAATGGAGTTTAGGGTCTTATGCTCGGCAAACACTTTAATGCTGGTCCCCTTTAGCTAGGTGTTCTAGAAACAGTCTTTCTGCATAGCTTAGACTGGCCTTGAACTCCCAACCTATCAGCCTGTCCTGAGTGCTGGGGCATAGGTGTGTGCCATGCTTGTTTGTTGCATATAGGGCATGTGTACCACAGGGCATGTGTAGAGGTCAGAGGACAAGCGTCCAGAGTCAGTTCTCCCTCCTCTGTGTGTGGACCAGGCTCCTAACTCTCCACAGTCAGTTCTCCCTCCTCTGTGTGGACCAGGCTCCTAACTCTCCACAGTCAGTTCTCCCTCCTCTGTGTGGACCAGGCTCCTAACTCTCCACAGTCAGTTCTCCTTCCTCTGTGTGGACCAGGCTCCTAACTCTCCACAGTCAGTTCTCCCTCCTCTGTGTGGACCAGGCTCCTAACTCTCCACAGTCAGTTCTCCTTCCTCTGTGTGGGGACCAGGCTCCTAACTCTCCACAGTCAGTTCTCCTTCCTCTGTGTGGACCAGGCTCCTAACTCTCCACAGTCAGTTCTCCCTCCACTGTGTGGACCAGGCTCCTAACTCTCCACAGTCAGTTCTCCCTCCTCTGTGTGGGGACCAGGCTCCTAACTCTCCACAGTCAGTTCTCCCTCCACTGTGTGGACCAGGCTCCTAACTCTCCACAGTCAGTTCTCCTTCCTCTGTGTGGGGACCAGGCTCCTAACTCTCCACAGTCAGTTCTCCTTCCTCTGTGTGGGGACCAGGCTCCTAACTCTCCACAGTCAGTTCTCCCTCCTCTGTGTGGGGACCAGGCTCCTAACTCTCCACAGTCAGTTCTCCTTCCTCTGTGTGGACCAGGCTCCTAACTCTCCACAGTCAGTTCTCCCTCCACTGTGTGGACCAGGCTCCTAACTCTCCACAGTCAGTTCTCCCTCCTCTGTGTGGGGACCAGGCTCCTAACTCTCCACAGTCAGTTCTCCCTCCACTGTGGGGACCAGGCTCCTAACTCTCCACAGTCAGTTCTCCCTCCTCTGTGTGGACCAGGCTCCTAACTCTCCACAGTCAGTTCTCCCTCCACTGTGTGGGGACCAGGCTCCTAACTCTCCACAGTCAGTTCTCCTTCCTCTGTGTGGGGACCAGGCTCCTAACTCTCCACAGTCAGTTCTCCCTCCTCTGTGTGGGGACCAGGCTCCTAACTCTCCACAGTCAGTTCTCCCTCCACTGTGTGGACCAGGCTCCTAACTCTCCACAGTCAGTTCTCCCTCCTCTGTGTGGGGACCAGGCTCCTAACTCTCCACAGTCAGTTCTCCTTCCTCTGTGTGGGGACCAGGCTCCTAACTCTCCACAGTCAGTTCTCCCTCCACTGTGTGGACCAGGCTCCTAACTCTCCACAGTCAGTTCTCCCTCCTCTGTGTGGGGACCAGGCTCCTAACTCTCCACAGTCAGTTCTCCCTCCTCTGTGTGGACCATGCTCCTAACTCTCCACAGTCAGTTCTCCCTCCTCTGTGTGGACCAGGCTCCTAACTCTCCACAGTCAGTTCTCCCTCCTCTGTGGGGACCAGGCTCCTAACTCTCCACAGTCAGTTCTCCCTCCTCTGTGGGGACCAGGCTCCTAACTCTCCACAGTCAGTTCTCCCTCCTCTGTGTGGGGACCAGGCTCCTAACTCTCCACAGTCAGTTCTCCTTCCTCTGTGTGGACCAGGCTCCTAACTCTCCACAGTCAGTTCTCCCTCCTCTGTGTGGACCAGGCTCCTAACTCTCCACAGTCAGTTCTCCCTCCTCTGTGGGGACCAGGCTCCTAACTCTCCACAGTCAGTTCTCCCTCCTCTGTGTGGACCAGGCTCCTAACTCTCCACAGTCAGTTCTCCCTCCTCTGTGTGGGGACCAGGCTCCTAACTCTCCACAGTCAGTTCTCCTTCCTCTGTGTGGACCAGGCTCCTAACTCTCCACAGTCAGTTCTCCCTCCACTGTGTGGACCAGGCTCCTAACTCTCCACAGTCAGTTCTCCCTCCTCTGTGTGGGGACCAGGCTCCTAACTCTCCACAGTCAGTTCTCCTTCCTCTGTGTGGGGACCAGGCTCCTAACTCTCCACAGTCAGTTCTCCCTCCACTGTGTGGACCAGGCTCCTAACTCTCCACAGTCAGTTCTCCCTCCTCTGTGTGGGGACCAGGCTCCTAACTCTCCACAGTCAGTTCTCCCTCCTCTGTGTGGACCAGGCTCCTAACTCTCCACAGTCAGTTCTCCCTCCTCTGTGTGGACCAGGCTCCTAACTCTCCACAGTCAGTTCTCCGTCCTCTGTGGGGACCAGGCTCCTAACTCTCCACAGTCAGTTCTCCCTCCTCTGTGTGGACCAGGCTCCTAACTCTCCACAGTCAGTTCTCCCTCCTCTGTGGGGACCAGGCTCCTAACTCTCCACAGTCAGTTCTCCCTCCACTGTGTGGACCAGGCTCCTAACTCTCCACAGTCAGTTCTCCCTCATCTGTGGGGACCAGGCTCCGAACTCAGCTTGTCATCAGGCCTGGCAGCAAGCGCTTTCCTCTGCTGAGCCTGGCTAGCCCCTGCTGTTGTTTGGGGAGGCAGGGGCTCCTGCTCTCCGCCTTGGACTTGAGTCAGTGCTGCCTCAGCCTTCTGAGCATGAGAGAGATTACAAGTAGGGAACCCTGGGGCTGGACAGGTGGCACGGCAGTAAGATTCTATAATCTTGGACTGGAGAGACGGTTCAGCAGTTAAGAGCACCGACTGCTCTTCTAGAGGTCCCGAGTTCAATCCCCAGCAACCCCATGGTGGCTCACGACCATCTGTAATGGGATCTGATGCCACCTTCTGGTGTGTCTGAATACAGTGATGTGTACTCATACACATAAATTAATCTTAAAAAAAAAAATCTAGATTGTATATTCTCTTACAGAGGATCTGAGTTCAGTTCCCAGAATCCCTGGCAGCTTACACCTGCCTGTGACTCCAGCTCTGTAGTATCCAGTGTCCGCTTTTGGACTTCAAGGGGCACCTATGCTCATGCTCGTATATACCCACTCACCACCATGCAGATACATCATTTAAAAAATATAAGGAAATCAGAATAAAATAAAATGGGAATCCTATGGCTTTATCTCCCCAGTGGTTAACACAGGATGGCACTGTCCCTGTATCGCCGCCCTTGGTGGGGCTTTCATTGCAGACCTTGTGTGTGCTTGGACTGTTGGGTTTTGATGAGGGTAACTTCTTGATGGTCTGCTCACTGAGGCTGCCCAGTGTTTTCATAGGTGTGGTGTGAGCGCCCATGGCAACTGAGGGGAAGGAGCTCCGCCCACTTACTGGCCCAGCCCCTCCTTACAGCCGGGTCCTCCCTGTTGTGTTCCTACTGGGCAGCGCAGGCAGAGGAGGACTGCCACCTGCCCTCTTTCACCCCAGCCTGAGGATGTGAGGGAGGCCAGGGAAGTCTGTCAAGGGTGTCTGGGAGGGCAGGCGAGCTCTGTTTCCCTTTCCTTGACGACCAGTTTTGCACCTGTTCTGTCTAGTTGCAGATACTTGGTTTTCTTCAGTGTTTTTGCTATTTTGAGTCTGCCTTAGCTTTTTCCTTCATTCTCCTTGCTTCCCTTCCCCTCCCCTGCCCACTCCTTCCCTCCCCTCCTCTCCCCTCCCGTTTCCTCCCCTCCCCTTCTTCTTGCTCTTCCTCCCTACCCCCACCCCCCAAACACCTCCCACCTTTTGTTTTAAGACAGGGCCTCACTTGTAGCTTAGCTCAGGCTGGCCTCTAACCTTCTTGGTATCTGAGGATAACTTTTAACTCCTGATCCTCTGGCCTCCTTCCTGAAATAAATTGCTGGTATGTACTGCCACACCCAGCACTGGGTGGTTTTGTTTTTTTTTTTAATGTAATGCAAATCTAATAATATATCTCCTCCCTGAGGCCTGGAATGATTACCCACCCTTGTCAGGCAAGATCCAAACTGCCCCAGCTCTGCACGCCCTCTGCGTGCCTTGGTGGACCCTCTGGGTGCCGACTACTGGGGAATCTCTGCCTTGAGGCTCTGCCTCTGGCTGCTCCAGCCGCCCGCCTGGCCTGCCTGCCCTCCCTTAGCTCTTTGTTCAGACTAGTATTGTGCCTGTCTTCTGTGTATATCCTGTCCCAGACAGAGTGGTGACAGCCTCCTGCACCAGGGCCAGGTGCTCCTCCAGGGACATCCTGTGTCCCCTATGTGGATAGTCACACCATCCTGTAATGATTTTTTAAGAAAAGTATTTATTATTTTTATTTTATGTGCATTGGTGATTTGTGTGCATATGTGTCTGTGTGAGAGTGTCAGATCTTGGAGTTACAGACAGTTGTGAGCTGTTGTGTGGTTTCTGGGAATTGAACCCTGGTCCTCTGGAAGAGCAGTCACTGCTTTTAGCTCCTGTGCCAGCTCTCCAGCCCCTGTGATGTTTTTTTTTTTTTTTTTATACACACAGTCAGGCTACCTTTAAAAGGATTGTGTTTGTTTGGGCTTTCATTGCATATTTGTTTATTTAATTTTCTGAGATGGCATCTCACTGTATAGCCCTGGCTTGCCAGGTGTTCACTGTGTAGACTAGGCTGGCCTTGAACTCACAGTGATCCACCTGCCTCTGCCCCTGAGTGCTGGGATTAAAGGTGTGAACCACCTTGTCTGGCTAGTTCATTTATTATTATTTTAAGAATATAGCCGGGCAGTAGTGGTGCACGCCTTTAATTCCAGCACTTGGGAGGCAGAGGCAGGCGGATTTCTGAGTTTGAGGCCAGCCTGGTCTACAGAGTGAGCTCTAGAACAGCCAGGGTTACAAAGAGAAACCCTGTCTCAAAAAAACAAAACAGAGCAAAACAAAAACAAAAAAGAATATGTGGGCTGGAGAGATGGCTCAGTGGTTAAGAGCACTGACTGCTCTTCCGAAGGTCCTGAGTTCAAATCCCAGCAACCACATGGTGGCTTACAGATGGTTATGAGATCTGATGCCCTCTTCTGGTGTGTCTGAAGACAGCTACAGTATACTCATATACATAAAATAAATCTAAAAAAAAAAAATCTTATTAAAAATCGTGTACACATGAGTGTGTGCTGGAGTCAAACCTAGGAAGGAATTGCACATGAGCTCTGTCCCTAGCCCATGTTCATATCTGCATAATGGTGCAGGGTTCTGTGTAGGAGAACTTGAACCCTGTCACAGAACTGTAGCGTTGCATGTGAGTATTTTGTGTTTGAATATAAGAAGAGTACAGACCTCCTGTTCACCCTCTCACCAAGTCACTCACTGGGAGCTGTGTGACTGCAAGAGTCAGCTGGCACCAGGTAGTGCCTGTTAGCCAGGCGCAGTGACAGCCTCCAAGTCCTCTCACTTCCTAATACACTTGCCCTTTATGCTGTCTGCTCTTAGAGCATATGGGAGTCAAAGGGTTGCTGCTAGTGGTGTTTGTGTGGTTGTTGGCAGTTCTGTAATCAATCTTCCAGCTCAGTACGAGCAGCACTGCATATGTATTCTGTAACAGAACTTCTCCTTTTACAGATGCAGGTGGTCACAGAGTTAAAAACAGAGCAAGACCCCAACTGCTCTGACCCGGATGCAGAAGGAGTGAGTCCTCCTCCCATCGAGTCTCAGACCCCGATGGATGCCGACAAGCAGGCCATTTATAGGTAGTGCCCGGGTGTGGACTGTGTGGTTTTCAGAGGACTGGAGAGAATGTGAAATGGAAGGCATGTGAAGTGGAAGTCGGGGCTGGGGTCTAGACCGAGCACTTTCTAGATTGGCCTGGTACTTATAATAATAATGGAATAATAACATCAACCTGAATTTGGGTAACCCTTCAGGAAATCTTCAGGTTAAGCATGGTGGTGCACACTGTGAATCTCAGGTGGGAGAGAGACAATTCAAAGGCAGTTCCAGGCCAGGCTGGACTACAGAACGAGACTCTATGAGGGAAAGTGGGGGGAGAGATGGGTCATCAGGGAAAGCACTTACGTGTAAATGAGGTGACCTGAGCTTGATTCCTGGAACCACAGAGAGTGAGGAGAATGCCACATTTTTGTCCTCTGACCACCACGTATGCAGTTCTAGAAACTGTCATGTTGCTCTTTTGACCTCAGCTACCCAGGTGTCTCCTGAGTGAGCGAGCACTTAAGTTATGTTACATTTGCTTGACTGGCTTCTCTCACATTGACTGTTTTAAACAGGACTCAGTAATATAGAGTCTACTGGGACTTTTTTCCTCTTTGAGGCTGATTAGTATTCCACTCTTTATATACCAAGTTTACCTATCAGCAGACGCTTGGGCACTTGGGGTTTGGGCTGCCTCATCCTTTTTTGAGATAGGCTCTCTCTGTAGGCCTGGCCTGCTCTAGAACTCAGTATATAGATAAAGCTGACCTTGAACTCACTACGAGCCACCTGCCTCTGCCTCCCAAATTTGCCACACACCCGGCTGTGCTTCCTCCCTTTGGCTGTAGTGCACCTGTCCAATGCATACACAGGTATGTAGATACACATACCTGTGCACAGTGCATTAGAAGCTTCACTCAATCCTCAGACTAGAAACAGCCGGGATGTCTCTCAGACAGTGGTGGGCCCATTGAAAGGAACATATGTGGCTGCATACATGTGTTCACATGAACCCTAGGTATCTTGGTGAGCTCCTTATTTTTCTCTGGGGCTTGCATTTTGTATACTTGCTTTTCCATAACACCAAGAGAGAACTTGATGATGCTGACCCCAGCTGGGACTAGGTCTTCAGCCTGGCACTCAAAGGGACAACAAAAGAGACTGGGAGTCCTGGGGCTGCTCTGTGTCCTGTTTATAGTGGTGACTAGACACACATGGAAGGATCTAAGCACCAAGATGGCCCATTTTATTGTTGGATAGTTCACAAATAACAATGAAAATCTAGGCATAAGAGTCTGTGCTCTATTGCCAGGCTGCGGAAGGCTGGGACTGGAGGAGTATGAATCAAGGCCTGCCTGACTATGTAATGAGACCCTATGTCATAAAACAGATAACAAGAAAAGATTAATTAACAGATTTTCACATAGTATAGAATTAACCCAATTAAAAACATTTCATGAGACAGTTCCACTCCGAGTAGTCATGCCATAAACAAATTAAGAAACAAGTAACGGATGGGTTAAGAGAGATAGGCCCAGTGGGGGAAGAGATGGGCTGTTCTTTCAGAGGGCCGAGGGATCTGCTGCCCTCTTCTGGCCTCCATAGGTACCAGGCATGTACGTAGTACATATGTATGGAATAAATTTATAAACTACAGATGTAAGTAAGGAGCTGTTTAAGAATCATGCCTACAGTCCAGGCAATGCGTGTCTGTAACTTCAGGGACTCGAGGCTGAGGCGGGAGAGCTTCGAGTTAGAAGCCAGCCTGACTGAATAAAGGATCCCCGTGTCAGAGTGGGCAGAGGCCCGTCGGGGCACACCCCCAGAGCGTTCCTAGAGAGATGTGGCACAACCTCGCTCTGTTTCCCCACAGGCACCCGCTGTTTCCATTGCTAGCTTTGTTGTTTGAGAAATGCGAGCAGTCCACGCAGGGCTCAGAAGGCACGACGTCTGCCAGCTTCGACGTGGACATTGAGAACTTTGTCAGGAAGCAAGAAAAGGACGGAAAGCCCTTCTTCTGTGAAGATCCGGAAACCGACAACTTAGTGAGTGAAGTCTGTCTCCACTGTTTGCGATTTAAATCTGCTCATGCAGTTTACCTTTCTGGTCTTCTGGTTTCTAGCTAAGTTTCCCTTTAAAAATCTAACTGAGCCTGCTCAAGAGGTGGGACTCGTGCTCTCGTGGGTGTCTATGAAGAGTCCCTGGGGCAGGCTGCTCCTGCAGGGAGTCCGCTCCACTTGAGCTGTAAGCGCAGACCTAATCTTAGAAGCAGGCTTGTGCCCGCATCCGCACGGCCGATCCCTCCCAGCGCTGCCCCTGGCCACTGCGCCTTCTTCCTGTCCAGCGCGGTGCAGAGGTCTTTGAGGACACAGGGTCCTTCTTCAGGGCACCTGCACTGTCTGCCCTTTGAGCCTGAGCCTCTACCAGACTCAGATGAACTTAGAAGCCCCACAGCAAGGCCTTCTCTGGGTTTCACGAATACCCTGTAGGACTCAGACTTGCAACCTGTCTTTGGAAGCATTGTCTCTCATGGAGAAATTCTGTCAGTGTTAGCCTGCTGCTTTTGATATCTTGTATGATATAAAATAGGTGGGCTCTAATTTGAGTAAGGATCAGAAGAGATTTTGGTTCTGGCCTGTCCCTGGCCTGACTCAGTTAGGGGATGGGCCTCCTCCCTGCCAGGCCCCCATCTAAGCCCGGGATCTAGCACAGGACACTCCATAGCTTTTGTTACTGATGGGTGACAACGACATCACACACAAGCCTGAGACTGAGGGGTTGGCGGCACTGTTGCTGTGACCCACTGCTTGAGAGCAAGTCTCCTCAATACTTGATGATGTCATATTAAACAGAGAGAAATAATACAAGAAGGACTTGGGAATCTAGAGCTAGGCTAGAGTTCTTAGACTTGACACCAGCTGCATGATCCAGAAAAGGCAGAGCCAGGGGTTGAACTTTGAACTGCCTCTAGGATGGGTGAGGATGTGGAGATGGAGCCGGGTGAGGCTGCGGCCCAGTCATTGGCAAGCACTGAGCCACGCTCCCAGCACAGCCATGCCCAAGGAGGCACCCTGCTCTGTGTGTGGCACAGATGCAGCCAGAGCCAGGGCAGAGGCTCTAGAGTGCTGGGACACTAATGCTGTTCCTCTTCTGTTGCTAGCACTGCTGCTGTCCCCATCTAATAAGTAAGAGCGGTGTGCAGCAACAGTGACTTCTGACGATGGATGGCACAGTTTCCCAGTTAACAGTCTTTATTTTCTCTGCCTCTAGATGGTGAAAGCCATCCAGGTCCTGCGCATTCATCTTCTTGAACTGGAGAAGGTTAATGAGCTCTGTAAAGATTTCTGCAGTCGGTACATTGCCTGTCTGAAGACAAAAATGAACAGTGAGACCCTGTTGAGTGGGGAGCCCGGAAGTCCGTACTCCCCTGTGCAATCCCAGGTACTTGCCTCGCGGCCCAGCGTGCTTCCTGGTCACTGTGGCAGTGGTTACCCCGCGCTAACTCCTGAGACCGCCAGCTCCTACACGATTGCCGGCTTCCTAGACGACGTAGATCCTTAGCTTTTGTTCTTCACTGTAACTGTTTTGGGGAACGTAGCCCTGGATACTAAGTGAATTCTCGCTGCTGTGCGACCATCGCCACTACTGTAACTCCAGGGCTCTCCCATCTTCCCACGGGAAGTCCTCTCCCATTAGGCGCACCTCATCCCGCTCTCCCTGGCCCTGTCATTCTCCTTCCCACACCTGTGAACTGACTCGCTAGGTTCCTCACAGAGGTGGGCCATACAGTATCTGGCTACTTTCTCAGAGCGCCTCGAAACCTAGTCAGGGATGAAGCACCACTGTATTTAACCATCCTGGTGTGTGGTGTTTGTCATGAACTTTATTTGTATAAAGCAAATAAAGCAAATTTATTTGTATAAAGCAAATAAATCCTGATAGCAAATGATATTTTCATATGCTGACCTGCCCTAGCTTTCTCTTTGTTAAAAGTCTGCCCATGCCTTCTTATTTTTTTAACCTTTTATTTTCCTTATTTTGAAAGTCCTACTTGTCTGCAGATGTTCCCCTGCTCCAGCGTCTGCTGTTAGAAGCTCTCCTCCTACTGAACTGCTTTTCCTTCCTGTTTTGTAAAAGTCGGGTGGGCATGTTGTTGCAGGAGCATCTCTGTCTGACGTTCTGGACCACGAGGCCTTGATTATTACAGCTTCCTGGCCAGTCTCCGCGTCGGAGAGATGGCTTCCTCCCATCGCATCTCTCTTGGACTTGTTTTAGCTCTCTTCTGGTGGCTTTATTTTCCATATAAATTATCAGTGATGCTTTGCACATCTATAGAGCAAATCCACCATGGGTATTGACAGAATTGCATTAACCCTGTGCATCAGTTATGGGAGCTGACATCTTCACTCTTTGACATCTTCACACTTTGTTCCACAAACACACCACATGTCGGTATCACCTTTGCATCAGTGCTTTGTAGCTTTCAGCATAGTGACCTGTAAGATTTTTGAATACACACAAGTAGCTGGGTGTAGTGGCACATACCCCTAGTCCCAGCACTTGGGAGGCAGAGGCAGGCAGATCTCGGGTGAGTTTGAGGCCAGCCTGGTCTTTATAAGTCCTAGGACAGGCAGACACACACACACTGAGGCTGTATTGTAAGTACACTTGGGTTGTTCTTTGACTGACTATAAATGGATCAGACTCCTGGAACTGCCACAAGTGAGCTGGCATGTAGTTCCAGGAACCAAACCCTGGTTCCCAGAACCACCTCGTGTGCTCTGATCTCCTGAGTTGTCTCTCCAGACCCTGGATTGTAGGTTTTGGTTTTTGTTTTCTGAAGAAAAGTAGTTAAGTTTGTTTTGGTTTTCTTTTTGCCTTTTGAGACATGGGTTCTTTGTGTAGCCTGGGCTGTCCTAGAATTCTGTATCTCTGTAGCCCAGGCTGGCCTCAAACTCATAGAGCTCTGTCTGCCTCTGCCTTCCAAGTGCTGGGATTAAAGGTGTGTTTTTCACCATATAGCTCCTTCCTGCCTGCCTGCCTTCCTTCCTTCCTTCCTTCCTTCCTTCCTTCCTTCCTTCCTTCCTTCTTTCTTGTGTGTGAGTTAATTTTTAATGTGGAACACCCCTGAGAATATCGTACAGAGCCTGTAAACCTGTGTGTTTCTGTAAGCAGATGTCAGTTGTAGAAAGTAGTGGCTTTCATCTTGACACTCCACATGTGTGTATAAGATGTCTGGTCACGCTCATGGGCCTGTTACCTTCTTCCCCTCCCCCCTTCTGTCAGACCCTCTCCTAACAGTGGACGCTTGTTCTCGAATCCTATGGCCCCGATGAGTTCATTTCTCCATCCTAAGGAAGGTATTTATTCGGTCAGTCCCTGGTTTGTTTGTTTCTCTCACTGGGTCCTGTACAAATAGGAAGAGCTCTGTTTGCTCCCTTCCTGACCTCTGTGCCACTGGCTCTGGTTTCTTGCCTCACTGCATCTGTTGAAATATCCAGTGCTGACTAAGTGTGAAGGCGGACTTCCTCCTCTTGCCCCTGGTCGCTTCTGGTGCCTCTCAGGCTGGGGTGTCAGCTCTGCGTGTGCTCCTGTCCTGATGGGTCTGGTTGGAGAGAACTGTTACCTGAGCCAAGTCTAAGGAGGAAGCTGCAATCTGAAAGCAGAGTCGCTCTGCTCACCTCCTGGGCATCCTGTCCAGCGTGGCTTGCTTTCATCTCTCTAGTTCCTGTTGGGACGCTTGCTCTCTAAAGCCTGTCAGCTGCGTCTGCTCTGTGGCCCGACTCCCCGTCCTTATTGCTGCACTGTAATCCCCCTTCCTTTGAAGTTTTGAACAAGGATTTCTGTGTTTTAATAAGTCTTCCAATGTGTTGTTCTGACATTCAGCAGATTCCGAGCGCTATCACAGGCACTCTCAGCCCCCAGGGAATCGTGGTGCCAGCATCAGCCCTGCAACAGGGAAATGTAACCATGGCAACAGTGGCAGGTAGGACCACATAAAAACGGACACTTTTTCCACAAGCTTTTGCAGAAAACAGATTCATTATTTTTGAACAAGCACATATATAAGTGTCTTTTAACGTCCTTTTCTTCTTCCTCCATGTCACTG
Source organism: Apodemus sylvaticus (assembly GCF_947179515.1). NCBI lineage: Eukaryota > Metazoa > Chordata > Mammalia > Rodentia > Muridae > Apodemus > Apodemus sylvaticus. The sequence goes on from NC_067490.1 coordinate 8,658,332, forward strand.
TCTTACTGAGTACCAGGTACTGAAGCAGTAGCGCTAGTGTTCAGAGCAGTTTCAATACCTGCTTGTTGATTTTCAACAAGTATGTTGTACAGATTGTGTTTCTCTACTAAAAGCATTTAGAAGAAGGTTTTATATAGGGATCGGATACAAACAGCAAGGGGCTGGAGGGAGAGATGGCTGGGCGGCTGAGAGCACTCCCTGCTCTTGCAGAAGATCCGAGTCCGATTCCCCGCACCCGCGCTGGGCTGCTCACAGCTGTCTGTGACTCCAGCTCTGGGAGGTTCTGTGTGGGCACTGCACTCCTGTGCCTGTACCTACACACACACACACACACACACACACACACACACATGCATAATTTGAAATAATAAAGTAAAAAGAGAAAATAGACAGCAAAAATTAAATTTTGATTTCAAATAATAGCGTTTTTAAAAGACTTAGCTGCTGGGTGTGGTTGTGCGTGCATGTGTGTGTAAGCATGTGTAAGCATATGTGTGTATATGCATCACAGCATGTGTGTGGAGTTCAGAGAACAACTTGCAGAAGTCATTTTTCTCTTTCCACCACATGTGTCCCAGGGATTAACTCAGGTCAGTTCTGCTTGGCAGCAAACACCTTTACCTGATGAGTCATCTTGCAAACTTCTCAAATAACATAGTTTTTAATTGTGCTATTCACAGGACCCACAATCTGCTTAGTTGTATCATAAATTGGTGGTGCCAACCAAGGGGAAATATTGCCTTAGTCTTAGTTTTATTTTTATAACAAAACCATTATAGGATAGGACAGAAGAAGCATTGTCTGCTCTGTGTAGAATATTGCAGCTAGAAGCATCCTGAAGTGGAGCAGGCACATAAGGAGTGATAGACTGTTTGGCATGCCTCAGAGCACTGTGAAGGGGACTTCACCAGAAAGAGAACGCTTGCTGAGAGTCATAACTAGGGTGCAGTGTGGCAGAGTACCAGGAGGCAGAGGCAGGAGGAGTTCATGAGCTCAAGGACAGCCAGGGCTACATGAAAGACCCTGTTTCCAAACAGAAACTAGAAAGAAGAGACTGCCAGAAATCTAGAATGAAGGCGTCCTATCCAGTCCCTCTGGCCCCTTTCTGGATGCGTGCTGTTTGTGGGAAAGATCAGCAGAGACAAGCGAGAGGAGGGACCCACGATGTCCGCAGTGACAGGGCTGGAGTCATGCAGGGCAGCGTTGGGTGATTAATTCCTCTGACCAAATAGTTTACAAAGTACTATTGATCATTTGAAGTGGTTAGAAGGGTCACCAACTGGCTTTTCGTCTCTTCCATAAGCACATCGGGAAGAATGGCTTTAAATCATTAAGACTGAAAAGTAGGGCGGGGGAGGTGGCTCAGCGGTTAAGAGCACTGACTGCTCTTCCAGAGGTCCTGAGTTCAATTCCCAGCAACCACATGGTGGCTCACAACCATCTGCAATGGGATCTGATTGCCCTCTTCTGGTGTCTGAAGATAGCTACAGTGTGTTCATAAGCATAAAATAAAATCTTAAAAAAAAAAAAAAAGACTGAAAACTAATCTTTAAATTCTCTTTTTCTTTTTAAGGTGGCACAGTATACCAGCCCGTCACCGTCGTCACTCCACAAGGCCAAGTGGTCACGCAGGCCTTATCTCCTGGGACAATTAGGATCCAGAACTCGCAGGTGTGTGCTGCCTTGAGTGCCACCTGTGTAAAGGGCAGTGGCGCCGGCTAAGCTGTGTCCTCCTTGTGACAGTCATTTGTTGTTGGTTTTTTTTTTTTTCCTTGCATTTTTGTTTTTTTGAGGCAGGGTTTCTCTGTACAGCCCTGGCTGTCCTGGAACTCACTCTGTAGACCAGGCTGACCTTGAACTCAGAAATCCGCCTGCCTCTGCCTCCCAGAATGCTGGGATTACAGGCGTGCACCACCACCTGCCCGGTTCATCATTTGTTGTTAAGTAGCCTCTAGTTGCCCATTTCTTTTTATGCTCATCTCCCTTAATGTGGAAATTTGCAAACTTCAGAACAGTCTGAGACACCAGGAAAGTTATTCATGGTCCTGGAAGTAGCCATGGCCAGAGGCAAGGCTGGCTCACGTGAGCATCTGCTATGTGTGCTCACCAAGACTCCAAGTCCAGGCTGAGTCTTCAGAACCACAGAGCCCAGACTGTACCCCTACCCCGAGGCAGCACCCCAAACTCTGGAGGCACCCCAGGCCTCTGCTCGGTGTCCCTGGCAGCACTGGGCCTCACCTTCATCTTTGGCTTCAAGAGGTGACCTGTGACCTCCCGGGTCATGGTCACTCTACAGTCTTCCTGTTCCTTTGTACTAAGATGTAGATATTGGATCTTTCTGGAAGACCCTCTAAGTTCTGGAAACATGATTATTAATTTTTTTAATAGTTTAAGACAAGGTTTAAAGCATCGTTCTTTCTCTGTGCACATGGCCTCACTTTGTGAGGTCTCTGTCTGTCCTCCTCAAGGATTCTCATGTCCAGCCCTGGGTGTGGCCCAAGTGGGCTACAGTGACTCTCAATGGTCTGGGTACTCTGGAACTGCCATCTGGGCCAGAGGTTTGAGGGCCACACTGGAGAAAAAGACAGAGGCATCACTGACATAGGCAGAGGCTTCAGAGCCCATCCGTGACTGCTCAGGCCCAGGCATAGAGGGGAGCCAGATCTCTCTGACGCTGCCATGTGTCTCCACACCAACCTAATTCCCTTGTGCTTTTCCATTTAAAGCGTTTGCAACAACGGAGCCATGTCCGATCACTGACTAGTTTCCTCTAGGAGGAAGACATGTTAAGTCAAATAATGAACTAGTACTTTAGCGTATGCTCACTTGTCTTGTTGAGAAAGAAAGGGTTTTTTGTTTGCTTTAGGGGAATGGGGACAGGGTTTCACTTCATACCCTGCCTGGCCTGGAAATCCCTGTGATCTTTCTGCCTCAGCCTCCCAGATGAAAAGTCTTCCATGTGACTGCGTTTCCTTAGGAATAACGGCTACTCACTTGAATAGCAAACATGCCAAGTCCGAGCACTCTGGGGCGTGCTTTCTGACCCTTGTTCCCACTGTTTCCCTGTTACTCGGGGTGCCCTGTGTGACATGGCACACAGGCTCTGGTCAGAGAGCGCTGCAGCTGCTGCTCCCTGCGGAGGTGTCAGCTTGGTGGGGACACTCAGACCTGGACAGCAGACTAGAGTTGAGACTCCTGCGGATACCCGCTGAGAAGTCTCCCCACTGCTACATGCACCCATGTAAAGATGGTTTTGAGAGTGAGGAGAGGGCAGGAGGGAGGTTTTCATGAATCACTAGCTGGTCTTAGCCTCTGTATAACAGAGAATAACCCTGGACTTGTCTTCCTCTGCTCCGCCTTCTGAGGGTCAGGATGCCAGCATGTGTCATAGAACCCGATTACCTGCATAGCTGCAGCCCCACCTGCCTAGCACCCTGTTCTTACCCCAGTACCGAGTGTCAGGTTTCACTCCCTGCCCTCTCACCAGCATTTGGGATGTTTTTATGAGATGGAGTGAGTCTCAGACCCCAGGGCACCATAGGCAGGCCACCGATCTGACCGGTTCTCCATTTCCCCCCAGGTCCCTTCAAATCCTGACCCATTTATTCCACTAATCCCATGTGCTTCTAAAGGAAAGCTTGCCTCTGTTGAAAACCCTTGAACCGTGCTTGCCTGCCCTTTACTGGAGCAGGGCTCCACTCTGACCCCGACACACCGTCCATCTCCAGTTGTGCTGGGTCAGGTGCATGGTGACACCCAGCGGCAGTTCTGCACTGCTCGAGTGCTGCTTCCTTTTTCTGTGTGCAAGGTTTTCAGTATGTACGTGTCCGGAGTGCCAGGCGACACGTCAGTACCGCCTGTCCTGCCAGAGCCAGCTGCTTCAGGGCTGTCTTCCTCCCTGGGCCCGTTGTGCTGGTCCTTACTGAAGGCCATTGCAGAGGATGCAGATGGAGACAGGAAGAGGGGTGTGAGAGCTTCCAGGGTCCTCTCTGGTGTGCCGCCCTCTAGGAGCTCGGAAGCTTCACGACATAGTAGGGTGGTTGGACCCACACTGACAGTTCATGATCGCACTAAACTTTAGCCCCTTGATGCACCACAGAGGCTAGGATCTGAAGCAGTCCCTGCCTGGAAGTGTGGGCAGCAGTCGACACAGTTCAGTATACCGAGAGACATCCCTTATCAGTTTGAAGAGTCTAAGAATTGGAGAGCTTGCATGCTGAAAAAGTGGGAATGAAGACCAAATATTACTATTACTTATTTTTTTAAAGATTTATTTATTTTATGTATATAAGCACACTGTAGCTGTCTTCAGACATACCAGAAGAGGGCATTGAATCCCATTACAAATGGTTGTGAGCCACCACGTATGTGGTTGCTGGGACTTGAACTCAGGACCTCTGGAAGAGCAACCAGTGCTCTTAACCACTGAGCCATCTCTCCAGCCCAAGACCAAATATTATTGATGACAGTGCCAGGCATACCCTCAAAATATTAGCCTGTACAGGACTTTAGCTCATGCCTCTTTACTGTAAATAAGGGAGCCTCAGTAAGCCTCCATCTGAAGTTGTAAGTTGCTTGATGTGTGGGTATCTCAAGGCCTTTCTGACGTTCCTTATCAATTGTGTGAAAGCTTCAGTTGCAGTTGAACCAAGACCTCAGCATCTTGCACCAAGAGGACGGCTCCTCCAAGAACAAGAGGGGCGTCCTGCCGAAGCACGCCACCAATGTGATGCGGTCCTGGCTCTTTCAGCACATAGGGGTGAGTGCGCGTTGGCTACACCACGGGGGACCCCGGGAAGCTGACTTGTGTCGATACTGTGCTGTGGCCACAGTGGGGACGGAGCACAGGTCCCTAATAATGGCTTCAGGAAGCTTAAAATAGGGAGTCGAGTCAAGTATGTCTTTGGGTCAGAAAAACCCTACATCTGACGTGGCTGACTGGAGGAGGGGCAAAGAGAAGGACACTGGAACAGCCGAGCAAGCCTCAGAGTCGTGCAGGGGGACCAAGAGGGAGATGCGGGGAGCCAGGGCACATTTGGGCACAATGAGGAGAGCCAGCGCATGGCTTATAGTTTAAAATGAGTGGCCCAGCAGGGAGGGAGCACACAAGTGTGTACGATAGGACTGCCACTGAAGGCAGTGTCAGTAAGGGACAGGAAGTGATGGCCAGGGCAGTGCTGTGGTGCTGTGGTCACAGTTCCTCGCGGAAGTGCTGCATTGGGTGTGCCTCTTTCCTTTTCGGGTATCAGTATCTTATCACACTTCCCCTTAATGAGTTAATAATTTATACACAAACCCTGGTCATGAGGACCAGTGAGGACACCTCTCCTGTTTGGCTTGTGCTCCTGTCCCTCTTTGTCCTTGTTGACTGCTGCCTGAGTCTGGCTCTGTGCTTCTGTGTCTGAGCTCACTTCTCATTTCTTGTTTTTACATAGCTTTTTACATGTGCTCTAAGGCCAAGTCCTTTCCTCAGAGGTAATGTCCGAAGCAAGGCCTCACTGCAGCCGGCTGGCCTCAGGCTTGCTGCTCTCCCGCCACTACATCTTGGTGCTGATGTCACACGCACTGCTGAACCGTTTAGTGTGTGAACTCTGTGTGGGACAGTGTTTTCGGTCTTCCTAGCACAGCCGAGCTTGAATACACTGCCCCACATTGCTACCTCATAGCTACTGCTATGAATTGTAATGTGTTACTTGTGGAGCTAGAGGTTTGCTCCACCAAGGTTTGAGAACCCCTGGACTAGGGTAAGAGCAGACCCCGTTTCTACAAGCTCAGACTGAGCCACACTCTGACCTGTCAGGTCCAACAGATCTCCCTGTTGATCAAAACAAAGACACAGCATGTCTCTCTCTCTCTCTCTCTCTCTCTCTCTCTCTCTCTCTCTCTCTCTCTCGTTATTGTTTTGTTTGTGTGGTTGGTTGGTTTGTTTTTCAAGACAGGGTTTCTTTGTGTGTAGCCCTGGCTGTCCTGGAACTCACTTCGTAGACCAGGCTGGCCTCGAAATCAACAGAGATCTGCCTGCCTCCACCTCCTGAGTGCTGGTATTAAGGATGCACACCACCGCACCGGGTGACATCAGCTTTCTTCTAAGTGCCACTCACACCTGGGCCCAGGAGTCCAAACTAAAGGATTTGATCATGTGGTTTTGGAATGCTTGGCTTCTATGCCTCCTCACACATTGGTTGTCAGTCCTGAGGAGTGGTTTTGGGTTGTTTTGTTTTGTTTTACTGGAATCCAAATTATTTTCCTGAGTACGCCCAGGAGTTCCGATGTTTATCTCTGGCTTAGGTTTGGGTTTGTCTGTATGTCCTTTTCGGTATGTGCGTGTTGTGTAGAGACCTGGTGTCAGCACCGGGAGTCTTCCCCTCCAGCTCTCAGGCTTCCATCAGCATCTCCGCAGGGACTCCAGGCACGCTGGCCATGCTCAGGTCGTACACGGTGCTGGGGCTCCAGACTCAGCCTCCATGCCTGGCCAGCAAGCACCGGACCGCGGAGCCCCTGGCCAGCCCCTAATTCTGGTTTCATTTTGTTTTGTTTTAAGTGAAGTATTCTGACTGTGTGTTAAGGGAAGATGATACAGCAGACACTCTCTGCCCCCAGCCCTGCACTTAGTTCTTCCTTTACCCACAGCATAGGTACTACTCTGCTTTCCAAAATGACCATAGATGTTTGGGACGACCAACTCAAAGGGAGAACAGTTTAGAATCCCAGCCCATGATTGGTAGCATCATGGCTGAAGACCTTAGGAGTGGTAGTATCTAAAGTAGTAGTAGTAGGAGTCTAAAGGCGATGGTGTGACTGTGTAACCGAGCAGAGTACACAGCCCACAGCCAGGAAGGGGGAGAGGAAAGGGTTGCTTTCATAGTCCCCTTCAAGGGGACAACCCCAGTGGCATAGGGTCCTCCACTTGGCTCTGCCTCCTGAGGTTTCACCAGCTCACTGTACTCACAGTTAGTGTCTGAACAACAGCATCCTGTGAATCCCGCACAGATTGCACCCTGAGAAAGCGCTCATGGTTGAAGTAGGTGCCGTGTGCCACTCAAGTGTTAACTCTCAGCAAAGTTGATACTGGTGTGCGGTGTCGAGGCTCAGCTGGCGCTAGGCACAGAGGACACCCCACAGCAGGGCTGCAGCTCCCACTGCCATCACTGCTCCCTGGGCACCTTGGGACACTGGCAGACTGTGTTCTCACCACACACTGACAGCGGCTGTTGTGTAGGATATGCTCGGTCAGGAAAGAGAGCTGCAGCGTTTCTACCTGACTGTTTCTAGAACCAGGACCTGTGAGACTAAGGCCCAGCGTGCTGACAGCTCCACCCCATCAGCCTTTGCGCTTGCTGATGGCTTTCCTTCCACTGCGACCCTTTAACACATGGCCATGCTGACTCCAACCAGAACATTATTTTGTTGCTACTTCAGAACTGTAATTTTGTTACTGTCAGAAATTGTAGTGTAAACATTTGATAAGGAGGATATCTGATATGTGACACCCAAGGGGTCACGACCCACAGTTTGAGAACCACTGGCCTTTTTAAAAACTCAAAGCCCACGGTAATAGTAACCGCCTTTATTTTTAGCATCCCTACCCGACAGAGGATGAGAAAAAGCAGATTGCTGCTCAGACAAATTTGACACTGCTTCAAGTCAACAACTGGTAAGATGACTGCTTGCTAACTACACCAATCACTGTTGCAGAGCCTGGCCTCCTGACGCCTTCTGTGCTGCTGTCAGGTGCTGCGGCTAGACACAGCGTGTCCTTGAACTCACAGAGCTCCATCTCCCTCTGCCTCCTGAGTGCTAGGATTAAAGGCATGGCTCGTGCCACCATGCCCAACTAAATTCGTTTCTTAAAAAAAGATTTGGCCCTGCATTTCTGTAGACCTAGACAGTCTGTGTGCTTGTCACTCGTGTTCATCTGTCAGCATGACTCCTTAAGAATGCTTTCCTGTCCCAGTCGTGACAAGCTCTATGGCATGAGTACCCCTTTGTCCACACACAGGTTCATCAATGCCCGAAGGCGGATTCTCCAGCCAATGTTGGATTCCAGCTGTTCAGAGACTCCAAAAACAAAGAAAAAACCTGCTCAGAACAGGCCAGTTCAGAGGTTTTGGCCAGATTCTCTTGCATCAGGAGTGGCACAAGCAACTCCCAGCGAGCTCGCCATGTCTGAAGGTACGTCACTTCAGGTGGTCAAAGGTGGGAAAACGGGCCAGGTCACTGCTGTCCGCTGTGAGCCCATGCAGAGCTGTGTGCCTGAGTCTGTCCCTTTCTTTGCATCTAAGATTCAAGGCTGGCCAGATGGCTCATTGGGTAAAGAAAGGCACTTGCCACCAGGCCTAATGACCTAAGTTTGACACCTGGGAAGGACCAACTCTTACAAGTTGTCCTCTGACTCCATACCATGCCAAAATTACATTACACTCCCACATACTGAACAAATAAGTGTTTCAAAATGAATAAAACAGGAGGAGACATCCACGGGCAGGTGCTGAGGCTCACCCGTGATGGAGAGGTGATGGCTGCCTGTCTCGGTGTCCCCCGCAGAGCCCTCTCCTGTGTTCCCTTTGCCTTTGCTGGCCTTCAGCAGACAGCAGAGTCAAGCCTGTTCCCCTGGCTTGTCTTTGTGCCTGTCGCTTGCTTTTGGCCTTCCCCTTCTCTCCCGGTCACAGCCGCCATCCTGATGAGTTTGCATGAGCTCTTCAGAGTCTGGCTTCTTTTGTATATGAGTTTTGTTTTAAGACAAGGCTGAACTGTGCTGCCCTGGGCGGCCTTGAACCCCTGGGCTTAAGCCCTTTCGCCTCACTCAGCAGTTCTGACTAGGGTATGCACACTTCCGATTGGGTGTGTCTTCCTCCTCGTCTTCTTTTTTTATTATTATTTTATCTATATTCCGTGCCCCCCCCACTCCCATCTTCTTCTTTCTTCACAATGGTGATATTCTGCTATGTGCTTGGGGAGCTTTCGGGACAGTGTTTAATTTCTTTATGGATTTGGAATGCTGGATGTGGAACCACTGGCCTCATACATGCTGCTCTCCCACTGAGTCCATCCCAGCCCCTACACACACACACACACACACACACACACACACACAGCCATCATTGGCATTGGAGTTCTTTCCTGTCTGCTTCGTGCTGAGTTGTCACTGGTACCCTTTCTGCCACTGCCCTTCCTTCATGTGATACTGATCCTGTCCAACATGATTTTCTCCTGGGCATCTATCCCGTTCCTTTCCAGAAGTGTGGGAGGGTCCGCGCCCTCCTTTCCTGACTGACACACAGGTACACTGAACAAGCAGGCAGCACCTGGCTGCGCTTGGCCCCGAGGACTAGTAAAGGCAGTGACCCCGGGTGTGCTCTGCTGCAGGTGCCGTTGTGACCATCACCACACCTGTAAACATGAATGTGGACAGCCTCCAGTCTCTGTCCTCAGACGGGGCCACCCTGGCCGTACAGCAAGTCATGATGGCGGGGCAGAGTGAGGACGAGTCGGTGGATAGCACAGAGGATGAGGGCGGCGCGCTGGCGCCCACGCACATCAGCGGGCTGGTGCTGGAGAACAGCGACTCCCTCCAGTAGGAAGGAAGCACCGAGCCGCCAGCGCAGAGCAGGGGCGCCAGGACTCTTACTGTTTGCACAGCAAACATTTTACAGTTCTCTTTGTAACCTGTTTTATATGTAGATATAGAAGAGTGCACTTTTGTATTTCACAGCAAGCTTCAAGACGTCTTTGCTGGTGCGGCAACTCCCTTCAGATGCGCGTATGGGTTTTTAATGCTAGGAAGAAACGTGGCGAGTGGCCCCGCCCCTTAAGGAGTCCCTGACCAGAATAAGGAACGGTGCTGCCATTTTCTAAGAAATTATGCAGTTGCAATTGAGTCGTGTGGTTTACAGCAGGTCTGCGGGCAGCTGCGGGGCCGCCCACAGGTCTGGCAGATGACCTGCACGCGGGCTGCAGAGGGAGAGGACACTGGCCCCGCCCGGTGGGCAATGGGTGCCCACCACACACTTCAGTTCTCTCCAGGGCAGCATTTGCCTGTTTCATTTGCTATATAGAAAAAAAGAAACTCCTATTTTTACCTTGCTGGGATTATTGGATAAAAAGCTATTTTTATAAATCAGTTATTAATTGGATTATGACTATATTGCGGATAAATTTCTAGAGAAACAACAGCACATGCTTGTCTTTCGATTCGGAATATTCTGGAAGGCGGCTACCCAGGCATGGTCTCCTGCTCCTCCCTCGGGGTCGGAGGGAGGAGGCTCACCTTAGCTGCTAAAAGGAAACACCTGTCAAGTGAGCTTTCGATATCTCCAGTTTCATGTTCACACGTGATGCACAGATTGCATTGTTACACTCGCTAGAGCATCTTACAGAGCGTGCTCAGTAGGATGCGCGGTAAGTGAGGCTCTTCCAGGCTTAGTCAGACTGCAGTTCCGTGGCTAGCTGGCCGTGTTAACTGGGTGGTAATTTTAGACTTTTTTTCCTTTTAGTTAAAACCTGTTATGCATAGAATGTTTATTACAAACTAATATAAAGTGTGCTCTGCCCCACTGGCTCAGAGCTGGGGTAAACAGCAGACACCTGAACTGTCTTTCTTACTGGTACTGGCAGACACCTGGCAGGTGCCATGGCAGCGGGCCCACTGGTGGCTCTCACTGTCACTCACCCTCCTGGGTCCTCCCCTCTGTTACCACTCTAGACTCAGGATGGTTTGGAGACGTCATTTCTGAGTGTCGAGACAGCGCAGACTGGAGGCTGAGGGCTGCAGATTTGGTTTGTGTTGGTTGGGTTTACTTGGGAAGCTTTTTCTTAGGAAACAAGCGCCCTGCCCCAGCATCTGCTCTCCCGTGTACCTAGGCCACGTGCTGATAGGGAGAAGCCGTGCCCCTGGGGGGGGGGCGTGTCTTGGGCCCCAAGGGTGGTAACTGCATATGGGGACCTCTTTAGCTGCCTCACACTTCTCTGGAACAGTTCACTATCCCCCCCCCCAAATGTCTTGATTCTTCTCTTCAGCCATTGAGCACATCTAGACAGCGAGAAAAATGGGGGCTCCTTTAGAACCGCTTCCCGTGCCTCCACCACACAAACCAAAACAGCAAAATAGACAAAACCGAAAAACTCGCCAGCAGCTCCTTTGAGGAGAGAATATTTTAAGCAGCCTTTCCGTTACCTAGTCTAACTGCTTTAATATTCTAAGTCAGGTATACAAAAGCCTGCACGATCAGCTGGCTGTCCTACTTGGTTTAAAGCAGCGGTCCATCACCCCTGTGAGTCCTGCAGAGGCCTGCCACGCCCCGGCTGCTCTAGCTGGGATTCAAACACCATGATCCATCCTGTCCTTTCCGGTTGAAACCATCTTTCCTAAGCACTGAACTCTCACCTGCTAAATTAGAGGAGTATCATGAAGATCCTAAGAGAACCGGGCCTGGTGACAGACACCCTCGAGCCTGAGGCAGGAGGCAAGCCTGGGCTATTTAACTTGACCCTGTCTTAAAAAGAGAGATTGTAAAAGAGCAGGCACAGGGTCATAGCCTTCCACCTCCGGTGCACAGAGCTGCTCTTACATGATTACCGGGAGGCAAGCCTTGCTCATTCACAGACTTCCTGCCCAGCAGATCTGGTGTCAGCCAGTTGCACCTTCAAGACACCTGCTTGCTGGGCGTTGTAGCATGTATACAAGCACTTAGGAGGCTGAAGCAGGAGGATGGCCGCCGATTGAGTCGGCCTGTGGTGCCTAGTGAAACCCTGTCTCAAAAAAACCAAGCAAAACCCCTGCTTGTCTCTCCTTGGCCAGCGGAGAAAACCCGAAGGTACATCTCCCATGAGCCTTGTTTAAATGGTCGGATCCTATCCTCCATTTCTGCTAAAGTCCTCCCAAACATTGGGACCTTTTGAATGTGTTCTGAGACCTACAGTCAACCCGTGTCATTCCTGCTGTTTGGCTGCCTAGCAGAAATCGAGACCGTCTGACCCACCCATCCGGTGGGCTCGGTTTTCTGCTTTCTCAAGTCCAGATTGTCAAATAGAAGTGTATATGCAATATGCACCGTGACCCTTCCCGCTAGGGCTGACGGGCCACCGTGTAGCCTGCTGTGTGGCCGGCGCACCTGTGGGGGCAGCGGGAGACTTGCTCCTCCCCCAAGGCTGGCAGGGAAACGCCCATCCCAAAGGCCCCTCCCACAGGGCGTGGCTGGAACACAGCAGGCTGCCTTCTTCAGTTAAGTTCGGTCTTTGAAACTGACAATCTTTAAAATGTGAATACTGTAACAATATGTTTTCCTGGATTGGTGTCTTTAAAAGGATTTTTGTGAAGCAATTGATTTATCAAAGAAAAAAATTAAAACCAGAAACACGCCTTGTGGATGATTGATTCTGTTTGTGCCACCAAAGTGGACTTTTTCACTCTTAGGCCAGGTTCTCAAGATTGTTACACATCTTACAGCGACACCAGGGCTACACCGCCGTTCCCAACTGTTCGGCTCCATTCACACCTTCAAGGGTCTGGGCTTCAATTAGTTGAGATTTTTTAAGCAAAAAAAAAAAAAAAAAAAAAAAAAAAAAAAGCCTGCGGTGGTGGTGCATGCCTTCAATCCCAGCACTTGGGAGGCAAAGGCAGGCGGATCTCGGAGTTCGAGGCCAGCCTGGTCTACAGAGTGAGTTCAGGACAGCCAAGGCTACACAGAGAAACCCTGTCTTGAAAAAAACCAAAAAAAGAAAAAGTTCTGAAGAAGATTTTTCATTGTAACTTTTTATAAGCTGAATTATTTTGGCGTTCATGAGTGCAGACAATAACCTTTGCTGGTTCCACACTGTAAAACCCCTTGCGCAGTGCATCCTGGGCATGTCCAGGAGCACAGGATATTGCAGGTCCCTGGCTTGTGTTAGAGCAGCAGACCAAGAGGCTTTTTCCTTCAGAAGTGTGTCTAAGGGCTGGGGGGTGACACTCTCAGTTGGTATAGCCTTGCCTGGCATGCACAGAACCCTGGGCTCAGTGGCCGGCATCCCATACATGTGGAGTGGTGGCATACCCCCATTATCTTGGCAGTTGGGAGAAGAGGGTCAGAAAAGCAGAAACCCGAGGTTAAACTCAACTGCATCCTAAATCTGAAACAGGAGAGACCTCTCTCAAAAGATGAAAGAACATCTGAAATTGGGACTCTGGGTGGCCAGTGGCAGGAAATATTTGGCTTTTCAGAAGGCTGGGGTGTATGTCCTTGGACCCTGCTATCCGAAGTGGATAGATAAGACTTTGGGACACCGATACCAGGCTCTCGAGGGTTTCCTTTGTGAGAAGGGAGAGTCTGGCTTATAGGTTTCGCCAAGCTTGAAAACGATGTCTGTGGCTAACAAGACCCAACATGCCTATTAGTCAGAAATAAGCAGATGGACAGTGGCCCAGCAGATACTGCAGGTAGGCGACATGTTCGGATTAAAGCTTATGGGGTTGCATTTCGTTGATTTATCCAGTGCTTAGCCCACAAGCCTTTCTATGAACTCAGAGGAAACCTTAGTGTCAAAGTTATTTGTCCTTACAGCTAGTTCTTCAGCCTTTGCTGGGTCCTATGAGCCCCATCCAACTCCTTTTTCAGACCCAAATGTTGCTAGTATAGCAGCTCATGCTGAAATCCAAGTATTTAGGATGCTGAGGCAGGGGGATTGCAGTTCCAATGACAGCCTGGGCAACATAGCACATGGGGCCTCAGAATCCAGAAAGCTTTTCCAGAACTGTGGACTTTGAAGGATTAGATCTCTGTTTTCATTTGGGTGGATGGTCCTGTCTACACGCTGACTTTTACGGCCCGAATGCTGCTGCTTCCATCATGGAGGCAGTGCTGCTAAGGTCTGGGGCCCTGTTGCACTCTTCCCTCCCCGTCTTTTCCTGTCTGGCCTCTCGATGTTCTGGAGGGCCGGCGTGACCTGAGCTCAAGGAATCATCTGCTAAGTACTTGATAAGCAAGCAGCAGTTACCAGCATTATCTGTACTGGGGTTGCCATTCTGTTCCCCTTGTCTGAGCCACACTTGGCCACGTAACAGCAATGGTGATCATGTAAGTTTGGGAATCCTTTTGTCCCTTGGACAAGTTTTAACTGTCTTTTAAAAATGTATCTGCTGGGCTGGAGAGATGGCTCAGTGGTTAAGAGCACTGACTGCTCTTCCGGAGGTCCTGAGTTCAAATCCCAGCAACCACATGGTGGTTCACAACCATCCGTAATGAGATCTGATGCCCTCTTGTGGAGCATCTGGAGACAGCTACAGTGTACTTACATATAATAAATCTGCTGGGCAGTGGTGGCAGACACCTTTAATCCCAGCACTTGGGAGGCAGAGGCAGGCAGATTTCTGAGTTCAAACCAAAAAAGAAAAAGAAAAAAGAAAAGAAAAACAAAACAAAAATAATAAATAAATAAATCTTTTTTTAAAAAGGGTTCAACCTCTTTTAAAAAATGTATTTGCTTATGTCTTATGTATGTATCTGAGTGCTTTATTTGCATGTTTGCCTGCATGACAGAAGGGGACATCAGAAGAGAGCATCAACCCTATGATAAATGGTTGTGAGCCCCCTGTGGTGGCTGGGAATTAAACTCAGGGCCTCTGGAAGAGCAGCCAGTGCTCTTAACCGCTGAGCCATCTCTCCAGCCCCAGTCTTTAATAATTGTATGGGTGTGGGGATCTTGCCTGATGCCCATGGAGGCCTCAAATCCCCTGGAACCGTTGTTGCAGATGATTGTAAGCCACCATGTGGCTGCTGGGGTTGGTCCTGGAAGAACAGCCAGTGTTCTTAGCCGCTATCCTGTCTCTCCATCCCCTTAAAAGACAGCTTTAACAACAATAATGGCTTTTAGTTACTTCCTTGCCTTCGGGAGAACTGGAATAGGGACGTATGAAATGGCGCTGACCACCTAGGTCCTGAGCAACCGGGCTCACTCCTCAAGACATTAAACCTGCCAACTCGCAGCTCTTACACTGCTTACCTTCCCTGGAGCATGGACTTTCACCCCACCCCCACCCTCTTCCGTGGCAGCCAGAGGAGAACTCTGGGAGTCCGTCCTCTCCTACCATTTTGGGTTCCAGGAATGAAACTCAGCTCATCAGGCTTAGCAAGTCTTTACCCGCTCTGCTATCACCCTGGTCCAGGTGCTTTTAAAGAATGTTTACATATATTTGAAACAGGTCTTGCCATGTAGCTCTAGTTAGCGTCAAGACTTGTGGCAGCCCTGCCTCAGCCCGAGTCCTGGGATCATAGGTGTGTGTCTCTGTGCATTAGCCTGTCTCTCCTCTTTTTTTTTGAGACAGGGTTTCTCTGTGTAGCCTTGGCTGTCCTGGAACTCACTCTGTAGACCAGGCTGGCCTCGAACTCAGAAATCTGCCTGCCTCTGCCTCCCAGAGTGCTGGGATTACAGGCGTGTGCCACCACCGCCCAGCTTGTCTCTCCTCTTAAAAAGAAGCAGTGGGTACCACTCCTAGCAAAGATGGGTGTCCACGCCTTAGATGTAGTGATGGGGATGACACCAGAAGAGGAGAAATCGACAGGTTTGACCTCAGCAAAACGAAGTGAGGATAAACTTGGCAGAGGTAACACACAAGGAGGTCGAGGCTATCCCAGTCTACATAGTGAGACCCTGAACCCTGAGCACCAAAGCAAAGTCCCTCTTGGAAGTAAAGAAACGAAGACAACCCGACTCAAACACATGGGAGATGACAGTTGCTAGGCAACAAACCCAAACCACAGGGCTGGGAAGGACAGAGAGCGGTGGCCAGGGACACAGCAAGCATGTGAAACTGCACAGCCCGGTGCAGCAAAGGGACGCAGGATTGCAGTGAACCCAACCTGGGCTACACCCCAGGGGTGGGAAATGTGCTCAGTTATACCTGTGCACAGAAAATAAGGACCATCTACACAATGGACTCAACCACACAAAGGAACGAAACACACCAAGGATAACATGGATAACATGAGACGCTCACGCCAAGGGAGACACAAGTATGTGATTCCATTTATAGGAAGAGTCCAGAACAGGGAGATGCATTGAGACAGAAAGTAGGTGCTTGTCAGGGAAGGAGGGGGGACATGAGGAAGAACTGCCTAAGCGGGGTCATGACCCAGGTGGTGACACTTGGTGCAGGCATCGTGTTTACTTCACAGCCGTGGGTGGGTCTCAGGTCCCAGGAACGCACCTTCATTTAAAACCCACGTGCTCCCATGCTGGGGCCAGCACTGGCCCTGAGGATGAGCACACAGTCAGTCCAAGGTTTGCCCTTTCCCATGCTGGAGCCCTCTCTGGGGAGGACCCTCTTCCAGGCACCCTGAGTCTTGTCACTATGGTAGCCTGTGTCCCCCTTTCCTGGCTGACGTTCCTCAGTCCTGTGACACCAGTGGAAAGCCCATGTAAGCTACTCAAGGCATAGAGGATGCATTTAGGAAGCTGGGTGTTAGGAGGGGGTGCCGGCCACAGCAGCCATATGCTGGACTTGGGCGTGGAA